>NC_041407.2:3252500-3562500 GCF_900747795.2 Erpetoichthys calabaricus | reverse complement strand
CCACGAGGGGGTGCCCCAGTGCCTGCAGAACCCTGGACCTCAGCACTTCCGCCACACCCGGAAGTGCTGGGGGGAAGAAGACTGGGAACACCCGGTGGGCTTCCGGGAGCACAGCCAGCACTTCCGCCACACAGGGGAGTGTCCGTGGAGGAGTGTCGGGAAGCACCTGGAGCCCATCCAGGCATATATAAAAGGGGCTGCCTCCCTGCAAACGATGACTGGAGTCTGGTGGAAGTGGACAAGAGTCGTGTTGGAGAGGAGTGGAGGCTGACTGAAGGAAGCAGGCACTGTAGAGAGAGGCCTGGACTTTGGGGGATTGGTGCTGGAGGCACTGGGTTTGTGCATTTAATATCATACATAATAAACATGTGTTGGGTGATATAACAATGTCCGTCTGTCTGTCTGTCTGTGTCCGGGCTGCTTCTCACAATATATATAATTTTCAATGTCTGGATCCTGCCATGGCAACTGTAAATCTGCCATTCAAGTAAAAAGCAAATCCAGCAAGTCAGTGAACCACAGTTAAGGATCGATAGCCAAACAGCCCACCCAATACTGGAGAAGTGTGTAAAACAGACAGAGCAGGCAGACACTTCACTGAAGCAGGAGGGAACCTGATAAATTCCACCAACTCAAAAGTAGCTCAATGCAGCCGACACAAATCACTGCAAACCCCCCCCCCCCCCCCAAACCAACACCCCCTTCCCCACCATTTTTTTTTTGCTGACATTTTATCTTTTGTTGCTTATAAGAAAAGTAGTTTAGGTTCGTCATTAAAAGCTCTGCCTCTGCTTTGTGGTGCCTGCATGACGTCTCACCCCCACTCACCTCCTGTTGCAGACTGCTGTTTCAAAGGGCTAAAGCAGCAGATTGCAGGAGGATGGAATTGTTCGTTAGCAGCAACAACAATCCTGTTAAATTCAGCATTTAAAAAAAAAAAAAAAGACGTATGCTACTGTTAAACAACCTGCACATTGATTACACAAGTTGAAGGGGTAAAAACACTGAAAAACTACTGCAACAGATCTTGTGGATATATTATTTAACTGACCTCATTTACATATGAGGTACAGATACGCGACGATGATGTAGGTTGCTTTGAAATGCGCTCTGTTTTAGGTTGACACCTTTTTAAAATAAACATTTTAATATTAACCAGGCTAATGTTATTACATAACAAGAAAACGTGAAACCAATAATAGAACGGAGTTGGGACAATCTGATCTAACCCTTCTCCTGCTCTGCCCAGGAAAGCAATGCCAAATGGTGGAAGTGTCTTACCTTAGCGTTTGCTTCCAGATAATTATATAGGACATTTACGGATATAGTGAGGTCACCCGTATTGAAGGGGTAAGAGCGGTTCCAACCTTGTGGGCCAAACTTTCGTCTTTCTGCCACCACGGCATGGAAATAACAAAGAGCAAAGAGGATACTCTTAAATTCATTCTCACGGGAACACATCTCTAGGGTCTCCTACAGGAAGAAAATGGCAGAAAACATGAAATTAATAAACAGGCAATTTTGCATATTGAAACACATTTCATTCATCTAAATTCCTGACCAGTGATACAATAACCTATCAAATATTAAAACTTGCAACATGCCCATATATTATCATTTAAATCTGCTCCCAAAGCATCTTTTCTGCAATTTGTTCTCATTTGCAAAGTCCCCTACTCTCCGCGGCTGACTTTTCATGAAGACAGACTGCTACAATGTGCCAAAAAGATGAATTAAAATCTATAAAAAGTGACTTTACCCGACAGATCCACAACTGTGGAAATTCCCAAAAGTTCATTATATTAAGCGAGTAAAATAACAACATGGAAAAGCTTGAAGAGTTGTGACAATAACCGTCTGGTGTAGTTTCGGAGTGATGCAGGAAACAGCAAGGAATGTCAGTCATTTTTATGAAGACATTAAAGGAGTAAGAAACATGGGAATACCACTGGGAAACCAGCTTTGAAAATCCTGTTTGACCCAAGTAGATAACACTGCTGTCTACAGACTGGATGATAAGTTATGTATACACACAATTATGAAATACGCAGAAGGTGGGAATCTGTTATAAGGCATAAGCAGTGGCATCACCTCATCAGACTGAAATACAGCAAGAGACATCTCCTGGACTAAAGATTATGTTTTTGCTCCACATGAAGCTGAGAGTCCCAAGGTCATCGTTTGAAGTTCCTAGGTGTCATAAGTATGTCATTATATAAAATATGTATGCCACTTACACCTTTCGACAAGTATCCTCCCAGGACACATTAGAGATGACCCCACCATAGACTCCATTGTAAGGGGCAACAGTCCACTGCAAGACTACATTAAGCATGTGATTCATCATCATATACACAATAAGTCATTTATTTCATCATTCTAAAGAGTTACTTAATGTTTTCAAATTAGGGCAAAACTCATTTTGTGAAAGAGAACATTTTTTTCTTATTTTCCCATTACATGACCATAGGGACCTATTCAAGAAGTGACAAATGTAAAGGACCCAACCGTGAATGCAAGGTTAGTCCATCACATGTCGTACTCATATTTGCTAACGCCAGGCCATTTTACAGCTGCAATTCCACATAATCATACGTATTTATTTGAACTGTGCAGAGAATCGAGCTTTCACAGAGAAAAAACACTCAAATAACAAAAAAGGATGAAAACATGACAATAAAAGGGAAACCTCAGCTAGGAATCAACCTCTGTGATGGTAAACCCATGAAAAACTGACCTGAAGAGATATACTGGGAGATCATCTACCCATTATAAAAGTAATAAAGTGACTAAGCCTACAATTCAAGCATAAATGAAAAAATACTTTCACCTGTTTTTAAAACAGAATCAAGGCAGGAATTGAAGAAAAGAAATCGCTTTGGTGACTGCCATTTGTATGCATGTTCAGCACATGCTGTACCAATAAGTAGTCCCAGCTCTTCGACAGGGAGAGTGAAAACACACAAAGCTCAGATGTCCCCCTCATTTTTCGATGATGGTTGCTAATTGCATCTGGGACACAACAACCTAGCCTATAAGCTCAGTGATTTGTGCCCCTCATGCTAATGCAAAAGAAACAGTGGAAAAGACAAAATGCACACAATTTAAAAATCAGCGAAGAAGAACTGAGAAGTGTAAATCAATGGAGTTAGTCACCTAGCAGTGTGAGAGAAAGTGGCACCCTGTGGGCTTTGAAGCACCCACTGACCAGCGTATTAGAAACACTTGAAAAGGAACTGATGAGCAAGGTTAGCCGGAGTGGTCTGTTCCGATCTGAAGCTCTGGTTATACAGATAATGAAGACGAGGAGTTAAAAGTGACGTTCACATAATTTAAACACCACCTACTGTATTCATTTGTATTTAGTTTACCCTTCTATAGCTCTCTTCACTAAGTACAAGTTATTCATTTACAACTATAATGTGATAACAGGAGGTAGCTAAATAAAACACCATTTAAGTTAAAGACCTGACTTTTGGTGCATTTTTATAAACTTGCTTATTGTGCTGCAAGGTTGTGGAGAGCCTTCATCTACAGCATCAGAAAGGGGAGGCAGCAGTCAATCCTTTGAAAAACACACAGGACCAGTAAAGAGCTGCCAGTCAGTCACCCTAAATGAACTTCTGGGCTGTGGCACAGGGTATCCAGAGAAGACCCCTAGAGGAACAGGCCTATGGTGCAAATAATCCAGACAATGGCATTTGAATTCAGTCCAAAGTCAGGTAGTCTTCTCAGTAATCATGGTGCTGGAGAGCATTGATTGGTCAGCACATGAAAGTAAGAATTTCACTGGACTGTGCAGAGGATAATGTGTTGGAGATGGGGAGTCCTCTACAGCGCATCTTCAACCTAAGCCTGGAACAGGGCAGAGTCCCGAGGCTTCGGAAAACATCTTGCATCACCCCAGTCCCAAAGGTATCACGTCCTAGTGAGCTGAATGACTTCAGGCCTGTCGCTCTAACGTCACATGTGATGAAGACCATGGAGCGGCTGCTGCTTCACCACCTAAGGCCACAGGTTCGCCACGCCCTTGACCCTCTGCAGTTTGCATACCAGGAGAAGGTGGGAGCGGAGGATGCCATCATCTACATGCTACACCGATCCCTCTCCCACTTGGACAGAGGCAGTGGTGCTGTAAGAATTATGTTTCTGGACTTCTCTAGCGCCTTCAACACCATCTAACCTCTGCTCCTTAGGGACAAGCTGACAAAGATGGGAGTAGACTCATACTTGGTGGCATGGATCGTGGACTATCTTACAGACAGACCTCAGTATGTGCGTCTCGGGAACTGCAGGTCTGACATTGTGGTCAGCAACACAGGAGCGCCACAGGGGACTGGACTTTCTCCGATCCTGTTCAGCCTATACACATGGGACTTCCAATACAACTCAGAGTCCTGCCACGTGCAAAAGTTCGCTGACGACACTGCTATCGTGGGCTGCATCAGGAGTGGGCAGGAGGAGGAGTATAGGGACCTAATCAAGGACTTTGTTAAATGGTGCGACTCAAACCACCTACACCTGAACACCAGCAAAACCAAAGAGCTGGTGGTGGACTTTAGGAGGCCCAGACCCCTCATGGACCCCATGATCATCAGAGGTGACTGTGTGCAGAGGGTGCAGACCTATAAATACCTGGGAGTGCAGCTGGATGATAAACTGGACTGGACTGCCAATACTGTTGCTCTGTGCAAGAGAGGACAGAGCCGACTATACTTCCTTAGAAGGCTGGCGTCCTTCAACATCTGCAATAAGATGCTGCAGATGTTCTATCAGACAGTTGTGGCGAGCGCCCTCTTTTACGCGGTGATGTGCTGGGGAGGCAGCATAAAGAAGAGGGACGCCTCACGCCTGGACAAACTGGTGAGGAAGGCAGGCTCTATTGTAGGCACGGAGCTGGACAGTTTGACATCTGTTGTAGAGTGACGGGCGCTGAGCAGACTCCTGTCAATCATGGAGAATCCACTGCATCCACTGAACAGGATTATCTCCAGACAGAGGAGCAGCTTCAGCGACAGACTGCTGTCACCATCCTGCTCCACTGACAGACTGAGGAGATCGTTCCTCCATCACATTATGCGACTCAACAATTCAACCCGGGGGGGTAAACGTTAACATTATATAAAGTTATTGACTGTCTGTATACCTGCATTGTTATCACTCTTTAATTTAATATTGTTTTTTATCAGTATGCTGCTGCTGGAGTATGTGAATTTCCCCTTGGGATTAATAAAGTATCTATATCTATCTATCTAAGAAGGACCCCATAAACCTGCCCAGACCGCTACCCCTCTATGCATTTAGGCACACCCAGCTTGATGCCACTCAAACATCTTGCCCGATTCTGCCCTAACCCAGCTGGATGCCAGCCATCATCTCGTTCTGACTAGTTGGCTGCTGCTCGAGCCTATACGTTTGCATTGCTAGCAGCTCCTCCTAATTCACCTCAAATTTATGTTGTATTCATTTCTGTTGTTCTGAGGTTTTTTTTTTTTCACGGAAGGAAAGGCAATCATTTGGGGTATGGCAGTCACGATGTGTGTTTAATACATTTTATTTTGCAAAAAATTATACATTGCTTTGGTGAAAGAGGACATGCAGGTGATGGGTGTGACAAAGCAAGATGCAGAAGACAGGAAGAGATGGAAGCAGATGATCCGCTGTGGTGACCCCTAATGGGAGCAGCTGAAAGAAGAAGAATTTTTGATGCTTTTTTTTTTTTAAATCTAAGAACAATTCTGGCTACTCATTGTTATTAATTATTGGATCTGGTCCATTGGGAGAATGCATTGATAGCACGTGTCCACCCATCATACGACATGCCACCTGGATTGGGACCAGAGTGTAGCGGGTGACACCTCAGCACCATACTGGTACAGTGCGAGGGTTTCTCACCCCAATCCTGCCACCAACCCACTGTATTAGTATTAGTTATTGTGTTATTTTCATATTACTGTAATTCTATTTTGTTTTGTTAATGGGCACCGTCATGTTATGAGTCCCACTGTCAGAGCGCCATTCCAACTTGTTGGGGGGCGTCACTGCAAATGTCACAGTATAGCTGTAGAGGAAAATGTGGCTTAAGGATATTGATGAATGTCAACTAGCATAGCCAACAGAATGAAATTGCCACTTATGGAAATACAGTAGGTACCTTAATTATCTTAATACAGAGATGTGCGGAGTTGAAACATTGTGTTTGAAAGCCTTTAGCTGAGCTGGATGGAAAACCCATTAATTTCCAAATCTTGTATAACTTTACATTGCATGGGAAATATAATGCAAGATTCAAATTTTTGAAAACTAAAGTGCCACCCGTGAGTGATAGACAGATGTTTTTGTACCATTCTACGTTCTAGAATAAGGAAGAATCTGTTTAGGTCACAGAAGCCTTGGGACTACACCGAAAACAGCATCTGTCTTGGCGGGACAATGAAAACTAATAGAGGAAGGAGTAATACAGGAATCACAAGGTTTAAAGTGCACTGGAAAATAAGGAAAGGAAAAGGTGAAGAGCACCAGAAACAAGGTGGGTTGAGGCCGCTTGTGTCTGGAAAAACTACTCCACCTGGTAGGATGTCATCGGTTGATTCCAGGTTAATTACAGCAAAAAGCAAAAGAAAAATCCCTGAAGATATAATGGGTTCCTTTTCTTTAGGAGATGAATTTGGGAGAGGGCCTTGTGGCCTGAAAGGAGAAATGGTGGGTGATAATTTCTATGGATAGTGAACTACGGCTCACCCTCTGATTTACCTAGTGTAAACTCATTATATTATGGTTATAACTGTATTAGTGGCTTATTTTTTAATTGTCTTGAATAATTAATCATACGTGTGAAGGTGCGCTGAAGCACATGGCTTTGTAAATAGTTGATATATTGCTATTTTCATTTTCCATATTTTTAGTACTAATTTCTGCTCCACTTTTTTCCCCATTTACATTCTGTTGGTGTGTTCTGTATTTGTAACTACAACTGACAGAAAAGTAGTGTGGGTCACTCATGTTACCAGATATTTTATTATTTTTCTTCGTTTTGCTGCTGCTCTCGGGATTGGTAGAGCATAGTATAATCGTGCTGGTTTTGCCTGGGAACACTGACTCAAAGTGAAACCTTCTTTCCAAAGGTGAGCAGATGGGTGTCATCACAGTGCAAATTCTGACTAATCCGAGTATCTGCTTTAAAATGACATTTATGAACCAAAAGTAACAGCCACCTCCTCACTGAATGACAAAACTTCTCAATACGAAACCTTTCGACGTGCATCTCTTTGATGGAAGCAGCAGGCACTTCATTCAACAGCTTTCTTTTATTTTCCAATTGAAGTTTTCTCATTTTATAAGGATTAAAACAAACAAGTGAACAAGGAAAAATAAATAAATAAATAGGTACAAAACAATTAAAAAATATGAAAACACTGAAATTATCTAATTGTGCAATCTGTTATTAAGGATTTTGGAAAACATGCCATGCTGTCAATTAAGGCTTGTAAACCTTTCACTTTTAAGAACATTCATGACATATCAGAGACAAAGCTGTGAAATGAATTTGCGTAAGTTAAAGAAAACAAAAAGCTGCAACCATTCAAATGAATAATCCAGAGAGGAGTGTAGGAGATGAATGGCTGAGCTCCGAGCCTCATCAGGAGAGCATAAATGTCACAACAAATCAATTGAGACTACTATGCAAATTTCCAATTGAATTCAATTTTCTGGGTTGCTTAAAGAACTGCATATATTAAAGCCCATTTATTAATTCTGGCAAAGAAGTGACAGTTTCCTTAAAATGACATGCACTTTTCTCAGCTTGTTTTGTGTTCTGATGCTCTAGAGCTATTTTAAAGCACTGGATTCTATTAAAAGGCCATCCTGACAAAACCCCATCACCAGGGGGTCTTTTGAAATATACAAGACATTACATTTGCTGACGCAACCAGCAGATGATTTTCAAGTATATATAATGCAAAGGTTCCTTTGTTGTTATTAATTTTGGCATTCTTCACAATGGAGGATGTTAAAAATGACAAATAACTTACTCATACAACACCCTTCCAGCTAAAAGCAGCCCAGCTGAAATAAAATTAAGGATAATGACAAAAATGTACTGAAATAATAAAAGAAATGTGCATAATTATTAAAAAAAAAAAAAAAAAAGCATCACTGATGTTGAATATACTAAGCCAGGATTTCTGGTAAAAATACATAAAATGTGAAGTGGACTAGATAAATGAGGAGCACTAAATCTACCGACATCAGATACTTAAAAACAGATGTGAGTTTAGGAGTCGCGTATGCATGAAGAGTTTAGGTCTCTTCTCTGTTCATGAGTGACACTATCATATGTGCAGACAGGTGTGTAATAAGCGAATGTTTCGTCATGATAGAGTCCTAAAGTGACCCTGTTCTTCCCATTATACCTTTTATTACGTACATCTGAACAAAATGCCCCAAATCCTTGATACAGCCCCCGTATGTTACACTACCTTTTATATCAATGACCTATTCATGCATTATACAAAATACTCTCAAAATAACAGAGTACAATAGGTTCTGGGAAAATAATACATCCTGATAAGAAGCACTTCATCTTGTATCTTGTAGCTTAACATTCAGCAAGTTGGTTCTAAACAACATCAGAAATGGTACATGTTATAATAAAGCATTCTTTGGCCATCAGTTACATTAGACATCATGAATTAGCACTTAATGGAATTTCCTAAAGATTTCAGTGGGGATGATAAGTGAACTTTGTAAAACAATAAAACTCACCTGTTCTTATCGGCAAAACATGCCTTCCTGAGAATAATGCTTCATTTTATACTCTTAGCTCAGAATATGTGTTTACATCTTGGAAAGCATTTCCTTTCTTTTAAATATACAGTTCATTCTTTCAATGACAATTAAACAGTTATCAAAATATGAAATATTAATCTCCATTACACTGATCACAAACAATTTAGTGGGAGAAGGGGTGAGACTAAAGATCAGAACAACATCGTCAGAATTACACGAGTCTATCAGAATGAGTCACTTTTCAGTTCTCACACAGAATGGGTGTAAAAAGAGGCTGATAATGCCTGGTGTGAACTACAGACTACGCAACTACTGAGGGCCACACAATAATAAATCAACATGACTCCTTTAACAGGACACTACATGTTAGGCTTACACATAAAACACAACCTGTGTATTTACCTGGTAATTACATCATCTTTTTAATAATTTCTTGAGATTAAATATAAAAAACAGAAAATGAAAAATAGCACTGAAAACAGAGAAACTAAAAACACCATTTTACAAAACCACCTCTACATTCCTATTTGTTTAATTATTCATTTAAAGCACTTTCCACAATTTACCTGAATAGTTTTTTAAACGGTTAACTTTTCAGAAATTATATATGCTGTGAAAGACGGCCGGGCACCTTATCCCGGCCGACACATCCAGGCCACTAGATGGAGTCCTCCCTGTGGCATAGAGGTGCCCCGGATTCCCGCAGGGCATCATGGGAGATGGAGTTCAGATTCACAACCCTGCTGGAGACCGTGGGTGTCACCGTGTGACGCTGCAGGGAGACGCAGGGATTTTTATTTTCCCTATAGCCCGGAAGTACTCCCAAGTCATGGGGATGGAAGAACAGAAGTACAAGTCTTCATCTGACCCGGAAGTGCTATTGAATCACAAAGACAGGAGCACTTCCGGGTCAAGGGCTATGCGAGACCCAGCAAGGAGAGCCGGAGTTGGGAGATAGAGTGACGGAGCTGCTGGGAGGAGGAGGATTGATTATTTGTATTGGATTATTGATTATTGTTGAATTGTGGCGTGTGTGGTGCTTTGTGCACTTTATTTAAGAAATTAAAATATTACTTGGTGCTTTTACTTGGTGTATGTTTGTCTGCAGGGTTTGAGGAGCGACAGCGCCCCCTAGTGTCACAATGCACATAACAAGTGTTGTCTGTACAAGTGTCAACAAAGGAATGAACTGCAGTTCAATGTGCTCCTGGTGCTCTCTATTAAGTGCTGCTCACCTCAATGCCATGATGTTTGAGAAAAATACACATGGGTTTCCACAAAATAAATGGACACCAACCACACTCATCATTTTGGTGCACTTCATCCTAAAGTAACAGTTTTGCTTACAGAAAGACCTTTCTGCTAAAAAGCAGAGGAAACAGTACGTCCAATGGCAGCAAAACAAGACATACTTAATCTCCGTATTTGTTAACTATCACAAACCAAACACTAAAAAGTTGCCTGTTATTTTACCAACAGAATATGTCCAAACATACACTCGTACAATTAAAAGGTCTAATGGGCACTGATAAAAGAGAACGAATGGGCTTCTCATTTTCCCATGATTAACATTTTTTTATATTAATGCATTACAGAGCATATTTATGTCGCTAGTCGATGGATAATGTGGTAGATTAATACTTTTTAACCCCCCCACCTTTGAAACTGAGAATCAACGACAAAGGAAACAAAGTAAAAGAAGTACAGGACACTCTTTTCTGTGACCTTTCAGTTTTTTGCCATGCTTTATACCATCAGGTTGCATGCTGGATATACACATGAATTACCACATCAGACTTGTTTCACCTGATGTAAGCTACATTTTTAATTTTACCAACGTCTTCTTCCCTCTGAGGACCAAAACTGCACCTCACTGAATCTCCACTTTGCTCAGCATCCATTAATCTCCCCCTAAGGTAGTGAAATTGCTTCTGTTTATGCAGTTATCTGCTACTGTCTTGATTTTATTTGTGGGGGTGTTTAGAAAATATTAGCTTTGATACCTAAAACCATCTTAACCCTAAACTACTTTGACCTAAAACAAACTCAGTTTCTTATAAGTACCCAGATAACACTTTAATGAGCACCACAAGAACATGCAAGGATCATCTTAGGGTTTCAACCTAGGATTCAAGCACCGTGAGGTGGCAGACTGTTCCACTGCGCCACCATGCCATTCTTGGGAACATCTAAAATGATTCACTGAGAACAAGATGCAATGAGGAAATCTTTACATCAGGGAAGAAAAGGATGCACATCTCTTAGGTTTATGATGACACCCATGTTGCATTTGTAATACACAAAAAGGAAAAAATAATGCAAACAATAAACAGTTACACAGGGAGGTTTTTACCTGATTGAAATTGTCCAGGGCCTTGTGCAGGTTAGCATGCATACCCGTAGGAGGCTCATTAGTGATTTTGATGGAGTTCTCCAGGATGCCCTGAGGGATGATGTGACCATCGGCTGAGGCTGCTGGCTCTGCACTAATAAAGACTCGAAAGTTGGGGTTGCTGCCTTCACTGTGTTGCTCCAGTTTCTTCTCAAGCGTACTCAGCCATTTGGACACCAAATGGATATTCTAGAAGGAACAGGAAGGTGTGAGCTTAGTGAATGGCATTGAACACCTGGTTTGTTTGATTAATATATTATCTGTTCACTTTGAACTACATTTACTTCGTCTGTACTATGAGAGTTTCAACTGAGCAGGACATATAAAAATGAGTCCCAAGACACAAAGCAAGCAGATAGCAGTATGTTATTGAATTAAAAAATAAATCAAGAAGGAACAGAAAGAGGAAAGACACAGAAGAAGAGTAAATGGGTGCTGTGAGAAAAAACAAATTTGCTGAAATATTAGCCATGATTGGAAAAACGGATCTGGCCTTAATGAGCCATTGCTTTGCAATGAACGATGCTGGTAGCAGTGAGTAACGCATGTAGCCCCGGGAGAATCTGCAGTTTTTAAAAACCTCATTGATAAGAACTTATGAAGTAATACTAACTCTATATCTACTGTACGGCTCCCTCAAGCAATTACTGACACACATTTGATTTGTGAGTCTCTTTGGACGAATCGGTACGGTTTATACATGGGTTGGTTGGAATGAAAACTGACTGAGGTTGTTCACCCCTGATTAAATGATGGAAAATTTCTTTTTTTCACTTCCTTTACTGATATGGCAGTCGGTTTACAGCACGACTTGTGTGCCACAATCTTATTGTACCGATACTATTGTGAATGTAAGGATCTGGACGTAGAGGCATTACCTCCTAACTTGCTCCGATTTTAGCCCAGGTGTTTCATCCAGGTTGGAGGATGATGATGATGATTCAATGGGCAACCCTTGCAAAAAAACAATGCTTCTTGAGAGGCATCATAGAAAGGCTGGCCATGCTGCCTTCGCAAAGCTCTGGAGACTTGGCAGGAGACCAAATCTAATTAGAAGAATAGATGAACATTTTTTTTTTTTGTTTTACTCATGCTGGCTTGTATTTTTTTTTTCAGACGGTGGGAGTGTAAATTGTCCTTGCAGTACACGGAAAACCTGGAGCAGTGTAATACTTTTAACATGCAGACCTGCCATAAATTATCGTCACTGGCAAAACAGCATGTTTACTCCTTGCATCTTCCTTAATAATTTGGTGGTAATGTCTGTTTGAAGCCGCAGTGCTGCCTCTCAGCCAAAATAAAGGTTACGGGCATCGATCAAGCTGCACTTTAATGGCTTAGGGTCCCCTATGATGATTTCTGCTTAAGAGACATTTTTGCTCCTACTCAGCTAATTAAACTGATGTATAGAAAGTGCTACCTTGCTGCAGGGATTATTAGTATATATTTCATCCTGGAAACAAATCGCTGTCAGTATGTTTTGTGCTTATAAAGATGTGACTAAGGGAACATTTAACATCGGTTACTAAAGCCTATATAAGCAACCGTTAAACCTTCCATCAATATCATAAATTAATCTAGTACATGACTCATGCATGATAAAAGGAATGGGCAAGTGCAAGAAGACAGACAGAAGAAAGCAGAACAAACAAAAGCAGGGGCAGCACAGTGCAGCAATATTAGTCAATCAGTCAATGGAACAAGCGGAGTACACATGCTTACTTTAGTCTTCATGGCAGGATAAGGTGCTTGACTATGTGAGAGGACGCCAGAGGACAGATATGACAGAAAGAGATGCTGCTTATCAGAGCCCTGGAATTCTGCTCATTTCTCCAACAGAACCAACTACTTGAAAGGAGTTTGACTAAAACACCATCCAAAAATGACATTTTTTTTTTTTTTTTATACTCACTCCATGTAGTTTGTAGTGATGGCTGAGAAAAGAATTTTGAATCTCATATTTCCATGCAGAGAGGAGATCAAGTTTAGGCTAGGATAGGAGTCTATGGTGACCAAGAGAAAACAATATTTGGTCTCCAGGGTACAAAAAGGACATATAGCAGCACTACAAAAGGTCCAGAGAAGAGCGACTAGGCCGATTCCAGGGCTACAGGGGTTGAATTAGGAGGAAAGATTAAAAAAGCTGAGCTTTTACAGTTTAAGCAAAAGAAGATTAAGAGGTGACATTACTGAAGTGTTTAAAATTATGAAGGGAATTAGTCCAGTGGATCGAGACGGTGAGTTTAAAATGAGTTCATCAAGAACACGAGGCACAGTTGGAAACTTGTGAAGGGTAAATTTCACACAAACATTAGGAAGTTTTTCTTTACTCAAAGAACGATAGACACTTGGAATAAGCGACCAAGTCGTGAGGTAGACAGTAAGACCTTAGGAACTTTCAAAACTCGACTTGATGTTTTTTTGGAAGAAATAAGTGGATAGGACTGGCGAGCTTTGTTGGGCTGAATGGCCTGTTCTCGTCCAGAATGTTCTAATATAAAAAATGTACATGGAAAAAACACACACGCTAATCCACGTCAAGTCATCCAGTTGTATGTTTGCAATGGGCAAAACATGTGATCTTTATTAAAATATTCACCTTTATAAATGGATAAGTGTCTGTCTGTGTGCAACAGAGCGATACTGTAGCCTACAATACCTATGAGATCAGTTATGTAACACTCCAACATCATGTAACATCCACAATGTACGTCACATAGCACATATTGACTGCACAGTTACACTAAGATTAGGACTGTGAGAGGGATATTGGACTCAGGGGGCATTTCATGACTGATGCAGGTCAGGTAACATCCACAACATCACACCTATTGCAGGCTGCATTTAAACCCATCATTCGGAGTGTCAGTCTGGTTGCTTTGTCCCAGCCATTCCAGAAGACGCCACATCACAAACATTTTTAGTAATAAAATATACTGCAATTGTTACTCCAATAGATTACAAACATTAACGCTGCTTTTACTAAGATCATACAAAATGACATAACAGAGACATATGCATTGCATCTGTCACTCCAACTGGTGGTGCATCGCGAACACTTGTAGTAGTAAAATACATTTCATTTGGCAATCCAACAGATGGCGCATCAAACATTAACACTGCATTTACGAATCCCATGCCAAGTGGTATATAACAGAGACCAACTCCAATCATTATATTTATATTCATATCCACAAATGAAGTACCTCATTTGTAATACTGACTTTCTGAAGCATCTAAGATATGCACAAGTGCAATGTAGATTTTCTTCTTGATAATATTTTCACTCGCTTTTCTTTAACTTTTCACCTTTCAGTGCACTTTGCACTACTGATATCATGTGAAGTGCAATGTTAACCAATGAATTAGCTATCACTGGGCTGGACCAATGAATGAGGAGAGAGGCGGGTCTATAATTCACACCGTGTACGAGTTCCATTTTAGTCCATGAGAGTTGTTTTTTTGAAGTGGTTTATTTAATATTTTAATAAAAAGATTTTTGGAACACTCGACTGCATGACTTGACCTATGGATTATGTGACATGAGTAACATGGGCTGACATGAGATTTCTTTCCATGGTCAGGTTTAAAATTGTTTGCCTTTGTCCGGCAATTGTTTCCAAGACTCCTATTCTACCAGAAATCTTGTAATCTCTGTTCTGCATGACAAATGCAACAAATTCCATGGAGAAAGTAACCGATAAAAAGGAATAGTCAACCCAAAAAAATGATATATTTTAAGCTCTCCACTTCAATAGTGGTGATATCAGAGCATTATAACAACTGTAATGAGAACCGGCCATTCAGCCCAAGAAGCTCATCGTGTATTCAAATCTAACATTTCTACTTTCTTTGGGTACATTACATTTACTTCCATTTGTCATGGCTCAGCCAAAAATAAGAAATAACGAGAGGACTGAGAACAAGAAATGAAAACAGGTTGAAGATCAAAGTGAAATTCATTACCAGGAGGACACTGGGATTAAAAATAACAGCCAAAAATCGTTAAGAAACCTTGCAGTTGCAAAAGACACGCAAGAATATCGAAACCAGAAAACCAGAACATTGCAGCATGACACCTTGAAAAGGGTTTGTTTTTTTTTAATCCAAACAGAGAAACAGAATTTGCGTCGCGTTACAATATCAAGTGTTGTGCTAATGACATCACATTTCGTATCACACTACTGATGACACTAGCATCTTGATTCACTAAATCGCAGTGGGCAACGAAAAAACAAAATTTTATGATAAATAAAATACACAATTGAAAGTAAATTACATCTTTTCTTAAAGACAGAAAAGAATCACAGCGTCTCAGCTCTAAGGCACTCACAGAAAAAATACCGGTGGTTCAGAACATCATTTTAATTATAGTGACAGTCCCAACAGCACCAGCATGTGCTGCACATTAATTAGAACAAGCAAGAACGAACTCCTCTGTACTCCGTACACATTCCAATCACGACTCACACTAGAAGACGGAGCATTGCATTTAATGTATGGCGTTATAATCGTTGTCCATTGCTAGAATTACACTGCACTACTGTCACTAGTCTGTAGCAGACATGTAAGTAAGAATACCGCTGCACTGTGTAAACATGACAAAGTTCTTCTGTGGACAGGAAATTTAACATTTCACGCACTTTTTGAAAATTCAGTTTTGTGTTGCCTTATATTGTAGCTTTCTGTTCATTTTGACAAGCAGCTATGTCAGAATCCTGGGCCTTTTTGTAATTTTACAGGTTATTTTCTGGCTCTAGTATTGAGCTGCATGTCATTATTGGGGTTTTTGACACCAAAGAACTGGACGGAATCATTTGTTTTTTGATTTGTTGTAAAGCTCATTTTCAATTTGGGACATTTATCCGCCGCAATTTTGTTTTTTTTCTTCAGCTATGTTAAATTGCCAGGTTTTTCCAAGCAAGAGCCGTGGCTTCAGAAGTCATGAGCCCATCAGTTAATATTCAGCAGGATAAAAGGGTCATTCTAGGGTCACTTCCTTATCTGGCTATTCTGATTCCAAAACCCTTCTTGCGCTTTAATTTCGTCAATTTGTATTTGATTCCTCACTGATTTTGGACTCACACGCTCCTTTTTGACCTTGTCTAACAGTTTTTGGCTTTGGTAACTGGTGGATTTTTGTTCTTCTGGTTCAGACCCTTGATTAGTTTATGTTTTTTCTCTACGTCTTATTCTTGTCATTTTCTCTTGCCATCTCTGGGCATTGCCAAAGGTGTAGATTTTTGAATGTCAAGGAAAAAAAAAAAACACAAAAAGTGGCAATGAGCCACAATTAACCATTTCTAAAGCTTTTACAAATGTTTGACTGTTTTTGGTAAAATTAATAAGAAATATTAAACCTATAAAAGGGATGTGTCTAGTGCAGGTGCCGAGGTGCCACAGTGTGTCTAATGGTTCCAGTTGGCACTCTGCTCTGCTGAAGAGCTCTGGGAGTCAGGAGTTCTTTTTCTTTCGGTCTCCCTCTCCCGCCACTCCGCTTTGATAACACGCTGTAGCAGAAGCCCATTTCTCTATCCATTTGAGCTCATCCACAATTGAGAGATTGAAGGCTCAACTAGAGAGAGTGCATTTGAGAGCAGTGAGATTGAACTTCTGCTGTCCAATATCCGCAGCTAAGCTGCATGTGTTAACTGGTATGTGGAGGACGAAAGCGATAAAGTACCTGATTGCTATCAATACATACATAATTGAAATCAGCAAAGTCAATAATAAAAAAAAAAAAACAAAAAACAAAAAACCAGTGCTTAACTCCAAAGGCAGGCAAAAACGGATCCTGCATCCGGCTTACAGTAGCAGATTGGACAAAGCAGCTGCCAAAGTGTACCTTTTTAAAAGTATTGATTTTTCATAATGCACACAGGTAATTAAAGTGTGTTTTGCTTGTCTGTGCAGAAGCCAGTCTCAAGAGTGAATCCCCATTCAGGTAATTGCCTGAGATGCAGCAAGAAGGTCTTCCTTGTGTTTGAATGTTTTGCATTCTCGTCAATAAACACTCACTGAGATGCGACACACTATCGGGAGCAAAAGGGCTCACCTGAAATGCATTTATTCTTTAAATAAAGCTTCTAAATAATCTGCTTTTTTGGTAAAAGTGTTAAAAGCAGATTGCCTGTCAAAATCATCCAGACAGAAATGTTCCATGTCCCAGAAGCTATTCAGGGTCTAATGTGCACTAAAATCTAACTGTAGAAGACTAAATATTACAAATGTATACAAGACCAAAGGCAGTCTTTATTTTTTAATTAAAACTCAATGCAGCTCTTGTCGCAGGTTATTTAAACCCACTTCTCATTTTTATTTAAATGATTGCCAGAAGTTTCACTGTCATTCTTTATGTCTAATCTTTACTTGTTAGCTATTTAACAGACAGCTGAGGAAAACCAAAGAGCCATTATGTCCGGTCACTATTTAGGGAGCGGATGTAGGAATGGTGTGCTTCTACAAGTACTTAGGGTCCATATTAATGGCAGGTTGGACTGGTCTCGTAACACAGAGGATCTGTCCTTCTTAGGAAACTGTATTTCTTTAATGTAAGCAGTGACATCCTTCACACCTTCTACAGCTCTGTGATGGCCAGTGTGGTGTGCTGGGACAGTAACATCACTATAAAGAGAGCTCCACTGAATTAACAAGCTAATTAAAAGGGCGGGCTGGGTTACAGGACACAGTCCGGACCCCCAGGATGTACTAACGAAGGCGAGAATTAAAACAAAACTGAGTGCCATTATGGACAATGCAGCACATCCTCTCTCTCTGACACCAAGGACTTTCAGCCAATGAATAACTGAGCAGAAGTGTGCAAAGAAACACACCTGGACCTCCTTCAGACTAACAGCGATGCGATTATATACAGTAATGTCTCACTGTGATGCCCAAGTCAGACGTTTTTCTTTCCTTTCAGTCATATAAGAAAGGGTAGAGCAGGCTCTTTTTTCTTAGGAGACTATGTTTCTTCAATTTGCGCAGTGACATCGTTCACATCTTCTACAACTCTGTGATGGCCAGCGTGGTGTGCTGGGACAGTAACATCACTTTAAGAGAGGTCCACTGAATCAACAAGTGAATTAAAAGAGCAGGGTCAGTTATGGGAGCACTCTGGATTCCCCTGAGGTAGTAGAGGTGAGAGAGAATTAAAACAAAACTGAGTGCCACTATGAACAATTCCACACATCCTCTCCATGACATACCGACACTGGGAACTTTCAGCCAACGAATCATGAAACAGACGAGTGTCAAGATACACGAGTGGGGCTCCTTTATACCAGGAGCAATATGTATAGTGTATAGTATAGTGCCTCACTGGAAATGTGACTGCCAAGTCAGAAGTTTTATTTCTTTTTAATTTTTCTTCCTTTTTAGTTATTCTGGTGTGTGTTCAGATCATAGTGTGTGTGTGTGTGTGTGTATTTATCTATTTCATATTATTTAAAAAACTTCTGTAAAAAGCCAAATTTTTCCCTTGGGGACAGATAAAGTTCTGTAAACGTATTTACTGTTTATTCGTTCAGTGTAGCAAACACCACTGATGTTAAGCAGCTCCTTGGTTCTCTTTATCCAAAGACACAGGACATGTTATGTCCTCCATGTCTAAAACTCACTTTAGGTATTCAATAACTAACAAGTTATTGCATGGAAAGAAAATATCGGAGGTGGCGTCAGTGGAGGAGACCCAAGTGCAAGAAGTTGGGATGTGGGAATTAGCTAAGGCAAAGTAGTGCTGCAAGGTTGAGGGCATCAATTCAAGTGGGTGGGTATTTTCGGAAAAGGGGGCTGTATATCTACAGTTGCTATGTAATGAAGGCACATGAATGGCTCCCTATGCAAATGTTAAAAAAAAATATCACATCTCAAATGACAGAAGCCCCCCCCCCCCCAATACAAACTAGGAGGAAGGTGTAAAAATGAAAATACTCTAGCTTCATTTTAGGATACTTTTGACAGTGATCCTACACAATACGGTTACCAAATATATAAACTGAGCAGTACAATAAAAACAACAAAGCAAATATGGGAAATAAAGCACTGACAGATAGCAGGGGGAACTTAAAAGTATACCCGACAAGTTTAAAAGTGCAAGTATGAAAAGGAGCTATACAAATCAAACAGCGTTACAGTACAAAGAAGAGCACATTGCAGTAATGACATACAAAGTAAAAGAAGGGGATACATTGATAGAAGATGAGTTGAGCTTTCAAAGCCAGCAGACCAAGTTAGCAATGCATCGAGTGCAGTAATGACAGTACTGTCTCACTGAATAGCAGGGGTTACTGAAGATTGTAAATGAAGAGACAGCAATTAAAATTCAGAGAGAATAGTCTGGATTTGAACATCAGAAAAAAAAAGGAGCCTGTTGAATAGGCCTATGAAGAGCAATACAACAACGGGTTCCTAGCCCACAGCCAGGTCTAACATGTATTGTACTTTGCCAAACCCTGCTTTGTCTAATACAATGCTTGATGGTTTTCCAACATGTACAATGAACCAAAGTATAATTTTAACACTATGTTAAAAATATATTCACAGTTATATGTTAATAACAGTGCAGCAGTGAATAATACAATTCTAAAATACCCATTCATTTTAGTCACATGCCTTGAAGAACTTGCCCAGATGCTTTTGATGTCACAAGTCATCAAGCATGTGCCTCGCTGGAAGCTTGAACTAACAACTCTTTTGAAAGTACCTGACTAATTATCCCTCTTGCTGCTCTTCCATATAACCACACATATTCTTCCTCTCAGTTATGCACTTTCTTTTGTAGACAGTGGGACCCTCTTGTGCCCAAGGAGTCAGCCTGGAAAGCAGAAGGCTGCACATTTAATACTGAGCAATGACTACCTATAAGACCTTGGTGCTGAGGTGCTCCAATTCAGGTGGTTTGTTTTGTGGTGGGTGCAGCAACGCTCCCAATTTGACTGAGTCACATAAATCTACCAATGGCACAATGGACAAAAATGGAAACGATTGGATTTTACTACACCTATAAAGGCGTCTTTTATGGTGTTCACCATTAAAATGTGCTATATAAAATCCTAAGGCTGACAATGTAACCTCTAGTACAGAATGTCTATATTACCTTGAATGAGCCTCTTCACCTGGCAGTACTCATCTTCTAGATATACAGAATTAATTATTCTTTAATACGGGTACTCTCTCTATATATCACGTTGAAATGTTGTTCACTATAGAAAACAAGTTTAACTCTTTCTGCAGCCTGAAGAATCCTTCAAATCTCCAACGCTTACCTGCAAGATGACCCAGTGGCCTTCTTTGGCAGCCAAGTCCAAGGCTTGTTCTGCTACGATTTCCTGTCCTTGCCCTAATGACACATTGTGAAAGTTTCTATTGTCAAAAGTATATCCCAGTTTTCTTCCTGAAATGTGAATGGGAAGGAAAAAATGCACACAATTAGTGAATACACTGGACAGAAATGCATATCACTTTTATGCAGATTTCACAATAAAATAATTATGTTACACATGTAATAACAAATCAGATCGAATCCAGGAGGAGAAAACAATTTGTAGCTGAACAGCTACAGTTTTAAGTTTTGAATTAGTCACAAACTCTGACAGGGCAGCAGAGTGTATGATGCGGACTTTTATACTATTATGTAAATTTCATCATGTGACATCTTAACCAGCAACCCCGCACTAACAAGCAGTCAATAATGGCAACACTTATACTTAAAACAAAATGGCACCTCGCAAAACGTATTTCAAAATTAACGCCTTCAAAAACATCCTAAATCAAAAAACAGGTCAGACCTTAAAATTCCTTAACTTCTAAAACCCAATTTATATAGCTATTTCTTTTACATTATTAGAACTCAAATTTAAATAATAATGAAGTATGAAATTATGTAAAACTGATAGGGCAATATGGGAGCCCGGATGTCTGGGTTCTTATCTGCTCATCCCATGTCAACAGGTTTTTTCCTGGGTACAAAACTTTTCTCCAAAAGTCCAAATGCATGCAAGTTAAGTTCAATCTAAATAAATATCGGTCTGTCTGCTCGCACTCAGTGCTGCTAAGATGGCTCTGGTACTAGACTATAGTCATGAACAGGATTAAGCAGGATCAGAGAAGGGGTGAATGATGCATTTACATTAACTGGCTGTAAGGTGCCTCGGTGTAAGTATGCTGGAGTGGATCTCCATCTTAATTACTGCCTATGTAGAATTTATTTCATTCTGTGTCCACATGAATTTTTCTCAACACTGTGTCTTTCTCCCATATTAAATATGATGTGCATTTTGACTGGTGTCTCTCGAGTGTAATATCAACACAGACAACATCTGTCACAGAGTCACCTCTATTCCCTAGGGAGGCGGAGGTCATTTGGTGTATGCAGGCCACTCTTGCATGTTTTCTTTCAGTCTGCAGTGTTCAGTGTGTTTTACTATACGTTAGTGAGCTGGGGAAATGACCTCAGTGTAGGTGAAGCCAATAAACTAAAACTGATTAAACAGCCTAGTTCAATCATGGGAGTTGGGCTGGACTCGCTGAAAAAAGGCATAGAAGAAACGGTCACTTGGGAAGCTGCTTATTGTCCTGGACAATGACTCTCATCCCTTGTGTGAGGTGTTAGCTAAAAAGAAGAACACTTGTAGTAACTGACCAAGACAACTATGTTTTTCCAAGGACCACTATGTGAGAGCATTTCAACCTCCGTCATCAGGCTCTACACCCCTTAGTCAAGGTGGTCTTGATCCGTATATGCTGAATGGTGCTGAGCGGGTCAAGCAGACAACTTAAAGACATAATGTGGAATATACTGTGCTAATGACTGGCATCCTATACTGTGAAGTTATATGTGTAATGCGAATTACTCTACACTTAGTAAATCCATGCACTTTGTTAATCTACATAAAGATAACTCTTGTTATATGTGTATTTATGCCTTGTTAATGTACTCAAGATTATGATAATTCTTGTTATACATGTGAGGCTTTTTATGTGTGTGCTGCTATAATCCTGCAATTCCCTTCAGATTATTTCTATCTATTAATCTAAAGCCATTTACTGCAATTGTTGCATAGGTGTATAATATACAAAAACACACACACATTATTACATTATTTCAAGTCAAGCTATTCATCTGTAAAACATTAGCATGGGAATTCTTTAACCCTCAAATTTAGTGGAATCTGACAGTTGAATTCAGGAGATTAACAAATCAAAATAAGGTTATAGACTTGCCACTGGTAAAAGTTTTAAATATGCCATTATAGAAATATTAAACTCATAATTTGATCATGTTAAAAACTAATTTGATCAAACCAAAGTTTTCCAAAGTGATTATTCATTTATAAATCCAATCTGTTTGTGGAGCCCAGTTTTACTGGCCACAGTCTCCGTGCCTACCTAATGTCAACCAGGCACACGGCAGGCTGTGCGAGTCCTTTGAAGTATAGACTTAAATTCAGAGTTGTCAATCAATCAAACTGCATGGCTTTGGGGTGTGAGCAGAAAAAGAACAATGAGGAGTGTGCCAGCAGACTTATGCTTTATAATCCAATGTCTTTGCCTCTAGAGGTCCACGATTCCTATGTGGCAGCCAACATGAGAAAGTATATCACAACGGACCTCTAAGGTGATATGCAGCATTTGACATATGACAACTGGAAGGTTGGATAAAATGACACAGTAACTCCCTTTGGAGTATCATCAAATATTGACTGTCACACTCTAACAGATTGATGCTTTCAGAGAAATAAAATACCTCTGTAAGAGGTAAAATCCAGTACCTGTTACCATTGATGAACCAATCATGGGGGCTAAAATAATCAATTTGACATTTTCTAACATTAACAAAAAAAAAAAAAAAAAAAAAATCAGTATGCAAACATACAGGTATTTCATTAAAAGCATAGGGGCCTGTAGTGACAACACCCAACCGTACTCCGAGTTTGAAAAGGAAACCTAGGAAAACCCCAGATGTCATGGCTTAACTGTAAGCTTCTGCTAGCACGACTGTTTAACAAGCTACTTGTACAATTATCAAAGTGCCTCAATCAATCCAAAGTCAGACTTGACCAGTCATTATGTTTTGGGTGTCCTTGTATATTTTTCAGGAGATGCTGATGCATGTGGAGCTCAGCATTGCCGGAATTCTACAGTAATGCAAATTAAGTTCAGTAGAGAGAGAGAGAGAGAAAGAAATATGTGATATGCAGGTGAACTGATTATAAATATGAGGGGAAAAAAATGAAAGCTAAAAATACTCTAAGTGCAATGGCTTTAGGACAGAATATCAGAGGCAGGCACTAAAATAGCTCTCCTGCAGAAATGGAACTTTATGTAGGTGACATTTATTTAGAGCCCACAGTTTAACTCGGGTAGCATTTTTCTAAATCCCACAACCATAAGAGGATCTCTGTCCTAAAGTAGGGAAAAAAAGGCATAAAAGCCCACTCAATATAAAGTGGGGAAAGCAGCAAGTCACGGTTGTGAGCAAGCAAACGCCGCAGACTGAGTGCTTTCTGCCTGTACTTTAAAGAGCTGGTGACATTACCGTGCTTTTCCACATCTTTAAGTGGGTCAACACCAGGAGAGAGGATGAAAAACATGGGAGTAGCTGCCCCAGATTCCTCAAATGAGGTTGCAAAGTCCAATGATCTTCCTACAACGTACTTGCTGCCTAGTTTTTCTTCCACAAAATCTCTGTCAATCAAAGAGAAACAAAAATAAAATTAAAATAGGAAGCAGATGGTTTCAAAGGATGCAGAAACCAGTATTATCCATCAAGTCTGCCTCATCCCCACATCTACAACTTACATATATTATATATATTATATTGTATTTAATTATATTTATTATATATATATATATGCCATCAACAGCTTACATTTATATTTTATAGCTAAAATATACATTCACTTTAACATGGCAAAAATCCCAAAGGAATACTTTTTAATCCCACACTGTAGCCCAACAAGACAGACATGGCAGAAGTGATGACATTTATAACCATTGTTATAACTTATTGAGATAAGTTTGTGGTTGTTATTTATATCATAATAATCTGTCTGTTTCATTGATTGTGACAGTCTGAGTTATCTTAGGGTGAGACACTAAATGAAAATACAGATTTTCAAAATCCTCAAAGTTATTGATAAGGCTGATTCATCAGAATTTAATAGTGAACCACATACTCAAGTATACCATTAGAAATTAAGGAGATGTGCATTTAAGACAGAAGCCAGTAAGCAAAATGTCCGTAGCAAATTGCAGCAAAGTAGTGACTTGTGTAGATGGAGAAAACGCCTTGTTGGGAGCATGTCCTGATAAGAGTGAGTTGGTGCACCCGCCAACCTCAGGATCCCAAATTAGGACCCAAATGCAGCTGTGCAACAGGTGACACCTCAGCACCACACTAGCTCGAATGTGGAATAGAGTGAAGTGTTTTTTTTTTTTTTTTTTTTTAAACTGTGGCTGGAGTGCCAATCTTGCCATCAAACTTCCGAATTTCCCCTTGCAAGATGGAGGACCTGCTTAAAGGACTGGATGCAGGTT
Organism: Erpetoichthys calabaricus; assembly: GCF_900747795.2. Lineage (NCBI taxonomy): Eukaryota > Metazoa > Chordata > Cladistia > Polypteriformes > Polypteridae > Erpetoichthys > Erpetoichthys calabaricus. Next base: position 3,537,779 of record NC_041407.2, on the reverse strand, counting down.
AACGTCATACCCAGGATGGAGCAATTGCAGGTTAAGGGCTTTGCTCAAGTGCCAATTGGAGTGGGATCACTTCCGTCATTTATGGGATTTGAACTGGCAACCTTCTGATTGCTGGCACTGATTCGTAGCCTCAGAGCACTCTGCCCTAAAAAAGACCTGGCTGAACAATTGAGGAGACTATGCATTTATGTTATCCAGCAAGCTGGTAGGATTGCATGGTTGCCTCTCATTTTTTTTAATCTCTTATGTTTTAATTGATTTTAACAGCACATTTTCTTTACATGCTCAGTGTACTGTACATTTACAAATATGCTAAAAAAAATACATAAGACATCAAGAAATGGCAATTTAACATTCATTATGCTAAAGCTAGGCTAAGGCAATTTGGCACAGAAAAAGAAGAAAATAGAACATCAGAGCGCACTTATCCCAGAGATAATAAGCGTCTAGATATCTCAAGTCAAAGTCAACCTGACCTAGGACATGTGGCAGAAATGTGTGTTTTGGTGAACTATACAGAAGAGTCTGATGCCAAGTCTGTCACTGCAGATGCTTATTGTATTAAACTCTATTAAATATCCCTATGATACTCACATAGAATAAACTATTTACAAAAGAATGGAGTAGATAAACGTATTACTTCAGCTGTTCATTAGTAAACAGTTATTCGTTTTTGTATTTACACTTTCCAGCTTGTGATTTCAATGGAAAAAGACAAAATGCAATCTAATCATTGTAATGGAGTTATAGTGCACCATCTCAACATAACATTAAAATGACAAAAAAAACCCTATTGTTAAAATAATATTCAAAGTAGTATAGCATGTCAAAAACAAAACGCACAAGTGAAGACACAGAGCACAATGTGAATATTTTTTAGGTAACATTATTCTAGAAATAGTGGGAAAATGGTGCAGTGGGATCCGGTATATTGGGTTTGACTCCCATTCTCCACTGTTGTTAGCATGAAGTTTCCACATTCCCCTTGAACCGGTACAAGTTTTTCTCTGTATACTCTTGTTTTCCTCACACTCCAAAGAGATATGTGTGAGGCTGATTGCTTATTCTAAACTCCCCCTTTACAAGTCACTGTGGTTGCATTTATGATTTACTCTTTGGACTGATGCCTCATCCAGTGTAGGTTCTTGTCTTAAGCTTGGTGCTGCCAGGCTGGTCACTGACCCCCTGTGATGCTGACTAAGATTAAGTGGGTTTGAGAATGTTATGTTGCAGTAATGATAGGCTATTCCATTTTGAAACCTTTTTTTTTTTATCATTATTATTAAAATTGATGTATAGCCCTCTCATGTATTATGATTGCATCTTTATTTACTATTTTCTTGTTTATTTATTTTGTCATTTTCCTTTTGTCTTTTATGTTCCTTTAGTTTATTACTTGGCTTGTGATTTTCCCTGTTCTTTATATCTGAGCCCAGAGGGGCACGGGACGTATGTTGCTGCAGTTATTGGGGCTGCTGTGGCCTACACAAAGACCTGAGATTCCTCAAGCTAGTGCTGAAGCATTAGGTCCTGCTCATGTTATTGGGGTCCCCTTTGCATTCACATTTCTCAAATTCTTCTAGGCCTTTATAATTTTGATCAATTCATTATTTGGCTGTTTTTTGGTACTGCTTTTGGAGTACAAAATTAATTGCAAACTTCTTACTTCGCCTATCTCACTGGTCCCTTTTGAGAATATTATTTGACTGTTTATGTCTCCTTGTGTAGATCATAACAAAATTCTGGTTTTCTTCCCTTTGCAGTTGCCTACTTCTAGGCAACATTGAGTTTGTTCTAATAATTGCATTTATAAATTATTGTCCATCCATCCATCCATCTTCTAACCCGCTGAATCCGAACACAGGGTCACGGGGGTCTGCTGGAGCCAATCCCAGCCAACACAGGGCACAAGGCAGGAAACAATCCTGGGCAGGGTGCCAACCCACCGCAGGACACACACAAACACACCCATACACCAAGCACACACTAGGGCCAATTTAGAATCCCCAATCCACCTAACCTGCATGTCTTTGGACTGTGGGAGGAAACCGGAGCGCCCGGAGGAAACCCACGCAGACACGGGGAGAACATGCAAACTCCATGCAGGGAGGACCCGGGAAGCGAACCCAGGTCCCCAGATCACCCAACTGCGAGGCAGCAGCGCTATCCACTGCGCCACCGTGCCGCCCATAAATTATTGTATACTTTTGTATTCTGGATTCTTTTTTTTTTTTTTTTTAATCAATTAAAAATATTCAAGTATTTAATAATTTGGCTGCTTTTGGACAAAAGTTTTTTTTAACAGTTCCTCTTTCCCTTAAATGTAGGCCGTAGGCCTATTTGAAGATATCAGACAGCACTCACATTTTGAGTAAAAAAAAATATCAAGAGGTATTCATCTTAATTTTACATCTAACAGAACCTAAATAGGCAGGAAAGGTCAAACAAAATAAAAATGAGAAAAACGTAAAATTAAAAAAATATAAAAAATGCAGTTGAGTAGACTAAATGATCCAATATGCCATGTTGCTGACTCAACCAAATGAGAGTATCAGTAGAAATTAATTCAACAAGGACTGCAATTCATGGTGGAAGCTGTCCTCTGAAAGTCCTGATTGACCTCAAGCGAGTCACTTCACCAGCTGTATGTGTAAAGGCCATGAAGGTTCTTCACTATAGTAAGGGGCTTCAGGCCATACTGCCTACTGTTGATTTTCAAGTCAATTCGATAAAAGGCTGTACTAAAAATATTCAATTGCAGTATTAAATATAGTGATGTACTGTAATTAGACAAAGGTATTATTATATTAAAGAACTTCATCTCTATCAAATGCTGAATGCCTCATTTTTTTAAGCTATGAGAAGAAGTTTTCTCTCAGGCCTAATAATAAAACACAATAATCCTGAATAACACAAATGCTCTATGGAAACAGAAATTCTCACCCCAATCATCCCATTTTGTAGAAGGCAGCAACTGAAGGTAAGCTTCATCCTGTGCCCCTATTATAAAGAAACTCTCCATGACGGCCCTTACCTGACAGCATAAGTCATTCGATCAGGACGGATCGCCCTCATCATGCACAGGCGCTGTAGGGCAGTTTTATTCTTCCACTCTTGTGGAAACTTTTCCTTCTCTGGACACTCTGACTCAACAAATTTCTTCCAACGTTTGGCAGAGCCTTCAATATCTCTGTCCAGATTATTGAACTCTTCCATGGCAGACAGAGCCTAAAAAAAAAAAAAAAAGGGTTCTGATTCCAAAAGCTTTTGTTCAGAATATAATTTCTACAGAAAGATCACACATTTATGGACATTAGATGGCCTCATAATCCAAGCAGGGCCCCAAAAAACAACACACACAAAAAAAAAAAGTATGGCTGGGCAGTTCTGTTCTCCTACTCAAAACACAGTATACTGTGAATTCAGAACTTTGTTCATTTTTTTTTACTAGCACTAGAAATTTTTCTAATGCTCAGTTATGCATAAATCCTTTATACTGTAGGTGAACTTGGGGATTTTGAATATTTGATTATTATTACAAATATAGTAAAACTGTTTATTGTTATTTACTTTGAATTTAACGCAACTCTATTTTGGTTTTGTAACAGGTGCCGGCATTTTGTGTATTGTAGGTATGAATGTCACGTGGAAGTCATATTGGATAATGTTTTTGACGTGGCGACATATGATCTGGCAATGCGAGGCACTCATCATCCTTGCATTGGGATTTTCCACATACAACTGGCAAGTGTTTTGGATTATGGACTTCTGGGTTTTGAACAAGTTTCTGTGTTAGTGATGATGAGTTTTTCATAACTGAATACTGAAATACTGAAGAACAATTAGGAGTAATTTACAGAAATTTGACTTCAAAAAGGTTTCAGTACGTTTCACCTTCTGACAGATCTCCCCTAATTGCCTGCATGCCTTGCCTTATCTACCCTTTGGCAGAAGAGAATAGTAGGATCATTTACTTATGGGTCTCAGGATGGACACTCTTAAGAGAGGCCATTCATGCTTTGTGTTTAGAACAACAAGATTTAAAAGCCCACTCTGACAATTTTTAGATGAGTAAAACATCTAACAATAACAAAATGTCATTGCAGCAAATTTAAAACAAATAATTTTAGAAACAGTTTAATAATCAAATATTAAAAATCCTAGAGTTCATAAAGAGTTTATGCATGACTAAACACTAGAAATTTTTCTAACACTGATTAAAAAAATGAACCAAGTCCTGAATTCACAAGAAAATTCTGATGATCTCCCAGCTAGAATACTGCAAATTTCTCCTTACAAGACTCCTATCTTTGCTATTGGGCTGCTCCATCATACCCAGAATACCACAGCCTGCCTGATGTCCGTTCTTCCAGCACATTCCGCATTTCCACAGCTCATGACACTCCCTCCACATCCATCTTTACACTGCAAGTTTTAAATCCCAGGAGAACATCCACGTCAACATTGATGCACCATGAAAGTCTCAGTAGTTTGATGATCCAACTGCGAGTAGCCAAGAGACTGCTGCTAGATTACCGTTCAGTCCTCAGTCCCCCACCAAGTGTCTTCATTTAACATCTGAGGTCTTACATTGGCACTTTTCCAGTGTAATCTTCTGTAGTTTTACCTAACTCTGTGCTCTAGTCTGCGGTTAGCATTTATAGTGTTATTTTTTAAGATTTTATAATTGTTCTTATTATTTCTGAATTTATACTGTGATGTTTACTGAACCAGTGAACCTGACATTCTAGGGCTTTGGCTTCTTCCATCTTTACCTTAAACGCCTTTCATTTGTAAGCTGCTTAGATAATAGTATTTCTCCTATATGAAGAAATGTTTTATAGCACATTTCATCACTGGTAAGGAGTGTCACTGCAAGTTGCATAAGTCAAAAAAGAGAACACAAATTTTACCAAAGTATAACAATGGTAGTACCAGTACATAATAAAATTTCTCTGGAACAGTGAATGCTGAACAGAATGTCCTAAATCTAAAGTACCAAACTGTTTACAGATTGCAAGCCCCCTTAAAAGTGCCAAGGCTTTATGTATTTTAGACACCAACAGACTGCTTCCTGTAATGTTGAGTCAAAGAGTACTCCTCTCTGTCAGGCCAGATCTGCCAAGAGCCTACATGCAAAGAAAAACTATGGCAGGCATGTTCAGCTAATTCGCTTCTGTTCTTTATGTACTTAGCAACCACATTTGTGCATGGACATCTTCCCACAAGTGACTCAAGAATGGCACCTAGAATGTCCCCACTGTCCTATGCCTTTGTAATCTTTGAAGCAGGATGGTGTGGATCTGCTACTATAGTCTTGCTTAAGAGTGCCTTCCTTAAAGTCAAGTATACTGTCAACTGGAGGCCAGGAATTGTACTATGCCTAAACCCAGTAACAGGCAGCAGCGGAGTTTCAGCCAGAGCATGTGACGCTAAGACTTGAGAAGCATTTGTGTCGGCCTTAACGACCGTGGTTTCCTTTATAAGACAGCAGTGAGATGCCAGCTTTAATTTCTGCAAATTATATTTCTAGATATTCAACTGATAAATGACTTTCGTGGTAATTAAATTATAAATTGGCGTAACTGATAAAAGCTGTCTTTGATGCTTGGAGCTAAGAATTCCACCTGCACCCCCATCACTTCACCAAAATACACTGAAATGAACTAGAAATTAGACTTTCAAAATATATGGCACTCAGACTTTTTTTTTTTTTTGGTCTCCACCTACACGCCGGATTAAGAAACCCTTCATTTCACCTCTATGCTGACTACCGAGATACCAGGGACCCAAAGAACCCGACAGAGAGGCCCACAAGAACAGTGAAGGGCAGCATTGGTATTATGAAGGACTACATTTTTGCTAACCTCTTAAACAACATCTTAGTCAAAAACTGTGCTGTCCTGCAAGCTTCTAATTAAATGTAAAAGTCTTCACATGAAATATGAACCTTTATAGCACAGCATTCATTGCATCAGTCCCAGCAAACACTGTCCAAGGGGATTAGAGCCCAGAATCCTCAAATAAACATCCATGACTTTAGTTGTCAATGCATATTTTTAATCTACAGTGCATTAGTCTGTTTACTAATGATACCATCTTACCCTGGTGCCCTGCTGGACCGTGCATTTCATTTTCATGTGCCCAACTTCATGCAGTTTTACTCCTCTCTATTGTCTTTAAGATAGCACAATAAAAGCATTTATTCACTTTAGCCAAGTACATTTGTTAAATAATGGCAGAACAGGATTCATGACTGTCTTTCTTATCTGAACGGTCAGATCATTAGATTAACTTGGGCCAATACAGATTGATTAATACAGTCCAAACAAAAATGAAAAGCAGTGATCAGAGGTGTACTGTACGTGACAGGGCAAACACAGTTTGATGCAGCTTAAGATCAATAAATGCCCAGTGTATAAGTTACTGTCCTGGGACTTCCAGCCATCTCCCTAGTCTTGACTGAGTAGATTTCAATGGATTGCGTTATGCAGCTAAATAATAAAAACTGGTTTACTTGCCTGTAAAGATGTTTCTTTGTTTCCTAAATGTGTGACTTTGTGAGCGAAATGGAGAAATAAACTGTACAAAATATGTGACTGTTCGAACTCTGGCAAACATTACAGGCATGGTGCCCCATATGCATAATCATATTTTATCCCAGTCACATTATTTGTTTTTTAATCGCAGATTTGACCAGAGAAGAAAATACAAGAAATGTCACCACCAAGACCAAACAGAAATAATAAAAATGTAACAAATCGATACACAGAATACAACATGCAAGAAACACGAGGGAGAACCAAAAAGTAAAGTCAATTTAGCCTTTAATACTGGTAACTGGGAGCAGATGAACATAACACGTAATCTCCCTGCAGGTCCATGAACTTCTTGTCTCATTCCACTACCTTCTTCATTCCTTGGGAGAAGCAGCTTTTCGGGTGCTCCCAAATCCTTAAACAAATCATCAGAGTTGAATCTGCAACTGCATGGACCCTTTTTAAGTGGGCCGAAGATGCGATAGTCGCATAGTGCTGGATCAGGACTGTAAGGGGGATGTGGAAGACGTTCAAACCACAGCTGTTGCATTGCCTTCACCGTTGCAACTGCTGCATGAGGACAAGCATTGTCATGGAGCAGTAAGATTGTTTTTGATAACATTCCTCATCTTTTGCTGCAAATTGCAAGTTTCAGTTTCTCTCTAAGTAGAGCACAGTACATTGCACTGGTCACTAATTGTCCATGTTCCTGAAAATGCAGCAGAGTAGAACCCTTCATGTCCCAAAAGAAGGTCATCACATTTTTCTTATTGGATGGCTGTCATTTGAATTGGTGTTTCCAATGCATGCTTTGTCTTTCCAGCTCACAGTGAAAGACGGTAATCATCCATTCCAAAACACTTAGATCTTCATAATGAGTCAGGAATTGGGTGCTTGTGCAGATCAGTAACCTGTTTGGTTACCCATCTTATATAAGTTTTATGGTACCCCAAGTCATCGTACACTATGGCATGAGCAGAACGATCCATAGCTGATATCCAAATGTGCAACAGCAGCAGACAACATAGTAATTTCGGTCTTCTCTGATGAAGGCATTCACCATGTCAATGTTGACTTGTGTGCATAATGTTGAACGTCTACCAGATCAAGTTTTGTTGGTTACACTTGTTCTTCCCGCTTTAAACCTTCTGCTTTAAACTTTTTGTTAAGTCCTGCTGTTTTCACTGCCTCACTGAGCCAACATCCTTCAGATAATTTCAGCAGGTTTTACTCTTTCTGCCCAAAGAAATCTGTCTACAGTGCATTCTTCAGCAATGATGCAATCTTGCCCTGAAGCATCCATGTTCATTTGACCTTGGCTTCAACTAGCTGCACTGTGTGTTCAAACTACCCAGAAGCCACTGTGAACAAGTTGTATAGTGTCAGCGAATCCCGGAAGGAAGCGCACAGGAAAAAAAGCACACAGTCATATAAGCGCAATGGAAATAACCGCACACGGAAAAAAACGCACGTGGAAGAATACGCATACGGTAAAGTGCGCACATGGGAAAAAAAGCACACAGCAGCGACATATAACTATTACAAATATAAACTACCTATACTGCTAGACGTTTTGTATTATAATATAAACGATTAACACATCCTAATTAACAGTATTATTGTAAATTAGCTATTCTCCTGAAGTAAGACAATTTATAGTATCTATTCCATTTGTTGTGTGAAAACACAGATATTCAAATCCCTTGTAACCGAGAATTTGCTTGCCTTTCTGACTGGTCGAAAACTCCATCTCACTTATTCAAAAAAAAAAAAAAAAAAAAAAAGTCAGCTTGCCTTGCTCGAAAGTTAGGGAAGATTAAAGAAAACTTTTTATAGGACGACCTTTACTTAAACTATAAAACCCTAATTTGCCTACCTGTGTAATAAGAAGGTATAATATAAATTCTGAAAACTATTGTAAAGAATAATAATTTCATAGAAATGGTAATTTAGGCACAACAATGACAGTAATAAAAGGATTAATGACTATTTTATTTTATGGACCATCCAACAGCCCACTACCCCAATTAGCACAAATTAAAACACACAAGCTTATAAATACGTTTAGTGAACAATTATACAATTTTGTTTATTGCGATGTATAATATACATTTTTTTTCTTCTTTGCATATACGCCTTTGCCATTCGCGCATTTTTCCATGTGCGAATTTATCCACGTGTGCATTTTTCAGTGCGAGATTATTTCCCGTGCACTTATATGACACTGTGCTTTTTTCTGTGCGGATATTTCCTGTGCGCTTTTTTCCGGTCACCAGTGTCAGCTTCTATCTGTTGTTACTGTGTAATTTTCAATTTGCCTTTACTTTGATTTACCCTTCAGTTTTATTGATTTGCTGGAAATCTTGCTGGTGTTTGGATTTTGATTACTAGATTTTGTATTGGGACTTGGTCACTGTAGATTGTCCTTTAACCAAATCTTTTTGTCTTATTAGCAATCTTCTCCCTTGTGGAGCATTTTGAATATTTTCGTTGGACTTTGCGATTACTTTGGCCCAGTGTAGGCTGAAGCCAGCCTTTGGAGTTGACAGTCAGGCTGCCTGGGACTGACCCTTGTCTTGGCAGGTTAGAAGGTAGTCTGATCTGCCTTTCGGCTGTGTTTTGGAGGCCTCACACCTTTCAACTGTTCTTGTGTGTGTGAATCGTAAGGGGTGCAACGCAATCCCAATAATATGCTGGTGATGAGGAGTCATGTGTAACCTATGCAAAAACTTAAACTGATGGTTAGGATTTGTGGAAAAAAATGATATTGTTAAGGACAGCTTTTCAACAGCCAACTGGGAAGGGGGCAAGATCTCTTTTCCAGATTTTACACAAAGAGAGGAGGATAGGAGAGACAACAAAGAAGAGAATGCAGAGTAGAAACCACCTTTCTGCTGGGAGTTAAGGACATAAAAATAAGTAAGGTGGGAGAACAGGTAGAGGAGCTACAAAAGAGAGGTCAGAAGATTTCAGTAAAGATCAAAAGTTGTATAAAAAAAAAAAATGCCACCCATCACTAAAGCCAAGGTGTCTCGAGTGCGCCATCTCAACAAACTTAAAACAGAAGTTACATATGATACTACTGGTCAAGGTAAAATTTGGCACATAATTTCTTTTTGCGTTCTGCCTCCTGCCAGTTAGTCAACGATTGCCAGTAAGCACTGAGCTAAAGTGACGTTCAACACAAGCTTAAATTACATTATAAATAAATAAGGATGTCTGAAATTTGTAAAACCAACTAATCTATTTATCCTCACTGTGCCTTACTGTGGTGAATGCTTCTAAGAAAACTTCATACTTGCACAGCATTTTCTGAAGATGAATACTGAATCTCATTTAATTTTTCTCCTTTCAATTAAGTCTGGCCCTCTTTTCCCCTCCTTTAATAACCACTAGGATGACCATATTAACTAATTGCAATGTACAATTTTCAGCATACCCCGGAGGGTCTCAATGTCTGATTGGCTTTATTGAAGGCATTTCAGAAATATTAAACAGGGCAATCCAAGACTGTAAGCATGCAGTGAATTTCATGGGAATAAAACACAAAGACATCAAAGGGACTTTATAAACAGTGCTCAAAATAAATACTGAATAAATATGTGACAGATGCAAAGCCTTGTTTAGGTCCATGGGCAAACCACAAACATGATAAAAATAGAACACTGTTTGACAATACTATCAATTTATAATTTCATGTATAAACATTAAAAATTAAATCCGATTCCATGTTGTAAAAAAGGTTGTTCTGGACAGAGTTTTAAAGTTGAATTCAAGGATTTGATGTCTGAAATCACATGAAAAAGGGGTGGATGGCCTTCCTGGCCATCATTCTAGTGAACTTGCATAGCTGGGGTGCACTTATTTCCTCACACTTTGCTTCTACATATTAACTTATTTTTTTGTTTAATAAATTATTACAGAATCAAGTCTGCAATGTTTTTGTTTCTCATCTGTATTTAGAATTATATCATTTTAGGACTCAGATGAGAGGACTATCAGGTTTGTCCTGATACATTAAACCATAAAAATCAAAGATGATGTACTTACCGCTTTCATATGACAAAGGATTAAATAAATTGATATATTATGTAAAATAGCTTGAAAGGTTTTACATTGCTCATGATAATTGTATAAACAGCAAACCTAAATAGTTACATCTTCAAAGTCACTAAGGTATAGCAACCAAATAAAAACATTTATTCGCCACCATGATTTGAACACTTTCTGGTCACCTTCCACAGTTTATAGGACTAATGTTTGTTTCTTATACACAACATAAAAACATAATAAGAATCAGAAGAATAGTGAAGGACTTACTTTAATTCCACCCCATGACTGGTTAGAGAGGAAATCCACTGGAGTTGTCAGGCCAGGCTGTGCTGGATATCGGAGAAGAAAATCTAATTCGGAAGGTTTAATTTCCTTTTTCATAAGCATAACCTGTGCAATTCAAAAAATGCAAAACGATTTTAAGTGCAAGTAGACACATGCATTGTATATACATATCATGGAATAATGAAGTGTATCATTATCATCGTCATGCATTGACACTGCAAGGCTAAAGGATTGAGGACACCAGACCAACTACATGAGCTTGTCGGACATCCTTCTCCATGTTACTGCCAGAAGGGGGTTGTATCACCCTTTGATGATTGTTTTTAAACTCGGCAAAAGAAATTATTCACTCTGTCGTCAACACTGTAAAGATGAGTCATTCTAAAAGATGGTGAATTCAACCCGGAAACACAGTTCTTGTGCTGGAACTCTGTTTTGAGTGATGTGTCACAGAAGATGTGCGATTTTTACACACTTCAGCAATCAGCACCCAAACTCTGTGAGATTACTCTTTTCTGGCAGAGCTGTTGTTTGTTACTAGAGTCTACTTCACAGGGTCGCAATCCTTTAAATATCAATGTGATAGATTGTTCAGTATTTGTGACTTGTATAGAAACAAACAACTTTTGTGTGTTATTTTTTTGTGAGGTTTTTGATCGAATACTCCCTGTGTGGATAGCGCTTTGAGTACTGAGAAAAGCGCTATATAAATGTAATGAATTCCATCCATCCATCAATTTTCCAACCCGCTGAATCCAAACACAGGGTCAAGGGGGTCTGCTGAATTATTATTTATTATTATTATGAATAGCTTTACCCTTTGACTTCAAACAAACATCCTTTTGGATTTGATCCATTTCTTAGACTACGTTTCATCTCTTGGTTCCATTCTTTCTCTTATTCCTCTCAGCCTTCAGGCAGTACAGTGGTGTCATGTGGCACACACTTCTGTTTGACCTTACCTGACAATGGCATAGCAACCGTCAACAAAAAAAAAGTCCCAAAATGGTAGCATCCATAAAAAATAAAATATCGGGCCATGGGAGAACACAAAAAAATACCAACCTAAGTAAAAATGCAAGCAGGTACGACATCTCTATGCCCATACTTTTTTTTGTTACATCATTTCTATCAGTGTAAGAGATATTGGCCTAATGTGAGCTAGATATAGGACTGGTGTTTACTTTACGATTTTATCTTGTGGTCCTGATGAGCTCTCTCTATACAGGTCTTGTCACTCCATGCCTCCATCTTTACCTCCAAAAATTTGGAATGTTCAAATAAAATACATTGAGTTAATAAAGAGTCTTAACGCTAACGAGTCATAAAAAAAAAAAAAAAACAACTTAACTTGTCATGTTACAAATGTTCATCCATGCTTATCTCAGCTGATGGCATAAGCCGGTTGATTAAGCCCCAGAAGAATAAAGTGGGAAATGTGCTTTAGTTTCCATAACCTGCCCCTTACAATTTAAAATTAAAAGTGCATACCGATAAAGCAAGATTTCACACCATAGCTCTGTGATTCTGAATAAAACCTGATAGGCAACAGATAGCTAATTAAACAAAAATGAATGTGTAATATAAAATATTACAACAACTGAATAGTGGAAACATGGACCTTTCAATTTGAAGCAATATAAGTTAGATGGGGGGAAAAAAAAAAAAAAAAAAGAGAGAGACAAAAAACGTTGGCCGTAATTTTAGTGTGAAATCTTGATTTCTATTCAGTAGAGCGTACTTAAGAATTTAAATGCTGAGAGCGTAGCAAGCAGTTATTGAATTCTGTTAGCAGGACTAGCAGAAAGCTCAGAGAAGAAAAAACTCTCAGTAGATTAAAACTAAAGTCTTTTGTTGAAGTCTAAATAATACATTCAGTTAGTTGGCTCTAATTTTTCACTTTTCAAGGTCTTGATGTACAAGTGCAACTCAGTGTGAAAGGCCAAGTTACAAAGACTGCATGATGGAGCGTGCTGGAGGCAAAGCAGGTACAGCGCACAATGTACAATACAATTGGCATCATCCTAAGAACACAAAATGAAGCGATCCAGCATCCCCAGAGCCGAGTGATGACAGTGGATACCTGAAGGACTAATGTAAACATGCACGCCTAAACCAACTGCTCTATTCTTACACTGAGCTATGTACACATGATGTAAAGTATTAACACGTGGGATATCAAGTCCAACAATCACCAGCTTACATCTGCATTACAAATTAAAAATCACTAAAACTCAGATCCATTTTGGAGTACTTGCTCTGGTCTCCAGTTACCGGGTACAGTAGGGCTCCCTTGGAGCCACACTGTCGAAAATCATAAAACTAGAAGTCTCCAGGGCTATCTATATTTTGGGTGTCACCCTTGTACAATGTCTCTTATTGTGACTGGCTGGTTTTACATTCTTAAGACAAAGTATGAATGCAAAGTAGTCTGGCTCAAGCAAACCTGCCTTGTTGTGGTTCCGCCATCATAGCTCACTCATCCAAGTCAAATCTATTCACTCTTTTCAAGTGCATGGGACAATGGAAATCCTTTGTTTGACATTTCATTGTACTATTGTTCATGATGCCATTAACTTTTATTTATGTAATACTATTAAATCAGCTTTAAACGTTTTTATTTTGATGTGTACCAAATAATGGGGTGATATTCTGTGCATATTATTTATTTAAATACACTCTAATGACATTGTTTCAGTAGATATAAATTGTTCTAAATTCAGACTGTGTTCTCTGGGAGGTTGCTGGGTCTCAGGTCTGAAGGGTGTTTAAAAAGTCCCTTTTCATGCCGATTTCAGAAATGCCTACAGATTTTTTTCTGCCACACATACTTTTGAGTTATGTCTGTTTTTTTTAACCTTACGACATGATCCATTGCATTAAATCCTCTAAGAAAATGCTTCAAAAACCAATGAAGAAATAAACTGTACTTAAGACCATTTATGCTAGGTAGAATGCCCAGTAGAGCATTGTTCTTGATCCCCTGCAGAGTTTGTTTTTTCTCCAGCTTAACTGAAGTTTTGTTTATTTTTTTTCTGTCCACCCTGGCCAACTGACCTTATTATCAAACTGCCATTAGAGACCTAAAAACTCAATTTTTAAGGACTCTACGTCTCTTAATCATATATCTATCATGTAAATATGCATTATTTATTTTATTTTTTATACTATTTATTCATTATTAATATCTAATTTTAGAGGTTTTTAAAGTTAAAATTCATGATTAAATGGTTTTTATTGCTGTGTGTGAACATTTTATAAAACTTTCCAAGACATTTTCCCTGGAAATCTGAGCATTTTGTGATGACCATTGTGAATGGCTTCATCAGGACATTTCCGAAATGGAAAAGTGATAACAAGGCAAAGTGTTATCAAAGTATATATATATATATATATATATATATATATTACATACATACATACACACACACACACACACATACAGTGCATCCGGAAAGTATTTACAGCGCTTCATTACTTTTTCCACATTTTGTTATGTTACAGCCTTATTCCAAAATGGATTAAAGTCATTTTTTTCCTCAGAATTCTACACACAACACCCCATAATGACAACGTGAAAAGTTTACTTGAGGTTTTTGCAAATTTATGAAAAATAAAAATATTGAGAAAGCACATGTCCATAAGTATTCACAGCCTTTGCCATGAAGCTCAAAATTGAGCTTAGGTGCCTCCTGTTTCCCCTGATCATCCTTGAGATGTTTCTGCAGCTTCATTGGAGTCCACCTGTGGTAAATTCAGTTGACTGGACATGATTTGGAAAGGCACACACCTGTCTATAGAAGGTCCCACAGTTGACAGTTCATGTCAGAGCACAAACCAAGCATGAAGTCAAAGGAATTGTCTGTAGACCTCCGAGACAGGATTGTCTCGAGGCACAGATCTGGGGAAGGTCACAGAAAAATTTCTGCTGCTTTGAAGGTCCCAATGAGCACAGTGGCCTCCATCATCCGTAAGTGGAAGAAGTTTGAAACCACCAGGACTCTTCCTAGAGCTGGCCGGCCATCTAAACTAAGCGATCAGGGGAGAAGGGCCTTAGTCAGGGAGGTGACCAAGAACCTGATGGTCACTCTGTCAGAGTCTGTGTGTGTGTGTGTGTATGTATATATATATATATATATATATATATATATATATATATATATATAATCTCAAACATATGTTTATTGTAAATGTAATCTTGTGTCACTTAAAATCCTTGCCTGATAGTAAAAGTCTGATTAGCTATTGGAATTCAACATGACAAAAACCTGCAAGATTCACCAACTTTGATTCATGTCACAAAAAAAAGTTACACTTTGTTGCTCAGTGTAATTAGATACAGTATTGTGGCATGTAAGGTGGCCTACCATGTTCAGAACAAAGAATATATGAGTTGAGAGTCTTGGGAAGTAGTACACAAAACTAGATAGATTCAACAAGAAATCAGGACCCTGTATAACCAGTCTGTTAAAGGGCACAGTAGTCTTAAACATTTTCACCCTATAATTAGACAGATTAACTTAGGGTTTTTTTTTTTTTTTTTTTTTTTTTTTTTTTAAGTCACCCTCTGAACCAAAGAACAAAACTGCTGAGCCTGGTTACCACTGGATACGTCTATGGACTGCACCATCCACAATACAGCTGCGTCTTTGCTGGTAAATTTTCAGCATTTTCCAGCAATAAAGTGAGCAGACATTCAGATGGGAATAGAGTAACAGTGAAAGAATGAAAAGTGCTGTTTGTAAAACCTCTCTTAAACAGTAACAATTCAATCTCGTGCACCTTTGCATCAATGGTGCTTTACATTCTGTTTTTAAATTTGCGCAGGTCTGAAAAATAAGCCCTGATCTATCTTGGTCTCTCTCTCTCTATATTATTTGTTTTTCTCTCCAGACAAAAATGTGTCCTGTATGAAGAAAAAAAAATAAAAAATAATATTATATATGTAAAATATTATATTATTTTTTTTTCTTCATACAGGATACATTTTTGTCTGGAGAAAAATTTGCGTTCGACTATTGCTGTTTATCAGTTTATTTACTTTTAACACAAAGCCAAATACGATGGTACTGTTCAGGGTGGTGGCCTTTTCATTCACGTCCTGGGATTCCTGTCCCTGTTATCTGGGCCTGAGTTCTGTGGGAAGACTATCAAATCAAGACAGGGGGTCCTCATATTTGACGATGAGCAAATCACTAAATTGCCAGGAATTTTTGAAAGATACTACTGTGCACCTGTTGG
Source organism: Erpetoichthys calabaricus (assembly GCF_900747795.2). NCBI lineage: Eukaryota > Metazoa > Chordata > Cladistia > Polypteriformes > Polypteridae > Erpetoichthys > Erpetoichthys calabaricus. The sequence goes on along the minus strand of NC_041407.2, from coordinate 3,521,661 downwards.
CATTTGAAGGGTGCAGAATAAGCCTGTGTAGTTATACTACTAAATATTCCGTACATCATAAATAATGCAGTCAAGTGACACTACTGCAGTTCAGCTTGGCTTTTATATTTGAGTAGAATGCGGACTTCTGTTCTGATGTTTCATAACCAAAATGGAACAAAACAGGGAAGAGTGCAGAGAGGCCTTTCCAAAGTTGCCTGCAGGCTGCTTTCATACTGCCTTTTGTGTACCAGTTAATGCACCAGTTGTGCACATCTACTAAAGGGTACAGTTTAACAAAAGAAAGATGCCAGGAATGGCTCTCCTCCATAATAAGAAGTCACATGGCAAAATATTGAAATGCAGATTGATTCATTACACTTTTTGAAATCCCCGATTCTTCTCATTGCTGATCACAAAAGGCCAATACTCACTTTGCCGTCAGAAGGCCCAGGCACACTCTGAAGGAGGCACAAGCAGCTAATACATACCTGGAAGGCAAGCTGCGCCATATATGTCAGTTTATCACATTCAAACAGTCCCCTTGTGGTGTACTGGAAGGAAGAAAAGGTAATACTGTCGATCAAATTGACAATACGCTGCTTCAAGACCTCATCCTCGGGGGCTTTCAAGACAGCCTTCTGGAAGACCACACTGAAGGCCTATGGACACAAAAAGAAAAAATAATAATGATTTGTTACACGCAGTACATACAACACAATGGTGCAATAGTTGATTCTGCTGCCTCATTGCTCCAAACAATTAGATTTGAATCCTGACCCAGGATAGCATGCAGAACATTTAAGACGATCGTTTTAAATATCACATAATCCCAACAAGTCACACACAATAGAAATTAAAAGATGCAAGTCTTAAAAGCAACCCTTTAAACCCTATTTTGTTTCCAGTACATTGGTTACAGTTAGACTGCATTACATTTTATTTATAAATCAATTAAACAATTTAAATGACCTCTTCCAGGTTAGCAATTTGAAATAGAAATGACCCTAGATAGATAGATACTTTATTAATCCCAAGGGGAAATTCACATACTCCAGCAGCAGCATACTGATACAAAAAACAATATTAAAGAGTAATAAAAATGCAGGTAAAAACAGACAATAACTTTGAATAATGTTAACGTTTACCCCCCCCCCCCCCCGGGTGGAATTGAAGAGTCGCTATTACATGTCTAGTAAATATACACATAATCTGATTGTGTGTATGTCTCATCGCTCATCATCATACAATACAGTATACAGTAGGTATATGTAAAACTATAGCACTCAACAGGTTCAGTATGAAGAGGTGACATACAAAATAAAGCCTGAAAGATAAAATAATAAAAACCAAAGAAAGAGATGAAGTATGCAAAGACAATGAATGGCCCTTTTAGACAGTGTACTACCCTAGTAGTCAGTGAGTTCAACTAGGATCATACACTCCAACAACATTAGCTTGCATTTCCTCTAGAAATTCTCTGGGTCACTGCCATTAATCAACTGTGCTCAACCTTTCCCTCCAGGCTGTGCCAATCTGCCCCAGTGTTCTGTCTTTTTGTCACATTTGCTCTTTACTGAGTAAGGATTGGATTTCCACTATGCTTAAATACTATCACAATGAGCTTCTATATGTCAAACATTCCATCGAGAGCAAATGGCCAGACAATAAAAATCCTTATACACCATGAATGCTGCAATATGCTAAAATTTTTTTAACAGGGGATCGTGACGTCACCAGGCTGTGTTTGAGAGTTCGTCAGCACTCTTAACTCTGATGTATAAGATACCACCAGGGGTTATGATTGCAAAAGTAATGTACGAAATATGCTCTGCACTGAAATAAACTTTGTGCAACAAAACCTCTTCATCGAACACTGTCATGCTAAACAGGAGGCTCATCAGTGGTAAAGCACTTGAACTACAGTATATGACTCAGTAAGGACTGTAATCTTATGTTTCACCTGCTTAGTTTGCAACGGTGTGCAGCTCAGGTCCTGGTGCCAGTCTGACTGGCGCTGTCAGATCTGAACTGGACATCAAATGAGTAGACAAGGTCTTTATAATGTTTGGCTTTAAAACTGATAACACGATGTACACTTAGCCCATTCATTGTTCCTTATCATCATGGCCGATTGTAACATCAACATTTATATTCCTAAATGCAAGCATGCACAAATGGTATTTGTTCACAACTTTGTGTTTCTTTTTATAATTCAGAAGTTTGATTTTCATGTGCTTATTGTTTATGTGTTTAATGGCTGAGATTAATTTGCATTCTGTGGTATAATGTTTTTGATTTTATTCCTATTGTTTTCCTTTGCAAATTAGAGAAATGCTTTGAGAACAGCAAAGGCACTATATAAATAAAATTATTATTATAAAAAAACCACAAGGTAATAGGTTACCATGAAATCATGTGCAGGTAGGGGAGGAACAGATATATTACCTCAGCTGACTCGTCTTATATTATACTAATGTTAGCTTGTGCGTCTGTGCATTACTAAGCACAAGATCGCTATGAGTGAACAGCAGAACTTAACAACATAAAAAGCAGAAGTTATTGGCTTTTTCGTTCAGTAATAATGTCAGGCCACTCCACTTTCTTTTTTTCCCCACTTTAAATCCAAATGGCATTTGACAAAAGCAACAATCGGGATCCTAACTCTGGCTCTTTGTGTCTTTGTGCTTTAATGGAATCACTGATTCAAACACCAAGACTCCCAATGGTTTGAGCGCCCCCATGAGAATTATATAGATAATACCAATAGTTTAAAAGCAGGCTAAGCAGCAATAAACACTGAATAAAAGCACAGTCCATCAAAGCAGAATAATAAAAAGAGAAATGGCTATCAATCTCATTAAAAAAATATTCAGCTCCTTATTAAAGTAATATATCTGGCACTACAGGCTCTCAGGCTAACAAGAGTACCTTCAAAGAAAACTGGTACATGGGATGGATTTTATTGAGGTCATTCATTATGAAGTACAACACAGATGCACGGGCAGCAGCCGGCCTGTAGTGCTCTCTCGCCTCGTTGATCTTCACTTCTGTCACTTTGGCCTCTTTCACCTAAAAATCACAAAGCAGAGAAAGAGAAAATTGTTTTTGGGAGCACACCAAATCATCTGAGTGTTGCAGTTTTCCAAAATATGTACATAAATAAATACATTTAAAATAACCCCGATCCCGCCCATGTCCACACATTCACATAGAGTTATTATAAAGTAATCTAACTGTATGCCATTGAGGTGTTTTTAAAAATACTGCATAGACATGAGAAATACAAACAGACTCCTCACACACAAAAACTGGGCACAGGATTTAAGGATAGCAGCACAAACCTCTGAGGTGCTATAGACAAAAAAAAAATCAAGTAATTTCTATGTAAAGTCCTTTGTAACATCAATTTGTATGGAAGGGATCATATAAAATGAAAATATACTCAACTTTAATTTGTCCATAAAGAGAAATTTGGAGATCTTTAAATAAATAATACATAAATAGACGATTAAATAAAAACACTCGCACCAGAATAACTAAAAAGAACGAAAAATAAAAAAGAAAGAAAAATTTCTGACTTGGCATTCCCAGTGAGGCACTATACCGGCATGTTGCTATTGGTATAAAGGAGCCCCCGTTGCATTTTCTGACACTTCTGTTGAATGATTCGTTAGCTGAAAGTCCTCAGTGTTAGTGTGTCATGGAGAGGACGTGCAGCATTGTCCATAATGGCATCAGTTTTGTCTTCATTCTCTCCTCCATTAATAACTCCAAGGGGTACAAACTGCGTCCTCTAACTGAGCCTGCCCTTTTAGTTAACTTGTTGATTCAGGGGCCTCACTTGCAATGATGTTATAAGCCCGGCGCATCACAGTGGCCATCACAGAGTTGTAGATGATGTGAAGGATGGCACTACCCACATTAAATATATATATATATACTTGTTTTTTTACTACGAGTGATGTTCAAAAAGTTTCTGCACTTTCGTATTTTTGCTGGAAATGGTGAAGGTGGGAGTAGTAGTAGTTGGGCATTAAAAAGTTGGTACGACGCTGGGAGAATTGCGTTGCAAACGAAGGCGACTATGTAGAAAAGTTATGTCATTGGTTTTTGAAATTCTTAATAAAAAGTGTGGAAACTTTTTGAACATCCCTTGTATATCGTTTCCGATTTACATATGTAATTAAAGATACTGTTGAGTGCTAACTATGACAATACATTAATTGTTTTGCAATGCACTTTCTGATGGTGTTTGCTCTGTAACGCGATCGGCACTTTAACATTTTGCTGTTTGGAGTACCATGGGTTTCTCCATCTGTATCGGTGGTGCTTTGTTGCTATTATTATGCACCAAAAATCTGGAATATGTTACCAATAGAGATATGCCAGGCTAAGACTGTGGATCATTTTAAAAAGCTCCTAAAACCTACTTAAATTTTGCTTTTTCGTAGCTCCATTCTGCTCTTAATAAACTAGATATGCATGAAAGTACCATGCTCTTCAATGAATTTGTGAGCATTCCTAATCTTTATTTTTCTCTGTTTTTTTTTCAGTTGATCTGTGGTGGCAGTGTTTTACATATAAGGGCTCTACTTTTCTATTAATTATATGTATCTATCATATTTAAGTGTGCATATGTTATTGCATTAAACAGAGGGGCAGATTTGCTAGGGTTGCAATATGACAAGAAGATGAGCAACAAACAACTGTTCGCTGGCAAGGCAGGGTGTTTGGGAAATGAAGGAGTGTGCAGAAGTTCAGTTTCCGGTTTAAAGTGGCTGCTCTATTTTCTATGAGTGATGAACCAGCAAACCAGAATGTACCCATGTTTGGAGCTTGCATGATCGTGTTTCAGACTCTTGAACTGTTGGAAATGTATAAATGCTCAAACACTGCCTAGAACAGCAGAGCTCACCTATGCACAGATGGAAGACATCACTCCTGCCCGAGCCCAGGACAATATGCTTTTCCACACTCGTCTCAAAGTTGGACAGGCAGCGATCATAGGAAACCCCAACTGTATTATGCTTTGGCCAAGTAGCTCTCCTTCGAGTATTATATTCTTCTAAGTGTTAAGTCTATATTAATTTGTTTTTTCTTTGCTTGTAACAATCTGACATCTTGTAAAGCACTTTGAGCTCCATCATTTGTATGAAAATGTGTCATAGAAATAAACGTTGCTGTTTGAAGCGAGTCAGTACCTGCACTCCTCACAGCCTCTTGCTGCTATAATGCCACAAGTGTGAGAAACTGGCTGCTGTCTCCTGGGAATTATGGTGTGAGGGTCTCTGACCTAAAATCTCTCCTTTTCTATGCCTATATACGTACAAAGTGGGGCACCCCTGCTTCTGTTAGCTGAAGAAGCCAAAACAGCAGAAGTATTGCCTCTACTCTACTTATCAGCCACTGGTGATCCATAAGTACTGTTGTCCTTCATTATTCAATATTAAATTAGGGGTAAATGATGGATTGGTACAATCACAAAAATCAGTTTAGAGTCGTTTGGGAAACAGCCTGACTAGGTGTGTCTGTGAAGCTTCACTGAAGCTATCGTGGCCAAAGAATAAGCAACACCAAGCCATTAGGGACAAATGCATTATAAAAATGTAATTCATGCTCTTTAAAATAAAATCTCGAATTCCGTTTTTGCATATATTCTCAGTTTTGTCAGTTTGATGGTGTAATCCTGTGTGACCTGTAAAGTGCATAGTATTCATGTTAATTACTGTACTCTGTGTCTGATGATGTGCATATGTAATGCAGCAGCATTTCATTTTTTAATCAACACTCATTTTAGACAGTGTCTTCAATACCATTAAGCTTCTCAAATAAGAACATAACACGATCACCTTGAATTTTAATCGGCTGTTGAACATTTAATGTATTGCTTATCTTGTACTGACGTCTCTCTGTGAAATGCATTTTTTTAAAGCAACTCACCCTAAAAGGCACTATATAAAAATCGGGTAGAGAAATTATCTACTATGATGTCAAAAAATCTACTGCAGTCAGTCAAAGACAAACTGCTTTATTATTTGTCTCAAAATTTTATTTTCTCCTCTGTCCCCATCTTGCTACCCAGTGCCAACTCAAAAGCTCCTGCAATGCTCTACAGACAACTTGCAGAAAGTTCTTTTTGTCCTCCTGTTTGGGCACCAGGGATAACACAGGAGGCTCCTGCTGGGGTGACCCGCTGAACTTCTCCTCGATCCTTCTGTCCAGACAGCTTGAGAACAGTGACAAGACATAAGATGCTTACAGATACAGTTCAGATATTGATTGCCTTTCGACTCGTCTGTTTTATTTGGCTGTTACGATTCTGGCAGCGTTCTCAATATGTTTAAGAGGTCTGACTTCATCTTAGTAATGCATACTAAGATTTAATTCACTCAACCAATTCCGCCTCCCCCCGCCCAATTCCACCCATATTTTTTTGTTGAAGCGACTGGAGACTTCAACCCTAACCTCTCATCCCATCTCAATGAAGATGAAGTCTGTTAAGAGATATTTATACACTGCATGGCGAGATGAAAGCTCACTTCGACATGGACATTGTGACTCGCTGTATCCTTTCAACAGCACAACACTCCTCAAGGATGCGTCAACAGGAGCGAAGAAGTGAGACCCTTTCAAAAGAATGATTGATAGCCAAACAGATCTTCATTTTGTTTTCTTTAAAGCCAACAGACAAAAAAGTCTTACATTTTAAAGTGATTGATGCCCGTAAAACAGTTTTATCAGAGGAAGGCTAAACTGCTACTTAAAAATAGAATCAAAACATAAATCAATTTCACATGCAATTAAATTGAATCAATTGTTGCATCACTTTCTGGTTTCAGTAGTAGCAGTGCATCTCGGCCAATTAGCACTGACAGGACAGCTCCTGATATTGGAGTGCTGAAGCTTCAATCTACACGACATTACAATAACTAAAGCAGTTCTGTGCAAGGCTGTCCTGCCTCAAAATAAAGCTCTTGGCCTCAGAAATTCAAATCCTTTCTGTGTTGCAAAAATTTTCTGTGTGACTCAATTGAGACAGAGCACAGACAATGATCAAATGCTTAAAATGTAGCCGTCTGAGAAATGCCACATTAAAAACATTCACACACAACAAATCGAATGTGAAAGCTTTACTAATATGTGTTGACAAACAAAATTATAAACTTAACTATACAGGGTAACGCTGTTAATTGGAGAACCTAACAGCACTTTCCAGGAAGGTGTTATGACTCAATAAAAATTGTGTGCGAGGCTTAATGTGAGCAAAAGCAACAACCAAGAGATGATCCAGGAACTAAAAGACGTAGTGATAATTAAGCAAGGGTCAAAGCCACAAAAACATATCAATGCGGCAAACACTACAAAAGGGCAAGGCAACGCTGAAGGTCGAGAAACGGACAGCAATGAAAGACAACATCCACAATAAAACCAAATCTGAGAACTAAGTTTAGAAACGAATTCCCACACACACAAAAAAAAGTTACAATGCTGTTTCTTATTTAATTTTCCTAATTTTTATAAATTAATTTTATCCATTTGGGGATTTTGACCTTAGAGATTATACTTTGTGTTGGTTTTTCATTCTGGTAATTATTGAAGATGTTTATAATTTATTTGCACCATTTCACTGTTATCCACGTGTACCACCATTTGATTGTTCGTTGCGTCAGAGATGACCCAGAATTCTGCAGTGCGTGACATCATCCGGGCCACAAGATATTAAGGTCACCTGCGATGAACTCTCCTTATCTGAGTAAATGGATATTGAAAAATCTCCTTGTACCTTTTGAAAAAACCTTGTTTTGATCTTCAGGTTTAAAATGTTTTACTCCTCCTTTTGAGTCTTGTTTAAAGGTTTTGATGCTCTCGTAGCGATTTCCTGGTTATGATTTTTGCCTGCCTCTCAACTACATCTTTTCTCCAGATCCCCTAATGTCTTGCTGCTAGTTTTCTTCTTCCAGCAGCATAAAAACAGTCAAAAATACACATATAAAAATGAATATATTACAGGAGGCGCCTATCTTAATTGGTATCTTTTATAGTAAACTCTGTTACAAAAAACTCAATACATACAGTAAATCTGTTGACTATTATTGTACATCACGTTTCAGAAGAATTAATGCAAATTGTTTTAAAAAGCAGTTTTTTTAATTTACTATGTGCCTATTAAAGACACCTGCATTGTATTTTTTTATTTAAACATCCACTATTTTTATATGCCTTCTCCCAAGCCACTAAAAAGCAATCAAATGCTTAATGGCCCAATGTGACAGCCCTGAGGAGAGAATGTGCAGTAAAATGCTATGTGAAGTTCACAAGCAGCCAGCACCATTCTCACCTGAGGCAGGTGGCTTCATTCAATGGTGAGGTGTGCAGGTGAGAAAGTACATGCGTGTCTTTTGACATGCAGACACAGAGAGCCATTAGTGAGTACCAAGTATGACATCTGAAGGCAGCAGGTAAAAATGTCCCGTTCAACTTTCCTTATGTTAAAGAACAAGTCCTTTAGATTCAACTTCAATAGATGAAGTGTCGCTGATTTGATACCTTGATCAAAAATAAATATATCCCTTCAGACATGAGAAAGCAAATGGGCATGTCATGAAAGCCCACACTCTGCTGTTACATTGGACTGGAGGCTTTGCCTCCCAGTAACACCATGATCATGTTTATCTTGCATGTCACTAGTGAAAGCAAACATCCATCTATAATTACTGTTTTACAGCATCTTAGAATGTATTCACATATGGACAATATTGGGAAATTACGTGGTAATGGAACTTTATGGGCCATTTGAAAAAGCAGTCTACCGTTGTTTATTTGGGAGATGTCTGTTCAATGTGGACTCTTTGTTGATGATGCATCCTACTCAAGCCACCCACCTTTCCTTGATGTGCTTACCTGCTCTTCAATTTCTGCAGCTGTACTTTTGGTGAACTCCAAGTTTTCAACCAGGGCTGTGTCTCCAAGAAAGTTCCCAGAAGCAGAAGACAGACGTGAAAGTAGATCATCTTCCAGATTTTTCAACGTGATTTTGAAGTCATTTTGCTGCTTGGTGAGCTTAGACTGTGAGAAAAAAAAAAGAGAAGAAAGCACATGAGAAGGGAAAACAAGCTCAATGCTGAGCCCAGTGCTGGCACTAGGTTATTTTGTGCCCTATGCCAAGCTTATTAGTGTGCCAACTGACTGTTCGGTAGCTACCCCCAAAATGATCTGTGCCTTTTTATTCCCCACCCGCCCCCCCATGTCTTGATTTTGTTTATGGGTTTTGACAAAAGATTGCTCTGACTTTTGGCTTACTAACTTTGTCAGTACTTTGACTATGTCTTGTTACCTGGTTCGTCTCACTAAAAATCTAGCTTGCTTTTTCATTGTCAGCATACTAGTGTTCTGAATTTTATTCATTTTGAAACACTACCTTAACAAATTCAATACATTTTGCTAGTCATTAAAATGTTGCTCAGCTTGTGTTGTTGTTTGCACTCTGAATCTTTAAAATGCATGGACTGGGGGTAATTGGAGGAGGGCTTTTAGAAGGAATCCCTGTGGGGGAAGACTTTGCCAAGGTTTTAGTGAGTTGTCCCCATCTGTGCATTCTCTTTCCAAGGATCACATCTGGCCCCATGACACTACCCTGTCCCTAAAGTACTCATTTTATTACTTTTATCCTTTGCATTTAATGTTCTTTACTCTTCACCTTTCATACACGGTCTTCAGATTTATTGTATATTCAATGATTCCTGAACAGGCTGAACTTTTTATTCACAAAATACAGAACATAAAAAGTATGACAAACAAGAGGTGACCATTCAGTCCACCACACTCATTTACAAGATACCTAAGGTGCCCTAATGTCTTGTCCATGTATTTTATAAAAGTTTTCAAGGTTTCAGATTCAGCTCTGTGACTTTGTGTAAAGAAGTGCTCCCTGGCATCAGTTTTAAATACCCTTCCCCTCAACTCTTTTGTTCCTATATAAGCAGTTCACTAATTAATTGAAAGATTTTTGATGGATCAACTTTAACAGCGACGTTAAGGACTTGGATTTCCCAGATTAGGTCAATTTGCAGCCTTCTCTGCTGTCACTTTAGTCACACACAGGTAGAAACTAATGGTAAGTCAATGATGTTTTCATTTTTTGCTGACAAATATCTTAGTTTATAACATTCTTTAATAAAAATGTAGACTGGGACAAGATAAATCATTGCTAAATGTATTCCTGTCCCCTTGAGTTTAAAAAAGTACTGTATTTATTGAGGACACTTTCAAATTTGGGTTTAACCTGTGGTTGCTAAACCGAGATGGGAAGGCACGGGTTGCAATTCAATTTCTAAAAACAGACACAGCCCAACATGCCACCAAAATCAATTACAAGTGAATGGTGACTGTTTCATAACAGGTACACCTTCCGAACGTATCGCCAACCTAATTAGTAAGATAAGACAATTACACACAGCGGATGTTGCTTTCACCATGATTATAATTCTCTTTGAATTTCTGCTGAGAGGACAAGTGCCGAACAATAACTCACACATTTCAGGGCATTACAAATGCAGACTTATCCTCAGAAGGAATCAGCCAGCACATTTTTATTTAAATATAGACTTGATAACAAAGACCAAAAACCTAAAAAATAATTGAAAAATGTAAATGAAATCATGCTTATATCTTGCTGACCAACAAAGACTGAAATTTCAAACAATCAGCAAGTGAATCTATAAAATACAGCTATTGGCATATATAAGTGATATTCTAGAAGTACTGCACTGTGCCACAGAATCTACAGATCCCAGAAGAAGCGGACAGACAGCAGACATGAAATATTTGTATTAAGGAGAAAGAAAACAAAAACCTTTCATTCAATAGAAAATAATTTTTTCTTTAAAGAAAAAAATAACAGTGAATAATTTCATTTTTTTATTTAACAATCTGAAGTTACAAAATCAAGAAAAGATTTTAAAAAGGATATCTTCAAAAGAGACATGTAGCTAACACCAGTTATTTAGGCTAGGCTTCAGGCATTCCAGCTGATTGGATGTCACAATATTTCATCAGCACGCCACAGAAATGTAAGTAGTACTCAAGGGCATGTTTCAGGTGACCAGCAGTTCTAGGCATGACACATCCATATTAGGTATAATGAAGCAAATGTGCCTACTTATTATTAAAAAAAAAAAAAAACAAACTCCACATAGTGATATCAACAGTGGAAAGCAAACTTACTGTTCCAATTAGTAGACCTGAACACTGCAAGTATGTAATGCCCTTGAGAATAGTGTGGAGAAACTTAATTATATGATACTGGTACATTTACAAGAAAAAGATAACATAGTGGCACAGCAGAGGATCCTGACAGCACTGACTGAAATTAGTTTGTGAAAACAATGAGCCTGAGATAACATTTAGGGGGCCATTAATTGAAAGGACTGGTAACATAATATAACTAGATAGGACAAATTTAATACCATTTGATATCTCTTGGCTTACGTGTATCCTCAGTGTCCGCATTATGCCCTTCCTCGGTATCCTCGTGTGTCTCAAACTCTTACCCAGCGCTTCTTGGCTCGATCACATTCCTGTAGCACCTGCTGATCAGACTCTTATTTCGAGGTGCCTTTCTTACCTCGTGTTAGTTTTTTTTTTTTTTGACTACCACCAATGGTACACCGGCCCCCATTACCCAATGTGAATACATCATTCGTATTCATGGGAATACTTCCCATCTTTGAAGGAGGCTCTCCGTGTCTCCAACACCTTCCCTCTGGTACTCCAGCCTTCATGCCACTTAACTTAAACTGCACATCTGTGGGTAACTGGTTACTCTAAATTAGCCTGATTATGAATGCACCCTGTGATGAGCTGGCATTTTTAAAACATTACTCTGTCAAAGGAAGAGAAGCATTTGACTTCTGGAAGATTCCTGAACTCTGAGGATTTATCGCTCTTCCTTGCACCATATGACTTTGTGATATTCTGAACCTGGATGTGGCAGTAGATGTTGCTATAATAATTTCTACATTTTTATTCAACTGCATGCTTGCCTTTCGCACCGGCTATACTGAATCTAGTTTATTTATTTTGACCATCGTCAGATGTACTGTGAAGTGAACATGTGCTGCTTACTGTGATCTGACTACAGGACAAGCCATGCACACTTTGACACATGAAAGAAAATATATTTTTCTAGTCAGCAAATACCCTAGGTATCTTTTACTGGTGCCATCTTTAGTGGCCATTGTGAACTGGGCAGCATCTCTTTTGAGATTTTTGCACCACTTTAAATAACTTCAAAAAACAATATGATTCCTTTCACCATTTTGCCTTTGTGAAGATAAGTTAAAAGCAGACACAATGACAGACAGTCCAAAATTATGGCATTAAAATATCCTAAACAGTCAAAAATCACAACTGTGCAGTCAATAAATTCATAATTAGAGGGTAGCTGCTTTTAATATTGCTTCAGAAACAACGCCAACCAAGGAATTAATTATAAACATTGCTTTTCACGACACCCACCTCAATGTTATTGCGGTTTTGAAATACTCATTACTAATATCAATAAGTAATGCAACCTTCCTTAGTGCACACCCACATTAACATGACTTCTCCTTTAATAAGTCACCTCATACATGTACATTATCAAAATGTAAAGTGAAATGTGTGTTCTCACCGTGTCCAACATTTAGCAAAATCTAAAATAAAGATGGCCTTAGTCACCTGTAAAGACAATTCTTTCAGCACAAAGGAGATGTGTCAACAGTCCGACTTGTGCCAGTGCATATGGATAGGATGTGGTAAGAACACAACAAAATTCTAACAAGAAGCTCGAAGTTCACAGCACACTGCAGAGACCATCATCAAGCAGACATGTTCATATATCACTGCATCTGTAAGGCTCCCAGCATTATGGGGGAACCCCCAAAAATCTCTTTTCCCAGCTTCCACCCAGCAGAAAGTGTCAAGAGTCTGCAGACTAACACTGCCAGACTGAACAACAGCTTCTCCCCACAGGCAGTCAGGCTGCTGAATGCAATGTCACCCTCCGTCCCTGCATATGCACCTTTATCCTAGGCTCTTATAAAATGGACTTCAGAACAGTAATTGGATATCTTCTGTCTTCACCAATTGCTCTTTGTCAATATAATGTCAATTTGTACAGAAGTTGTTCCTTGCTCTACTCTCCTATATGAAAAATTATTCTCCCCTTGTATTATTACATTGTCATATTTATTAGTTAAATATTGCACTGTGATCCTGGTAAATGTAATTTCACACCACTAAATAGGTATGACAATAAAGACTAATTGACTTGACTTGAGAATGCAAAAAAAAAATTCCAGAGAACAAAAGCTCTGCTAAAAGTTGATTCTCACAGCCAGGAAATGCAAGCACCTAAAAATTCTCTCTAACCAAGGAACACACTGTTTACATTTTGCTAGAAGAACTTGCCTTGAGCTCCTCCAAGTCGGGTCGCTCCATGCTGACAACGGCGGCCAGCAGCTGGTCTTCCAGTCCATCTCGTGTGACAGTGAAGTTGATAAGGGTGCACTGGGCCTGCATCTCAGGCTGGTAATGAGGATTGGCCAGTTTTGTATGCAGAATTAAGCGGAAGTTGGCATTGTACTCACACTCTTTGTCTCCAATCTTTATATATCTGTCATTAGGAGGAAAATGTCAAAGTGAGCACATCTACAGAAAGTTTCACAAAGTGATCAGCCGATTTTTATTTAATATTACACATTTCATTGAGAGTTACACATGTATTACGTATAAAGAGCTTTAAGAAACACTATACTTCTTTAATATCCCGTCTCTGACTATCTCAACTACTGTTACAAAAGCATTTAAAAACAAACATCACATTTTAATAGAGAGCAACTATCAGAAAAACTACGGTGAGAAAAGTATAGATAAGTCAGGTCAAATTGGGGAACATGCACTGGTACAGCACGTTGCTGCACCAACCACACGATGAAACAGCGCAGGATCCCAGTTGGCAACCCCCCAGACAGACACATGGTCCAATCCCTCCCTCTGTCTGCTGCAGCCAGGTGTTATTTGGGCGTCCCCTCGGCCTGGTCTTGCCACTCGGGTCCTCAACAATGAGGGTCCTGTGAGCCGGATCACCCTCAGGGAATCGCACCACATGACCGTAATGCCATAACTGATGCTCCATGACAATGCAGGTCATGTGCCTCATTCGCGACTCGGTGAGCATCACAAAGTCAAACCAGTGGTGCCCAAGGATTCTCTGAAGAAACATACATGAAGGAGTCCAGTCGTCGTCTCAGGTCACTGGATAGAAAGTATAGATAAACACTTTAATAATCGCAGCATATGTCCAGTAATTTTATATTCATATATTTTAGTTTTTCTCTTTAATAGTCAATTTTCCTCCTCCTAAGTGACTATATTTTGTCAGTTTCTAAAGTTTTAAAGCTTGAGATTTGGGTACCTTGCAATGGAGTGGAGACTTTTACGGTATATCATGAGTTATATACCTGCTGTTTTATGCAAGTTACATAAATACATACATCCTCTAACCCATTTATTCCAGTACTTAGTCACAGGGGTCTGTAGCTTATCCAAATCAACAACTGGTGTAAGGCAGGATCTGGTCTGGACATGGCACCAGTCCACTGTAGGAACCAACCCTGGATACGGCACTGTTCTTACTGCTGGGCACACTCAGGAAATTTACATTTATCAATCAATGTAATCACACATCTTTTGGGACGTAGAAAGCAACCTGAAGCGCGCAGAGATAAAGTCACGAGGTACTGGGAGACGGCTCAAATAACATTATTAACATTTACAATGAAATATATAATACTTGCAAATGCATATCTTGTATATAAACATCTATGCCTGGAAGTGTGTGAGTGTCTGTCCGGCCTGGAAGTAAGAGCTCAACCTCCAAGAATACACAAGCGAGGCCAGCACATCGGTAAAACGAAACCTACGACGAAAGTCACTTGCCTCCTAGGAGAGAGATGCCCAGAGTAGTTCCTTTCAATTACCTGGATTACCAATTTTTTATGACGATTTCTAGGACCCCGGGCTGTTTACAGCACAGGCTTACACAGCTAGTTACATATAATTGTACATTTAGCTGTTGCATGCTATGTATAATTATCTATTTAAATTATTTTCTGTACTGCATTATTGCCAGCTGTTCTAAAGGAGACATGCAAGTAAAAGTTTCATTGTTCTATGTACACATGACAATAAACTTAACTTGACAATTGCCAAGCAAGGGATTTGGACCTTGGGTGTTGAATTTGTGAGGCAGCAGCACTGATCACAGCACCACCACGTAATATACTGTATTAATTTTAAACAGTATGAAGAATTCTATTGACTGCACTCACTTTTGATGGCTTCTTAATTTCATCCAATGTTTTCAATACTAATTCTGGGCTCCCATAAATCTACTGGCTAGCAAAAGAGGGTACTGAACATGAGGGCCTGCATAGTTTATTACTATATTTACCACTACCGTTTTATCTTCACACTCCCAGTAGGAGGATGAATTTTAAATTAAAAGTTGCAGTCAATAGAAGGAGGCGTTTCTGCCCATTAAACAATTTAAGATTTCAAGAACAAGACCCAAAATATTCAATAAGGGCCTAAGTGTGAGGCTTAGCTTCTGAAAATCCATTAAATCACCATTTCTTTAGGCAGCGATTTGCTATCTACTTGCTTCATTTTTTCTGGTAGACTTTTCAAAGTTAAAGTGGCCACTGATGTTAAGAACTTTGAAAACAACAGTCCATCTTTCAAGCATTTATGAGTACACACAGTTAGAGCTTTTGTTCTCGCAGGTGCTAAGCAGCTCCTTTTCAGAGATGGCCCAAGTTTCCTGCATGAGCTCTGCCAGTATTTTTGCTGCCTCCTGATGTCTATACACCACCCTCAGATCATCTCCTATTAACATTAAGTTCAAAGATAATTTACCCGCATTTAAAAGGCAAGCTGTCTTATGGTGGAGACAATCAAACCAGAATACAGTTACAAGATGCGAGAGAAAACTGTAAATAAAAAGGCAGACTTTCCTGACTTTGAACAGGATGCAGTTATTAATGAAATAGTACATCATGAAAAAGTCGCTTTTGGAGTAAAATAAATAAATTTCGTAAGCACAGAGGACACTGAATAGTTCACATAAATCATAAATGGCTGATTTGTTTCCTGTGCGTCTTCAGATAGCTTGATCTTTCATCAAATTAAATGAAATGAGATTTCAACATGCTGCTCTGATGCCGCTTTTATTTATCATTCAGGTTGCCAAGCTCCAGATCCTAATACACACTGTGCTTCTGAAAGTCGTCTCTGAAGCCAAAGCAGGCGGTGTAAAGGGCACCTGCTAATGATACTCCTTGCCCACCAACAAATATTCCTAGATTTTTAATAAATTATCCAATCTTTTCTTTATAACATTTTTCTAAGAGAACATTGTCAAAAGGTACTTTGCAAAGCAAATGAGTATAGAAGACAATAAATCATCCGTTTTTATTTTATACAGACTTAACACAGCAATCACCATCACATGGCACTTTACAAAGCAAATAATACAAGAATATCAATCATCAGCCAGTCATAATTTTAAATAAAGCCTTTTCCTGCAAGTTCTGTCACATAGCACTCTATAAAGTAAACAGTTCTACACCACCATCGGTCTTTATTTTAGGCAGTACCCTTAATAGCAACTGCCATCCCAAGGCACCTTACAAAACAGATTAAAATTAGTTATTGTCTTGATTTTTTGTTTTATACAGTGCCTTTCACAAAGGGTAGCACATTGATGCTGCTCGCTCACGGTTTCAGAGTCCTGGATTTGAATCCCATGCTTAGTTGTTGGGTATGTTGCATTAGACGATTGCTTTCATGGGAGCGCTCTGCCGACTGCACGACTGGTTAAGATGATGTAAATGAAGGCTACTATTGAAATAACTAGAAAAATTGTCTAATGTGACATGGCCTTAAGCAGATGCTGAAAAGGACTGGCACTCAATCAAGTGATGGTTCAATCCTACCTAGCACCCAAAATTGCCAGCATATGCCACGGCATGACTATGATCCTGAAATTAAATAAGCAGGTCTGAGAATATTATATTTTGTTTCTTTTACAATGAACACCATTAATATGTGCTTCACAAAGTAAAGAGAAATAAACACCAACTTTATTTTACTTTGAACTTGTCACAGCAAACAGTGACAAAGACAGTTTAAGAAAATTAAACACAATGATCAGTTTTTGCTTTCTACAGTGCTGCTCATTGTGATACCATCGCACAGGGCTTCACAAGGCAAACAGGAATAGAAGATTACCAATCTTTATGCTGCACCATCCACAACAAACACCAAACAAGAATACTCATCCATCATCTGTACCATCTGTTTAATTCTGTGCCACTGAGAGGCAGTGTCCTGAACAGCTGTAAACTTCCCATTGCATATTACAAACCTAACATTTCTACTTCTAATTTTCTTATTTCAGTTCTCAAAATTGAGTCCCTGGCCTCAAGCAAAGCAAGGTTTTGCAGAACAAGGCATTAAAGGAGAATGCGTGACATGAAACAAAGGCAGGTCAGACCCTCTAGAAATGAATGGGTGTAAAACAAAGGTCTAAGAGTCCGAACAAAAATGCAAGAAAGAAGGTGGACTAAAGTCTAGAGGTTGTCTCTCTGTCTCGAAGACATGGCAGCTTCAGGAAGGGATAATAGAGGTGACTGGTATGGACATTTTTACCCCTCCATTTCCTTCTGGAACCCATATTTTGCCCGTTCAAGTTTACAGGGAGCCAAAGACTGCCAAAGGTAGGAAACTCTGGAGTAGATATCAGGATATGTTTAATCAACAGAACATAAAAAGAAAAGATGAATTGAAGGTGGAATCCGCTGCAGTAGGGTAGGGTAAAGAAGTAAGGTAGAAGTATGGTAAAGAAATAGAATGACAAAGCAGGAAATGCCATGTTAAAGAATTGTGTTCCAGTTAAAGCAAACTAAAGAATGGTGACATGAAACAAAGAAGCTGACCTGCCCTTCTTGATTGTTTCTCTCCCCAGGAGTGGTGCCAAAACGGGATCCACAGACTCTTCCAGGTTCTCAATCAGTACCACCTCTCCTGCTGAAAGAGCTCGTTCCAGGGAGTCTAAATAGCTAAATAAACAAACAGGAATTAAGACAAACCCATAAATTACCAGGGAAAAGTGAAAATATGAATCAGGATCATTTCCAACTTAATGTAATAAAAGTTTAAAGAAGAACAGTTAACATTAATAGAGCTCTTTGGAAAAGAAACATTTGTCAATCCTAGCCAACATAAAATAAGAATAAAAAGAAATGGCCTCATTTTGCACAAGTATCTAATACTAATTCTTAGAAGGCACCAAATACGGAGGCTTTTTTTTTTTTTTTAAAAGAAATGTGGTCTTTGAAAATTGTTGAGGTTCTTTTCAAGGCAACAGAGACGCTGACACTTTTCCTCATGTTGACAGTATTCTGCCAGGATTCCTCCAATGATTACGTGCTGAAAAAATTCTGAGCATCCCATCCTGTCCCTGCGTGCATGGCCTTTTCAAACAATGGTCCAGCATCAGAGTGAAGCAGATCTGATATGACCTTTACATCACAAAGCAGATTGCAAATCAAAACATACTTCCTTAAAGCACCCTGAAGAAATAACAAGTTAAAAGAGATGGCTCTGTTCAAGAAGGTCTGCTGGTTGAAAGACAGAAAGAATGAAAAGACAGATAGACAGAGAGTACTGAAAAATATACATTTAGGGAGAAAAAAAGGAACATCCACTGCCCTGTCTCAAGTATTCTTGGCAGACTTTTTCCATCTCAGTAATTTTAAAGACCCCCTCCAATGAACAGGGTAATTAAAAAAAATTTTTTTTTCAGATTGTTAGCTATAAGCTGCAGCTGTAGTTTTCTTTTTTCACTTTCAAATCAAATGCATTTTTTGTCCACTTCAAAAAAGTGTTCTGAGATAGTAATAGGTTTGATTAACTTTATTGCTAAATTAACTGATAATTGTAAAAATACACATGCAACCCAATAAAAAGGATAAGATAAACAACCAGGATGTTAAACCCTAACATAAAGCACTAAATTCCCCAGAGTTTAAAATTCAAAGCAATCTATTACCATTTCTAAAACCCAAGGGTGCTAATGTTCTTTCAGAATTCTGAATATATTATTAATGGTATATAGATAACTAATTTAAAAGATTCAACAATATATGAAACCATTTGACAAAACAAAAAATTATGACAAATCTCTAGTTCAATAACGTGTCTTTCTCCACAAAAGTTAAGCAGACATTCCAAACTGATGGTGTTTAATCATGAAAGTGTCCAATGCCTAAGCTATTGAACTTGTTTTACATGCACACCGCCCAATACTCACATCTGGAATTCTTAATAAGGGCTGGCTACCAGTGTAAACAATTCAGCGCCAAGCCTCTGAAATTCCTTTACAATGACCAAGATCCACCTTGTTCTCAGTTTCCCCTATTGCAGCGGCTGAACCTCTGAACACCCTAGCAAAGGCCAGGAGCCTGCTCCCCGTTCACTACATTTAAAACACACTGGCTACCTCAAAAGGCTTACACTAAATGCTCTAACAGCTCCTGATGGGATCACATATATACTTTTGCCTTTAGTTCGCTACTTCTGAAAGAATTTAACTTGACTGAGCTAAGGTCATTATATTATAGAATCTCTTAACACTTGTCACCCAGGTTAGGATTGCTAGTGCCAGTAAACAACAAGACAGTTTTAGTGATGTAAAACTGAAATTTTATTTCAATCTAAACTTACATTTACTTGTAGAGAAACCAGGCATAAGTCCAAATGTTAGATAAGATAATGGATCAAAACATACAACCTGAACAGTTCAAATCAGTTACACAGCAAGTTTCTTGTCGGGTCTAAGGACAGACATGATGATTATTCTCTCTTCTGCTCTTGTGATGTCTCCTTCTATGCCAGTTGTGATGTCAGACAAAGCTTTTGAAATTCTTTTCCATTCTAGAGTGCCTTGGCAGCTAATAGCGATATCATCTGAAATTGGCCAACTGATAATTTCTAATGGTCTTGTTACGTGTCAGTGGAGCTACTTTTAGCTAAATATGGTAACATGTTGATGGCATGTTAATCACATAAGCACGTATTTCTCATCTTCTTGTAAAAGCACACACACTGGTTAGCTTAAATGTATACAGTCTAGCAGTATTTGTTTTTACATTTGCATATCTCTTGGCATTCCTTAATCTGGTTTGCATGCATCCCAATATCCTCTCTTTATTATCTTCATTAGGAGTCAGTCATGTGCAGCCTTCTGTCCAAAAGGGCACCTGTCTGCTAAACTCCCATTTAAATACACACTTTCAAAAATGTTACAATTTCTAGTTTATTTGCTGAAAATCAGCATCTTAACAATCCTAATAATAATAAAACACAACATACAAATATTATGAATATCATTTGACAAATTTTAAAAATAACGTTTTTTAACATCAATATAGATGTGCAGATATATATTCCTCCTGGTTTCATGAGTGACAAGCATTATTCTTGATAAACTCCCAAAATAAAATGTGCAATCTAGTTTATGATATGTAATTTTAAGTGACCTGTGCTATGTGCTTGGCCAGTGCTCGTAAAATTCTATACACCTACATAGGCAGGACCAGAATGGATGCTTAGAATTTCTCTCACATATAATAATAGGAGTATCTTAATGGAAATGTATGTGCAAAACTGAAAAAAAAAGACAATGGGAATAAAGACATTGGGTGTATGGATTCAACTGATCAACCTTCATCAGATTTACACATTTCACTCCAAAAGCAATAAGATAGCTAGACTAACATTTGTAACTCTAGCTCTGGTCATTAAACAGGATTCAGATGTTATTACATAGTCATGTTTGCTACACTGTCTAGAGCAGGGGTGTTGGACTCCAGGCCTGGAGGGCCGCAGTGACTGCAGGTTTTCATTCTAGCCTTTTTCCTAATCAGTGACCAGTTTTCATTGCTAATTAACTCCTTCACCCTTCATTTTAATAGCCTTATTTTTAAGGATTCAGTCCACTGAATTTATTCGTTTCTTCATTAAACAGAAGTGAGATGTGAAACGAGCCAACAGATGACCAGCTAAACTAGCATTTCAAACTCCAGCCAACCAATTTCACTCCAACCAATCTCTTAATGAGAAGCAAATTCTTGTTGTTAATTAAACCCGTTATTTAATTCCATGGCTCATTGCTGCTCTCACTCTGCCAGCAGACATTTCCAAAACTGTTGATTTTCTGTTTTTTTTTTAAGAACACCGTCAAGATGTTTTGGTGACCTGAAAGATCAACCTTACCGAGACCTTCACCTTTCTTTATTTTCAGATACTGTGAGCTGGGCACAGGTGAGCTGGTCATGTGGCGGCTTGTTTTGGGTCTCATCATTGTTTGACTGCTAAATAAGGAAAAAGAGACAACTAAGGGGCCAGAGTCAAGTTAATTAAAACTAAAGCAAAAGAAATTAATTAGCAGTGAAAACATGTCACTGATTAGGAAAAGGGTTATAATGAAAACCTGCAGCCACTGTGGCCCTTCAGGCCCGGAGTTCGACACCTGTGGTCTAGAGTTTTGTGGACACCAATTCCATCCTTCAATCACGTTCTACTAGAGCCAAACTTGCATTGTTTAGTAGGCATATTCTATCAAAATATCATAGTGTGCCCCTTGCTGGCATTACTATAACATTTACTTTCTCAATTTACATTTTGTTTCATGACTTTACAGTTGCACCAATCAACTAAAAATGATGTTTTCAATGAAAAACTAAACCGAGATATTCTGTCCTGCAATGCCACACTGATTTTTCATGTGGTCCCTTCTTGGTGATTCAAATACAATCATCAGAGCAGAGATGCTAGTCTCACTTGATGATTCGAGCATGATCACTGAAGAGATATAAAGAAAACCAACATGTGACCCACCAGCGGAAAACCCACAACACACTGGAAACACTGTAAAATGTACATGTGCTACCATGTGTATGTGCTATAGTGGGTGTTTATCTATAGATCATCAACTACGAGTTACCTCAAATTTAGAGGTCAATGTGTTAAATGCTTGGTATGGAGTGTGGCAACATGGTGAATACAAGAAAGAATTTTACAGTAGACTGTACGTATGACAATAATATCCCTATGAGCCCATCAGGTTTATGCAACTCTCTGCTATCAAAATGAAGTCGAGCAATTTTTCAAAGACCAAACTTCCATCAAGTGCTCTTTAATTTGTGCAGCAGATCTGCTCTGCATGTGTGGTTTTCTTGTACCTTTCAAGGCTCAAATATTTTACTCTTAACAAGCAGAAAGTCATGCCAGTTGCTAATTTACTTTGAATTAAAAATAAATTGCCCAAAATTTGTTACCCTCTTTGACCAATTCGAATTACTCGGAGGTCCTCGCCATATTTCGTTTTGATCCATTTAATGCCCTGCAACTGAGGGTCAACCATCAAAGGCCAGCGCTCGCAGTTAGTGAGGATGGTTGCATTTTCAGTTGACATCCGATCTGCTGGAAGTCCCTCATTTTGCCAGCCTGCGATGTCAGCATCATCTGTTAGCATGGTTAACGGGTCTAACTCAGGAGTGACTGGGATTGGAACCTGAAAGAAAAGACCAATGTTACAGCCAGAGGCAAGATGGCAGGTCCCTGTTACGGCCAATTTCAAAGCCTTTTCAAAAAGTGTTTCTGTCCGTCGATCCATTTTATGAGCACAGAAATATTCTTCAGTCATATTACAGCGTATTAGCTAGAAGGTGGAAAACTTCCAAGTTGTACATTTCTCAAGAGCATTTACAGTGTTTTACTAAAACACACTGAAGAGACACTTCTGTGCCTTTACTGTTATAACATTTGAAAACAAGCTCTGCTTTATACTTTTCTGAGAAAAATTCTAAAGTCCAATGTACAGCACATCAGTATTTAACTATTTAGTGAATCTCCTTTTCTTACTCACTATTAACCAGGATGCACAAAAACAGCATTTACAAGCATGTGTGTGATAATTGGTCAGGAAGGATATTCTGGCACTTTGGTTTGACATTCAATTGAATCAATAAGCAAATGGGCTTCTACGGTTTGAGGCAGTGTGGCCAGCCATGATTGAGTGCACAAGAACAATAAAAAGCAGGGCTTTTCCTGTTTCAATTAATTTATTCTCCCTTTTGATCCAATGCCAATTACTCTCTCTGACAGCAAAGGGCTGCTTTCATTTAGCTCCTTACAACTGTATTTATGACATTGTAGAAAGCCCATGATGGAGAAGGTGGCCAACTGGCACTGGTCTCCAAAACTTCCACTTTTCATGTAATTCAGGACAGTGGACCTCAAAAGGTTTATTTTCACCAGGAAGGCTGTTAATTGATGCTCTTGTTTGCTCTCCTGGATTGTAAACTGGATATATCAAGCTTCTTATTGTATGATTTTGTTAGGTTTTACCATTGGCAGTTGAGAACATGTATGCAAAAATTGTAATGTTTAGTACCTTTACTGCCATTTATTATAGCTGTAAATTTGTACAACTGCTCTGAACCTGTAGGCCAGTGAAGAGTGTTATACAAGAATACATCGGGCTAAACTGCACTTCATATTTACTATTACATAAACATCACAATCCACCTCAACAGCCCCCAGAAAGATGGACAATAAAATGGGCTGTTGCTGGGAGTGGCCTGCCAAGAGAATGTTTTCTTAAACCTCAACTATTTAAGGACAAACGACAACAATTTTCATTCATCACTTCCTCGGTTCTACTTACAAGTTCACATCAACAAAGTTTAATTTAACAATTTTAACCACAAGGGCACTGTGAAATACAGCCATTGTCTGGTGATGTTCGAGGTTTGTCAGTAATAAGTGTTTACCTCAGAGTGTAGCTGCTAAGTAGCCACTGTGCCCATATACTGTACACAATTACAGCAGAGGTTTCAATTTTACAATCTAGTAAGAACTGTGTCAGTCCAGAATAAACTTGAATGTGCTTAAAATTAAAGTAAAAGCGACAAATGTAAGCTTTTCAGGGTGGTCATTCATTTTCAGAGGTGTACAGTAACTTCCTTCTGTAATGGACTGCCAGGTTGTCCTGTTATGGTTTCTGTCTTACACCAAATGATGATGGTGTAAGAAAAAATGAAGTGACGCCGTTGCTTAACTTTTTTACTGTTTTAATCCCTAGAATGGGGGAGAGGTCTGCAGCAAACACCTGATGTCACTTCCATCTAATCATCACAAGCCCCACCCCTTTTGAAACATCTGCCAATGGTAAGTCAGCGTTCACTCATAGAACACTGGCTTATAAAGCCTGTTATACTGAAATTGCTGTTTCTACAGTGTTTAATAGACCTTGGACATTAAACAGGGCATCCTTCAGGACCCCAACTCTTACTTGTTTGTCTTTTGTTTACTACATACTTACTTCATTCTGTCCTTTTGCTTTATTAAATAAGTAGGAAGAATGAGGGTATGGTTATAGGCATGAATATGGGCTTAAGTCTCTGCAGTAATTCACTGCTCTTGTTGTGTAAGATCATGATTATGCCAGTATGACCAGACTCGGTCTCGAGGAGCTGTACTTTAAGTTCAAGTCCAATGTCCTCCATACACAGTACAATAAGATGTTCACTGGCACGTCTCCCCCAGACTAAGGACAGAAGGCCAATATACACAATACGTACTAATGACACAACACATTACATTATACACAGGATGCAGGTCAGAGACGTGAGCAGAATCTTTGATTTCTTGATTGAATTATTGTGCAACTTTATTTCTGTGTTTTAGAGAATGTGACAGCATGGAACTGTAGCTCTCTTGTACACTACAGTGCACATTTATAATTTTGATGAGGTCTGTATTTATTCTGTTTAGGCTTGCACTTACTAGCTAAAAACACAGCGGACTTGTGACAAGTAGACACCGATATGTGTGACAGGTAATAATTATGATTCACACCTGCATCTGTTCATCAGAAATTTGTTGTTTTATAGGGACCTGTAAGAAAGAATCAGTTTTACTGAACAAGAGCCAAAAAAAAAAAAAACATTAACAGAAACTTTTGTAAAAAATAGTTGGATAAAGAAAATAAAAATCACACTAAATAGGAAGTCCAGTAAAAGTATGGACATTATTTACAAAAGCAGCTGCTTTCAAAATGTGTAGCCACTATGGCCCTTTTGAACGGTCTGACCACCAGTCATCAAGCATTTGACTGCAAAGCTGATGTTAACTATAAAGAACCAATTGACACTACTAAACAAGGTAAACTCTTCTCTGCAAAGCCCTGTTATTTTAGTTAATGAATGCAACTAATTCTCAAGATTTTAAATTCCAGACTACTAGCATCATTAAAATAGACAAAAAAAAAAGATTCTATCACAAACAGTCAATTATAAATCCCTTGGGTACCCCATACTACACCAAAATCTTATTGGTTCACCTTGTAAAATCAACTAACCTTTGCCTCTGGAACAGTCAGGCTGAAAATCCCTCCAAGGAATAGTCCTCTAGTGTGGCAGAGACCTTTCTAAATCCCCGATTTAAAAAGCAATTAATGGATGTCTTGTATTTGAGTACCATAGTAACTTACTGACGTTATTAGAGATTTTTTTTCCTTCCCCCACCCAGACTCCAAAATGAACCTAATTTATACGAGGATATTCCACTTGTGAAACATGCTCTCAAATATTCTAATTCCATTTGCAAATAGAACTCCTGTCCCGTTTTATAGCTGAATGGTACTGAGGGGAAAATTGGTAATAACATTTTCTGTTCATAAACAGTGGGAATTAAATGCAAATTAAAATGTAGCCAACTGTAAAGCTTTAACTATTAAATGAGGTGGAGCGGTATGTGTTTATTTTGACATTTACATAAACTGGCTTTCAAAAGTTTTCTCATTACCCTTCAGATGACGCAAACGACAGCATTACTTTAATAATGTTTATGGGTTGATGTTTAGCTTTAAATAAGGTTCATGTGACTTCAGAATAACGGGGTTGCAAATAAGGAAAAAAAAAACACTTCCCACTTCAAGTTTTACTTTTATTGCTGTCATACTGGAGTGTAAAAAATGTGAAAACAACCATACTAATGTGAATATTTGTAATTTGAAAATCTCACTGAGAAAAGAATCCTTCAAATAAAGACGTTTCACCTCCTCAATCATTACTATACAGGTTTGATTAAGTTGTATATTGCATACATTTCTCCATGTTTTATCATGCTAGGGTGACCCGATTCACCCCATTATACTCTTTATTATGCAGACGTAAACAGAAAACCCAAACTCTTACCACACTGTCAGGTTCTGCAGTTCAGCACATCCCCCTTACTTTTATATTTGTAACCCCAGGCAATGAGACAGAGCACCAAAACAGGCAGGAGAAAAAGTTACACATTCATTTCATGTCTTATAGATAGCAAGTTTTGATCTTTAAATATCATTAGTACTATAAACAAAAAGCAAATAAAAAGTGGCTTTGCAAACCATACATCCTTATAGTTCTAGATGTGCAGTTTCAGGTGGTGCATAAGCTGTTCCTTCTCAGTCAGCTCATCACCTGCTTGGGGTCAGGCAGCATGGACTGTCAGATTATAACCAACCAGGAGAGATGGTCTTCTCAGGATGGACAATGGCAGAGAGACAGAGCATTCCATTGCAAGCCTCGATCTTAAGGCCACTCCACAGCCCCTGACTCAGCAATGAAACAGCTCAGGCACAACTCCCCCAGCCAGCCTAGCGCTGTCAGCATTTCCTTTAATTTCAAAGGAATGCACGAGAAGTTTCAAACAAACAAGAAAGTAACATAATTAAGTCATAGACTGGCCTAGATGGACCTCTCTTTATCAATAAAACAGGCTTATCCAGTTTCCTTACACTTCAAAATTAGATGCTTGGCCAATTATTTAAACATTGAAACCGTCACATATTAATGATAAAAAAATTATTTTAATCCTGTATGTTTGATACTATTCTCTGTTACACTCTAGACTTGGAATTTTCATAAATATAACACATGTTGTAACTGTTGCTTGAGTCCTATTTGGTGGCAAATTTCACCAACTACATGCCCAATACAATGGGAAAAACGAGGTTGTACAATACTTAAAATCAGAATAAAGTAAACAGAAATAATGACTAAAAATGCAAGCACATTACACTATTACAGTAGCCCCTAATAAATGCCATCCTCAACTGGCACATTTCAAAAGAAAACATGCCTAATTGCTGCACAATTTAACATTTGCTATATTTTTACTTTTCACTATGTCATTCCATTCTTGCCCATTTCAGCTGGGAACAGGACCATGAATATGACTATTAAGGTGGAACACTTAATAAACTATCATATCTGTATTTGTCTAATTGAAATCTAAAGTATGTACTGTATTCATATGTAAAATTAAATTAAAACGGATTCATCTTTCCTACCCCATCATCAAATAATTCATTAGAAAATGAACGAAACTGAACTGTTCATAAACAGACACTACATTGGTGTTTATCTCTCCTTTGTAAGATGACCAAATAAAATAAAATCACATGTTTCTGTGGAATCTGTTGGAACACCTTGAGGCAAATGTAATCTGGCCTTCAGATTCTTGCCTTTCCACCCACAAGACCATAAATAAAAAAGCACAAGCATCACTCTTAATTTAAATGTACTAATTACTTCAATATTCAGCACATGTACAGAGTGTCGGACGTACAACTAGTGGGTCACAAGGTGAGTTTCTTAGACCTACCCTCTGGCAACTAATCTCTATAGACAGATGAGGAAAAAAATAATGAAATCTCAACATAATTGGCTGAAGATCCCAGAATAAAATTAGTGCTAGGGTGAGAAGGTGAACCATCACTGTATGTTCTTTATTTAAAAAAAAAAAAAAAAAAAAAGTCCAAAATCCTATAACCTGGTAGTTTCAGGAGGGTTAAAATCACATTTATAAAATTTATTTGAACTAAAATGCTCTTTAATCTAAAAAAAAAGGTCAAAGGCTACAGCTTCGATTTCTCAGTGCCTTTAGAAATAGGCTAACCACCATTAGTATCTTCTCAGTCTTCACTACTGAGCTAATTGTCTGACTTTTCTAAAGTATAACAACACAAGGAACTTTTTTAATGCTGAAGTGCTCTCAAAAGGCTTTGCGTTAAAGGTGTTTGTGTTTTCTTTCAAGTGACATCATACAGAGCATGCATGGACTTATGAAAGCACTTTCATCAATTTCAAAAGCAGACTCATGTCTTCCCTTACACCTCAGCCCCCACCAAGATATTTCCACCAAAAATTCACTCCTTGCTCACCTTTAGTGCACTGAGGTATGGCCTCCATGCTTCATCCATCAACTCAATTCTGTACTTTTTGGTGAAATATCCCAAGTAGGACACAAATGCTGTAATCAGCAAAACATCTCCACACACAGTGGTTAGCTGTTCTTTGAAGTTTCCAACGGCTTCTGCCCACCGTACATTTTCTGAGGCCAGGCCACCGACCTAGAACAAGGAATATGGAAAGTGGTTGGCTAACGCTGCAGTGCTAATGGTGCTTAAACAATCCAGTCTACCTCATTTTTCATAAGCTTTGTTTTGTTATTTGTTTTTGTTCAACAGTGATCATCCCTCAGGTGATTCTCACATAAAACAAGGCCTCCTTGCTGAACAACTGACTCGTAAAGGGATCACCTTAGACTAAAGTAAAAATCTATTTGGTCTTGAAATCAAATGTACAGCATCTCCCATTTACATGTAAGCCTCATGTACAGCCCACCTGCATTTGTTCACTGTCCTGCTAGTTTTGTTTGCTGCTTTTATACTTTTTTTCTTTCTTGTTTTCTTGCTTTGGATGAATTTATAGAGTCTGGAAATCAATGCAAATGACATGAAAGTGGTGATTGAAGAAACATGAAAAAGCTCAAGTGGATAAGCCATCGCCAGTAATTTGCAGTACAAGTCACATCTCTGCAGTTTGCAGTAATTAAGAGGCTTGTTTGTTTTGATTTTTTTTGGACCGTCTCTTCTGCCAGCTCTTTAAAGGGCTTTGGTGGAAGATAAATTAAGAAATCAGCTCAAAAACAAAAAGATAAAGTTAGGATAACACTGACAGTGAAAATTTACATTTCATGAACGGAAATTATTACGGCACATTATTTACGGAACATGGCTTTAAATATAACATGTTAATTTAAAATGCTTAAGGCTTATTTTAAGCAAAATTAATGTAATTTGCATTTTTCTACATCTTCCACTTGCACCATGCATGCAGTCCATGACTTTAATACTGTAGCTACCTGGCCTACAGTCTAGAGAACTAAACGCCCCAGAGACCTGCAAGTTAATTCCAGGATGTAAGATACAGGATTAAAAAGCATGCCTGCTTGTTTGCTTTTGGCTTCTGAGCACAATTAAGCTCCACTCGTGCATGCGGCCCTGGATGGACATATAGATCTGCTTGCCTTGGGTATAAAGTATCACCTTGAACAGTGTGTGCACACGTAGCCATAAACAGAATAGTGCTCTATGTCTTAAATTTACTGTAATGTTCCCAGTAACCTCTAATGAATAAAATCCTGTCAGATTGTCATTTTCTACATCTGGCTAAAGACCTTTGTATACATGTATAGCTCAACTCACTATAGAATCAGATGGGACAAACGCTTTGATTTGTGCTTTATCAATATTCTCTAATTGTTTTCCTCATAATGCAGTCAACAAGTGGATATATACCTATTGCTAGGTCATGTTTATTTTTTTATATCTATTTAATTGCAGTACCTTATTTTTGTGAGCTACATTTTGCTTGATAACACATTCAAAGACCAATTTACCCAATTAGTAGTTATAAATAATCTCAAGTATCACAATTTCTTAAATGGGTCCCAAGAAACCTGAAAGTGTGTCCTTTGTATGACATGTATTACATGATTGTGATATCTTACTATTGATGTATAGTAAATAGACTAGGAGAAAAAAAATTTAGTACAGGTTGAATATCCCTAATCCAAAACTTTTTGAGCACCAATATGATGCCATAAGTGGAAAATCCCAAACCAGGTTTCACTATTTTGTACACCAATTAGTGGATATGAGTAACATATGCGCAGGTTGAAAACAAATGTATTTTTTCAGGGCAGGATGAGGTGGCGGTTAGGGGAGTCCACAAAGGAGCCAAGAGAGTGACGAAGCAACAACACAGGCTTGACAATCTGAGATCAGGGGTCCCACAAAGCACCGATTGCTGTGATGAAATGTCACACAATCAACGACTGAGTGCTGAGGCATGTTGGATGTACCTCTTGAAGTACTAGGTGCCACTAAGGAACAAAATACTGTCAATGACCTTTGCACCCCATGAAGTGACACAAGAACACCTGTAAGGCAGTTCAAAAGTGCTGTGCAGTAGCATTAAAATTACAGAAGACATGGTGCATTACTGAAGTATCACTGCTTACAGTTAATAAAAGCAGTTTCATTCTGGCTAGATGCCTTTATTGCAATATGAGATCAGTAAAGTCTCTGATTATGTTAAGAAAGCCGGACACTGATACAAATTGACTCTTTATATTGGCATAAAAAGCTGAATGTATCCCCTTGTCAGTTTTCTAATGACTTCCAACACAGTGGGCATGAACAAATGAAAGTTGGCTGAGATATTTCTAATTTTTTCTAAGCAACAACAGGTATCAGATAAAAACTGACAAACACACAAAAAAAAATTTTCAGTCTGTATGTGAAGCATTAGGCCTTTTAAGAGGGAATTAAAACAGGTTATGTACACCATATTCATCACTTTTGAAGTTTATTTAATATGTTTATTATAATGTGCTCTGACGTGACAAAGGCTCAGTTACGTGAATTATTATACTTGTGAGTTATCATTTAGCTCAGGGGTGGGCAGATTAAGTCCTGGAGGGCCGCAGTGGTTGCAGGTTTTTGTTCCAACCCAGTTGCTTAATTAAAAACCAATCCTTGTCAATTATTTAATTGCATGGCTTGCTAGTGTTTTAACTCTGCCATGTCAGGTCATTCTCATATCCTAGATTTATTTTCCTTTCTAAGGATTATCATCCAAATGACTTGAAGTCTAAAACAGATGAGTAATTCTCAGTGCTTCACTTTTTTCTCTTCACTTTCCTTCCAAGTATTTAATTAAACCAAATAGTGCGTGATAAATACACACAGGTGTAAATGAAAACAAGCTAAATGGAGAAATGCTGGTCTCTTTTGTCATTTGCATGGTATTGCTAATTAGGAGCAATTAAAAACCAAGAATACAGCTGTTTAAGACTAAAATAAGCAATACGGGTTCAAAATCTTAACGAGCAAGACAACTAAAGTGAAGCTGAAGTGTTACTTGAGCAATAAGGGCTTCTTATTAAGCAATTGGGTTGGAGCAAAAACCTGCAGCCACTGCGGCCCTCCAGGACTGAATCTGCCCACCCCTGATTTAGCTGGTTTAGGCTGCAGTTACCTACCTGACGAAGGGTGTCCCAGGTTATCTCATTAAATATATGCAAATATTCCAAAAATCCCAAAATATCCTAAATACTTCTAGTTAGGATTAGAGTCACTCAACCTGTACTATGAAAAGTGATCAGAAAGATGCCTCTGTCTGACTAACATAGATAATATTCAGCAGACCCTGTGCATGTATTATATGGATGTCATAGTGGTACAGTTAGAGGAAATGGAAACAATTAAAACCAGACCTGGGGGGTAGAGATTCAAATCAGCATGCTAGTGTGACAGGATGGGTATCATTTGGGGGCTAATATGTGTTCTGGAATCCAGTAATTGTACTGGGCATAGACATTATAATAAGAGAAAAAAAGCTTAGACCTTGAACATGTAATGCTCTCTTAAGATTCAAGAGTGCAGGTATCCCAGTCGGTGCAAGGGATTATAAAACATTATCAGAAAGAGAGAGGAAGCCCAAAAATGATGGATAGGTGCCATTCCACCTTCTAGCAGCACATGGTCTCAGCACAGAACTATATCAATGATGCCCTTTAAGTGGTGGAGATGGGGAGGACTGGTAAGAGGCCATACAGTTCCTTATAGTCTATCAAGTGGCAGGGCACATTTCACGAAAGGAAGAAGCACGATTGTGTGGCTCCCAACTGACAGCATAAAGGTGCATTTAAAAGGCAACTGAAGGCTCAGGAATGCAATGGTGAAACTTTAAACATCCTCCCCTGATAGCCTTGGCTGGAATGACCCTGGAAGGAGGGGTTTTAAAGCTGAAAATTGGCAGAAAGACATTCATGTCTAGAGTAAGGAGTGAGTTTGGGTTAACGCTTAACTGGTAGGAGGAAGGAAAAAAACTGGTAACAGAGAGACAGGGTGTTGAATGGGGTATGTTGCACAGTATTTTGAGGTGGACCAGTGAGCACCTGGTAGACAGAGATCAAGACCCATTACGGCAGACCAGAGAGGCTGTGAGGTGTATTGTATGTTGGTTCACTTTGTTTTCCCCTGTACTCTACATTTTCGTGTGTTTATTTCCTGTGCAAGCAGCTATACCACCTGCACTTCAAAATAGGTAATCCATTTGAAGCTAATTATGTTTGGGTCCAGTCAGCACTTGGATTGGAGACCATCAAGGAAAGCTTGGGATGCATCTGATAAAGGGGTTGGTGAGGCCACCAGGGGTTGTTCATTCTGGTTTGTGTGCGGATCCCAATGCAGCGATGAGGACATTGAGCTATAAAATGGTGCCATCCTTTGGATGAGACTTAAAATCAAGACCTTGACTCTTGGTGGTCATAAAAGATTCCTGAGAATCCTTCAAAAATTAGAGTGTTCTCAGAAATCAGGGCTAAATTGACCACCAGTGTCATCAATTCCTCCTAATTACCCCTTGTCTCTAATTGTCTCTCTCTCTCACCCCTTCAAAGTCCTAACAGGTAAAATGTGGTGAGCGTGCTGGCGCAAGAATGGCTGCCATCACATCATCCAGGTGAATGCTGCACAGTGGTGGTTGAAGTGGCTTCCCACTGTCTATGTAAAGTGTTTTGACTAAGTTAGAAAAGCATTATATAATTAATTATTTTTTACTGAATTAATAAACTGTCCCTTTTATGTTATATACAAATTTTAGATAAAACTCAAACAGACACATAAATGTCTATGATCCCGATCTGTTATTAAGAATGCATAGGAGCCCAAATATATTTAGAAAAAGTCAGCCTACATACCAGCCAGAGATCAGAACCATACTATATCCAGTAACTTTCATAAGGGATGAATCTGGGAACACCCCAGAAACAAACACAAGAAAGGGTTATAAACAAGTGACATTGCCAGCATGCACTGAGCCATGAGTTAGGAAGAAGTGAACAACAGACTGCTGCTGTCATAGAGAAAGAAGATAACAAGGAAGTAAAATAAATAGGGGAGCTAACCGAGAGGAACATAGATTTGTGAAGCTGGGCCCAGTGGAGTTGATGTGTCATGCTTAATTTCAGTTAAACTTACTACTTTATTGGAGGGCAATGGGAGAGAGAAGATCTTTTCATTATTATTAATTATACGTCTTACAAAAGAATACAGTATATATGGATATCCTAAATGACTGCAGACTCTATATATTGTAGCCACTTGTGCTGTTACCATGTGGCTCCAATTTTATTGGACATGTCGCTGTCTTTTGTCCTTCTACACTCACTTCTATATTAATCCATTAATTATACTCAAAGTGCACTCCTCTAGGCTTCAGTGACTTCCAGGATAAGATGTTTCCTAAAAAAACTGGAAATAGTTTACATGCAGTGTTTGTCTAAATGTTGGTACGCATGAGTCGCAAGTTAATTGTCAAAATGTTATGCTTTTTGCTATCTTGTAGGACAAACCACTATGTCTGACATGGACACATCTAAGGAGTGTTTAGGCAGAGTCCAATAGAGATTATGAGCTTCGTATATCAAAGCCATCAGATATACCAATACGAACATGACAGACTGCAGGAAGTGTTTTAAGATCACCTAAGCAAATAATGAAGGAATTATAAGAGTGTTGAGTGAGAACATCTGACGAGGTAGATGGTAACCTGGTGATAGTACTGTATGTAGTATTGGAATGGAGACCTGTTTAGAGTGTCATCCTGCTCTTTCACAAGGGACTGCTAGGGTACAAACAACAAATTATATGTATGGGAGATAGCAAACCTACAGTGTGTCATGTACTAGGTTGCAGTTGTGTGTATTTTATGATTTATTGTTTTTTTTATTAATTTTAAATATTTCTCAAGTCTATATGTCACGTTTGTTGACTTTGTATGTGATGTGATAATAATGTAGTGTCTCTTTAAATGTTGTAATATTCCGTGTTCTTTGTGGATGTACCCCAAGAGGCGGGTTCTCCCTCTTTGTACTTAAGTGAACCAAGAAGGCCTTGGGTGTGGGAATCATTTGCATGTCGTGGAGTTACAGTAAGTATTGTGTTTCCTGTCTCAATTTTTCTGGCTTTCTGGATTTTTTTTGCTGTTTAAAGGATACTGATTTTTGGTTAATGTATTGGGATTTGTTTGCTTAGGTCTACCTTTTCATCAACTCTTTTGTGCTCCTTTTTTGCTTGTTTGAAGATTTTTATTTTTAGTTTCTGCTAATAAATCATTTATGTATAAAATGTCTTTGTTTGCCCTGCTTATAAAAGTCCAAGAGTGAAGGTCATCCTGCCATTTGTTGAGCTTTTGCTTTACTTCAAGAATATTATAGCGGTTTTTGCTATCTCCCTTTTTTTTAGGCCTGGTCCAGCTAAAGTCAGCAGGTAGTCTTAGGAAAGGCAATGTTTCCTCTGCTTAGCAGAACAAGTAGGCTTCTGACCCAGACCTAGCTTGTTTTGGAGGCCTCACATTATTTTGCCTTGAGTGAAACTCTTAAATCATGACACAGAGAAGTCTTATTAGGCTGTGACTGTATTCTTCACTTATCAGAAGAAAATAATCATGAATGTGAACTTCAACTCACCAATCGGTTGGCGAGAGAGATAGTCCGCTCAGTTGCTTCTGCCTCTTGTTGGCATTTTAGCTTGTCTGTTGTGGCCATCTCAAACTTTGCATTAAGGTTTGCCAGGTTTTCATTCAGGAGCTATGGGAAAAATAATGACAACATGGGGAAAAAAATATTAAAATACACATAAGTACAGTAAAACTGACAGGTCCGTGACTTAAGTATATTGTGTTGTTATGCATCTGAGGCCAGAACAAAACGTAACAAAACCTGGTATCCTCATGGTCAACAATGGCAGAAGCTAAAGAGATGTTTCTTTAGATGAACATGCATGCAAAATTGTGGTCAGAAGAAACCTGTAAAATTACAGTACATATATGTATAAATAATAGGTGGCCAGCTGCCGCTAGGGGTTACCAGTTGAAGAGTTGGAATGAGCAGTGAAGTAAAAAATAGGGTCATAGCTCTCCGATGAGAATCTAAATCCCTCTTGCATTTTACCTATATACTGTACTGTATGTACTGTCTATCTACTACTTATTTTATCTCTCGGCTGATTGGTCACATAATATCTGATTGCATGTGAATGGATGTGTCACTCTGTTCGATACATGGCACTATCATATTTACTGTATATGTACAGAGTTAGTACTAGGGTGTTGTACCGTGTTAGCCAATACGAATGTAGTGAGAAGTCCAGCAAAATGACACCTTTTATTGGCTAACTGAAAAGATTACAATATACAAGCTTTAGAGGCAACTCTGGCCCCTTCAGGCAAGATGTAATCATGTAATGTAATGAGTTGTAACTATCAATCTTTTTGATACCTACCACCTCATATCTCTCTATTTGTTCTTTGTCCATTTTCTATTTATTTGATATATAGCTCCTTTCATATCCATTTACAGTTAATTTACCACTTATCTGTTTGATATATTTAGAATTTTTAATATGTATAAAGTAGTCAGTACTTATCTGTCAATTTTCACATCTGGCTTCTAACCACTAAACAATACGGTCAGAGAGGAGGATTGAGGTGATTATATTGAAGAGAACTTACCACTTGAAAAACAGGGAATGGATATTAAGTATTTAATTTGCAGTGTAGACACTTACTGTTTATAAGAGATGACACTCTACACTGATAACTTTGGGGGGGGTAAAAGGATTTAGTAGCAAGAGTATTTCTGGAAATAAATAATACCTTGGTATCTGGCATTAGTACAAATGCAGATAATTATTTATAAGTGCTGGAAGATGTTTCAACTGTCACGAGACAAGGTGCACTTCCTCACTTACTGAGACAGTGGATAGAAAAACAGACATGAGGAATTAAGGATATGAGCTTGTGTTCTTTCTTCTGCTGGCATATACAGACACCCAGAAATGGCGCTGATGAACACTTACCATCAGGCAAAAAATAATATTTAACACATAAATACGATACCCATAATAATGTTGTAAGATATACCAAGTTCAACCTGAACTATATATACCTTTTAGAATGATCACACTCTTCAAGTAATATCAAAACCTCATCTCATCCTAACCTATAGTATTTTAATGTGAAGACTGTTTCTTTTGCTAACCCCTCAAGAGATTCTTATCACTTTTAACATCCCCTTCTGAAATTCTAGCATGCAAGCCCACTAAGAAATGAAAGGAATTGTTGCTTACAGCTACTTTGGCTTTGAGAGCAGACAGTTTCTCCTGAGCAGCGTCTAGGTCTGCTTTGGCTTTCTTTGCTGCCTGGCGTTTGGGCTCCACATCACAAAAAACTTTGTAGAATGACACAATGTTTATAACCCAAGAGCACAGACCAGCAGCTGCTGAAGACTTGGAAGTCACAAATTCAGGCCTGAACTCAGGGTCCTGAAGATATGGTTGAATGGCTTTCAGGCAGTTCTCATGGATATTCTCCTTATTGAAGCTGATGAGCGACT
Organism: Erpetoichthys calabaricus; assembly: GCF_900747795.2. Taxonomy (NCBI): domain Eukaryota; kingdom Metazoa; phylum Chordata; class Cladistia; order Polypteriformes; family Polypteridae; genus Erpetoichthys; species Erpetoichthys calabaricus. The sequence goes on along the minus strand of NC_041407.2, from coordinate 3,484,716 downwards.
CCAGAAAACCATCTACTTTGGCCATCATGATCTTGGCTGCCTTCCAGCTGCGGTCTTTTGGTACTTTCCCTCCAGGCGCTGTAAGGACCATTACCGCAGCAGTGACATTTGTGACTGCAAGTACTGGGGATCCAAAGGACTTCAACTCTGTCAAGTTATTCTGTTTAAAAAAAAAAAAGGAAATAAGGTTACTGAAGCAATTGTTAAAAGAAAAGGAACAATTTCTCTGCACACAACTGCTAATGAAGTTTAGTCCGCGGACATTTCAGCCTGAAATGACAGCTTTGAAGTCAGGAGCCACATGCCGAATCTTAAATGATGTGTCTCATCAAATGCAATGTGCTGAAACCCCCTAGCGGTAAAAGTGCCCCCTGAAGACTTGTTAGCTATGAAGGTCTGAACTCTCATGTGCTCTCTTTTAGACAATTTCAACAATACAGAAGGAAATCAATAACTCTGGAGCATCACTATTAGACGCACACCTGCAGGAAAGATTTAATTGCTAGTTAACCATCTTATACACACAAAGATGTCCAGCTGAATCCACCAAACATGTAAGGCTTTGCAGCTTTCAAACTGGCATTGCCAGGGGATTAAAGATGGATGGAGATCCATGTATGGATAAAGATGCAGAAGGGTACATGGGAAATTCCATGCTGCTTTACATTGTTATCTTCATAGTAGGAAACAGTATCACTCTTGTAGTCACTTATGCTTTGAACAGTTTCTGGAAATTTTTTTTTTTTTTTTTAACATTAAGAAATATAGTAATATTGAATTCTTCAAGGAAGAATGAAAATGACTAATTCTCATCTCCTGCAGTATGAATGGCTGTTAAAGTTGTGTAACATTGCCCTGTTGTATGAAGACGACACCATTGGGAGTACTCACAACCTTTTCCTCCACTAACAAAATATACTTCTTTCCTGTGTGAAATACACTCCTCTGTCCATCATTATCCAATGCACTTTATACAGTCCTGACTCATAGGGTGTTGAATTCTGAATAGGGTACCAGTCCATCAAAGGGCACACTCACTCTCATAGATAGCAATTTACAATCGCCAATTAACCGAATATATCTATTAGATGAAAGGCAAAATGTGCAAACTCCACACAGACTGAAACCCGACTAGGACTTGAATGCAAGACTCTGGAGCTATGAGGAATATGAGGAGGAGGGAAAACTTAACCCTGCTTCTGAAGTACACTTTGGCCATACTGATGAGTACTGATATGGGAAGTACTGCAACAGGAGGAAGACAGAGAGGAAAGGGACCACCCGTTATGCCTTGTTTCAATTCAAAGAGTGAAAAAAAAAATTCTAGACATAATCCCTGTCATGTCAACAAACGTTAGTAAAGACACAAGTAGAGTGAAAAAGCAACAATAATCATTCATGGCTAGAATGTCCAGTACAGCTATACCAGAAGAAAAAAAAAATCTGAAAAATGACTGCTAGCTAAACCCGAAGTCAGGTCCTCAAGCACACCTCTCAATTATAACTCCAAACGCCTTATTAAGACAAACACATGAAGAATAAATAAGGTGAAAAAAAATAGGTCAACCTCATCTAAATCATTCATTTTCTCAAAACCCTGCAAGATATCGCATTGGACAGGTCAGTTCAACTTCTCAAGAATGAAATATTAAAAGATCAGAATGGAAACAAGCAAAAATGAACTGCTTGATTAATATGTACTCAGACTGGCCATTGCTTCAAGGAAAAGTAATGCTGTATGACATTTTAGCATTGAGGTTCCACTGGATTGGAAACAAAACAAAAAAAAAAAACGGTAATTGGTGAAGGAAAACTCCCAGTTGCACATTACCTAGAACAGATAGCGAATACTAAGAAAATATGAAAGTACATGCTGGCCATAATGAACAACTCAGCCTTCTCAGGTCCCAGTTGAAACCTAACTTTGTTCTGTACAAGAAAATAAAAAAAAATATACATAAAATGTTAACCTTATTCAAGGTGTTTAAAGCATCCTGTGCTGCAAAGAGAGCTGGCTCTGCCTTTGCCAAATCTTCTTCACAATCCCGTTGCTTTTTGCTGACATCCATGGCAAAGACAGCCACCTTTTGTTCTTCTTCATCGGCGATAGCCTTCTCCTTGGATACTTTTTCCGTTTCCACACCTACTACCTGGATCAGTTTATCAGCATCTTCATTCTTCTGCTTCAGCTCTACCTCTTGAGCAGCCAGTTTGGATTTCAAGTCATCAACCTACAGGAAAATAAACAGGGATATTCGAGTGAACCAGACAAAGTGCAGCATCGACATGCAGACTTCAGATATAGCTCCTCACAGTTTTAAACATTTCTTTCACATATGGAGGGTGCAAGTAAGGAATACAACCTTGTGTGGCTAAGGTTGATTAGCACATGAATGTAAGAATTTCACCACACTCTGCACATGTGGCAGTGATGACTCTATAAACCTACACAACAGTGTCATGTAGATGACAATAATTCAATCACACTTTTATATTCTGAATTTGTGCTTTCATTACTGTGAAGAAAGAAAGCTACAGCCTACTTTGGAAAAGTTTGGCTCAGGTGAGTAATCATTCCGGGCAGCTGCACCAGGATTTTATGTGACACATGCACAAACACATTAACACAAACTCACAGTGTAAAAAATTGCAATTAAACATGTGTTTTGCGAATTCCAGAAGAAATCAGACTCCTCCAAGGAGAAAATGCAAACTCCATACTAAGTCACATACCTAAAAGTCAAATGCCGGGGCTTTGAGGCAGCAGTGCTAACAACTATGTGTCCAATGTCAGTGCTTATCACTTAAAATTAATGTATCCTTTAAATAAATTTAATACACATTTTATTGAAATAGAAATCCTTTTAGCTGAAGATCAGTTTGTGAATAATTTATATCAAAGAGAAATAGAACTGAAAGGCATGAATCGTGGAAAATGGTTCATCTGGAGCTAGTTAATTGTCCCCTTTCATTCTGTGATACAACAGTGCAGCTTGATCCATTTTATTTTAATTTTACAGAAAACGTGCAGTTGTATAATTTTTTCGACACTTGCTATCTTTCATGGAGCTGTAAGAAAGGAAAAATGAGCAGACCTGTTTTCTGATTAAAAGTGTGAGATGTCAATGTACTTATGTATAAGGATTATCTGCGATTTTTTTTAAAGAATAGTTAAATAAGAAAATGAATGAAAGTGACATTTGGTATCTGCACAAAGAAAGGAGCCTTTATAGTCATTTTATGAACCAAATTACAATGAAAGAGACTGCAAACAGTCAAGGAGGCAGTCCGTGCTACTTTGAATACAAATTAACTCAAATCAAATCAATATCAGCACTTCTCCCCTACCCAATTCGGAGAGCTAAGTGAACAAAACATCAAAAAGCTTAAAAAGGTCCAGATTGTTTATGATGTTATTGCATCAATGAATTCATGCCAAACCTCTAAAAATGCTTTGGACCATTCATCAAGAAAAAAATGTGATCTCTTCTAATGTTAGGTAAATAAGACATACTTCTCCCATTGAGCCATGGAGAGTGAAATAAGATTCTTCCAAATATGTAAGAAAAGATGACGGGCAAGCAGAAAATATCACAATAGATGTTTCATGCCAGAGTGTTATTCCATCTGGTGCTACTCCAAATAAAGCTGATAGTGGGTTTGGAGTAATTGTAAACCATCTCACTAAGAAGCAAAAACCTTCTTATCATATGATTTTAATGTAGGGCATTCCCGAAACATATGGCCTAATGAGGCAGGCACTTGATTACACCACTCACAGTTCAGAGGCCTCATGTATAAATGTTGCGTATGCACAAAAATGTTGCGTATGCCCGTTTCCATCCTTGCTTTGAGATGTATAAAAACTAAATTTGGCGTAAAGCCATGAACATTTTCATGGAAGGGTTTCCCCTGGTGTACACACTTTCATTTTTGCAAAGTGGTGGCACCCAGTGTCAAAGCAGTGATGCTGTTTTAGTTTGCTTTTCTGTTTACCTTCTCATATACAAAGTATAGGGAGAGTATTGTAGTCTTCAAGTCAATGTAGATATTTTGATGAATCTCAATGTTTTAGACATGAATGTGAATTTCCCCTTGGGATTAATAAAGTATCTATCTATCTACCAACCAGAGTCCGGAAATACCATTTTTGGAATTATATCTCTGTGTGTGTGTGTGTGTGTGTGTTTGTATGTGTGTGTAAAAACGATAACTTGAGGACGCTTTCACTTAAGTCAAAAAATTTTGCATATAAGTATTAGGTACAAAACGTTGATTTCTACCAACTTTTGGGTTATTTCCGCTAACCAGAAGTGGTACTTTTCCTTATATTCATGCAGCTGCAGAGTCCAATTTAATCAACTTTATTTTTATAATAATTGTTAAATATATTATTAATTTGATGTTGATGGTTCTTTAATGTACATAATATAAAAATATAATAATTTTCTTGTAGTTTACTCCTCAAATTTGAGTAAGTCTAGGGGAGACCACTCCCAATTTTTTAGATTCACATTTATGAAGCGGGTTTTATCAAATGTACTGAAATTAACTGCATATCGTTTACAAATTTAATTTACTTGATTGTAATCATTCTGTAGCAATAAAATGGTGCACATAATGGCCAAACTAATCCCACTAACATGGCTGCTTTAGTTAAATAATAAGAGGTACATTAAACACAAATCATACAGTAATTAAAAAATCCTCACAGTAAACTGTCCTTTCTCTGTAGAAAGATGATATCATTTTCAGCTGATTGTAAAATTCTTAATGCTGGTGCTGCTTCATATTTTAGGTGCAGAAGTCTAATCTGCCTGCTACTGCCAAAGAATGACCACATGAATGACTTGCCAATCAAACAGTGTCAGAAATTCAGCCAAAAGCAATTTTTAGCCTATTATTAAAAACGTACATCAAAGAGATTTATCTAAGCAGGAAACAGATGGAAGTAACAACAAATATGTTCCCAACATTAAGCATAAGACGGATAATAAGAAAAGAATGAGCTGCTCTTAGGAGGCTTTATAAAGCAAACCATTACAGCAGATTAAAGGCACAGCATGCTGTATTTGCCCAAAGGCAAGAAAAGCACCTGCAAGGCTACTTCTAAAATTATTAAAGAGCAATGGTGTCTTTTTAACTGGATGCTTTCCTGTGACATTCGTGTTCCAGCAAAGGGTATCAGAATCTATAAAGCAGTGTTTTAATATCAGTAAAGAATGACATGCTTTCCAGCTGATGAGTTTGTTGTACAGTTTGAGTTTGTACTGTCACAAAATAACACCAAGATAAGTGAACCTACATTCTGAGAAGCATTATTATAACTAATCAAGAAATGACATATGTTGTCATTTTAGTCCTAGTGCCCTATTCAACTATCACAAGTGCAGAAATCTCAAAAATATCAATTAAATAAATTTAATGTGATAAAGTACTCCCTTGTGAAAATTCAGAATGGCATTTAAGACAATTTAAATGATTAAAATGCATTATCTTCTTTAGTGATCAGTTCTCAAAACGAAAACTAAACTCGTATCAGGAGGTTTATCTAGCATTCTACAGAGTGTAGAGAGGGTGGCCCACTACTAAACAGGTACTACATTGATCCTGTCACCCATTCTCCTTCACAATCTCTTTTGGCACTCTGTACCCACATGCTCACTCACCTGCTAGCTAAAGTGGACTGTTTGTGTGCCGCAATGGAGTCACATCATGTGGTCAGAAGCCAAACTGAACGGTGTAATGTGGTAAAATGTTCTGCTACCTGGTATTCACTGAAATTTAAGTGCTTACTTTAATAACAAAAGAGCGCCCTATTTTATATAGTAAACAAAAGTGTCCCCTGTCCCATACTGCCTCCATTAGGAAAATCCCATCCTCAATTCTTTAATCATTCTGGAAAATAGTAATAGTGAACTCATGCTAGTTGCAGAACACACCACCTTATGCCAGGCTCACATGAATGCACCACTATGTCAGAAGCGTAATGAAATGATACCAAAGCTTTTAGAATGTGTTTATTGTCACCCTTGTGCAAAGTCCACTTAAACATCTCCATAGCTTTATATCTGAATGTCTTAAGTTACTAGAATCTCCTTTCCAAATTAATAACCAATCAATCAGTGCTCCTTATGAATAAAATTATACTATGATATACATATACCATTACTAACCTGAGCAGAGGTACTTTTGAGCTTCTGCAACCCATTCTCCAAACGCTCCATCTTGGCAGTGAGCTCTTTGCTCTTCTTTGAAAGGAGGTTCTGGTAGAGTTTGATTTGTTCTAAGAAGGACTTTGGGGTGGTGTAGTTATACCGTCGATCACTGCCGAGATATGCTTTTGACTTTTCGTTTACAGTGGTATGAACATAAGCCATGAACTTGCTGACAGAATCTTTTATTGAGGGCTAATGAACAAAAATATTCCAGAAAATAAATAGTTAGGGTGTATTCAATGCGAAAGGCCTTCATACATAATGCTAAGAATACTTTACATAAGATAGCATTTCTATTAGCTAGTTTAATAGAAGTTATCTAGTTTAAACTACTGTAGTAATTAGGAAAATTCATACTAAAATTTATGTAGTTTCTTTTTTAAAAATCAGACTTTTATTATGGAAAAAACAGATCATTTTAGCTGTTATTGAGAAATGGCTATAATCTATGTCAGGAGTGACAGAAGATGAAACAAACCATGGCTGGCACGCTCACACATAGCACGGTACATACAAACACAAAGACAGGAAAACTGAGTGAGGTTAAATCGAGTAAGGTCCATTCGTTTAATAAAATATTTGCACTGTAGAAGAAGTCACAGCACCTGGAATAGCAGGGACAACTTCCCACATGAACACGAGAAGATCATCAAACTTGAAACTGGCTTTACTTATTATATGCTCTAAATACATTACATCAAGTAAAATGCTGAAACCTCAGAAATTAAAGATTAAGTCCACTTTTAGAAATGCCCTTAATACTGATAGATATCCATTTGGTAAAGGACCCTTCTTACAGAGAATACTACTATTAACAGGGACATAAAAATATGCATACAATACAAATTATTATTTTAGCCATTTTTCTTACTTCACTAAAAGTGAAATCTTTGTTCTGGTGAATTTTTTCAGAATATGTTTGCAATTATAATAATGATCATATTTATAATTATAATAATCTCTCTATTATATAAGAAAATCCTGAGACGATGAGACGAGACATGACTTTCAGAGAGATACTTTCAAGTCTCGCGAGACGAGACTTTGTGCCAAAAGATTTAACCACACCTGGGGCTGGAAGTAAAAGACAGAGTAGATGACAAAGTAGAACATCGTAGAGAGGTTCAAAAATGTTGACGCAAAACACATGCAGAGCAGGTTAGAGATAACGAGAGTACTACAATTCAAAAAGTCTCAAAAAAAAATGATAGTAAAGATTGCATTAGCGATAACAAATAGAAATTATTACTCAGTGAAATAACAGAACAGAGAAAAGAGATCGAATATATTGTTCGGATTTAAACTTTCAGTCGGAGACTTGTAGATCATCTAATTTGTGTTGCCATCAGGGAAAAGTAGTGTTGCTTTCCAATGAAGAAGTGTATCCGCGTGAAAAAAATTTGTTGTTTGGTGAAATTGAAATCCACATACGTGAGCGGCAGATACGCAAAGTAGCTGGCACGTACTGCAGGTCAGGGGGTTGGCGAGCGAAGCCCCCTAGTAATAAGAATAATATCAACCCAGTTGTTTAAATATGCCAAAATCTATGTAAAAGGAATTATGCTAATAGTTTCAGATCTAAAAAAAGGCTTGTTCTAGTCAGATAAGCAAACTAACCATTAAACTGTAAACCCACTGGGCCAATAAACTTTAGAAAATCAATAAAAAGAAATGGAGGTGGCATGCATGACAATTCAGTTGTCTCAACAATGTCCAAAAGCCTTCCACATAACTTGCAAAAGTCTCCCTTGGGGATCTCATATATCACTTGGGAAATACATAAAAGGTGACAAAGTTAGGCCATATACAGTCTAGAACAATTCTGACTGATGAAGTAGGCGGACTTAGGTGCAGTTTCATGCAACTTGTGAGCCTAAGACACGTACGCCTAATCAGTTCAGTTTTTAAATGACTTTGTGTCTATTTGTACACCATACTTCAATGTTATTTTTGGCCCTTAAAATCTTATATTCATTCTATGTACCAGCACTTGATTTAAAAAAAAAGAAAAAAAAAACAACGAAATAGTCTTCCCTAAAAATGAAAATTGGAGAAATTTGAAAAATAAACAATTCCAACAGCATTTGAAAGTGTGTTAGGTAGTGCCTCTACCGATAGTAGCTCTCAGCAGATGCTGGTAATGTCTCACCTCAATGTTCTCAGTTTCTTGCAGGAAACGCAGACTGACAGACTCCAGTGCATCCTTGGGCCACTCGTGGAACCAGTCTATAGCTGTGCAGTTAACAACAGCTGGGAACTTCCTGCTACGAATTCTCAGCTTGTTTCCAACCGGTGAGAAGCACAGGGCCACCTATGGAAAGAAGGAAAGCACAGTTAACCTGAAGGAAGTTTACTATGGAGCCAAAGAATTGAGCACCCTTCACAAAATGATGTTATCTTTTTGGGGCACTAGCTGTGCCCAGGACATTTTCCAAGTCAGTTGGCTACAGTTATATAAGTACTATTGAATAATTGCATGTATCACAAGTACTATGTAACTAAGTAAGTACTTCTCTGTATACAATATTTGTTGTGTTTTTTGTACCAGGGGCTGATATGCATATTAGTTCACTTGAGGTGCTTACTGCTGAACATGTTACACACAGTTTTTGGTGCTGCTGGTATGGAAGAGACTGCAACAGAAAACCATATTAAAGCCATATTCAGTAATGTTACAAAGGTAATTTAAAGCTCTAAACTGCAGGGGTGGGGGTTGATTTGTTTTCAATCCTATTTTTGTAAAAATTCATCTATTTGTATGGAATGTTGTGTGATTAAAATAAAATCAATTAAAAAAAATTCAACTCTCCATTAGCATCAAAGTCTGAAATTAGTACCGTCTCAGTATACAAAAGTTACTAATTACTTTTACTCACTCAAAATGAGTGTTCTCTTATCACATTCTAAAAAAAACAGCTATAGAACAAAAAACAAAAAAACACTTCGTTCTGCTCAGTTGTTGCTTGGCTCCGTCCGTCAATTTGTGTTTTTTTGATTTGCCTCTTCATTTTTTTTTTATTTTTATTTTTTTTATTTTTTAACTTCAAAAAGCTTTGAACACTGATCTTTGATTGGTACTGCTAACTTAATGATGATATACAGGTGGACAACAGTGGTGGCTTTTTCAAAACACAAGGCTATGCAACGATTATTAAAAAAAAAAAAAAATTATATATATATATATTATATATTATAGTGACTAGTGACTCAGATTTATTGTTAAATGCGACACACCACAGTCCACCAAACTTATTGATAACACTGCAGGATATCCCCCCCTCCACTAAAACACCTATTCACAACTGTGTCTTTCAACAAGTATTTATTTCTTCTTGATTTCTGAATTCCTTTCTCACCGTTTTCTGTTCCTGTTCTTACACCGCCGTATGCTACAGCGGGCGTCGGCTAGTATTTTATACACACACACACTCTCCGCTCAAAAAAATTAAGGGAACACTTAATTATCTGTTATTGTCTAACAACCAAGTTAATGAAACTTCAGGGATATCAATTTGTGCAGTTAGGAAGCATAAGCGATTGTGAATCAACTTCACCTGCTTTGGAGCAAATGAAAGTGACAACAGGTGCCCTGGAGAGGTAACAGCAAGACAATCCCCAAAAGGGGCATGGCTTTACAGGTGGTGGCTACAGACAACTGCTCTCTCATTATCCTTTCTGATTGATTCTTCTCTAGTTTTGATAGTGTCCTTGTTACTATTGGTAGCATGAGGTGGTACCTGCAGCCAATTCAGGTTACACAGGGAGTCCAGCTCCTTCAGGATGGCACATCCATATGTGCTGTTGCAAGGTTTGCTATGTCTCCCAGCACAGTTTCAAGAGCATGGAGGAGATACCAGGAGATGGGCCATTACACAAGAAGAGCTGGACAGGACCATAGAAAGGCATCAACCCAGCAGCAGGGCTGGCGTTTGATCCTTTGTGCAAGGAGGAACAGGAGGAACACTGCCAGAGCCCTACAAAATGACCTCCAGCTGGCCACTAGTGTGCATGTTTCTGACCAAACTGTCAGAAAAAATATCCATGAGGGCCGATATCTCTAGAGGGACCAATGCTTACAGCCAATCACTGTGCAGCTCGATAGGCAGAGAATACCACAATTGGCAGCTCCACCATTAGTGCCCCATTCTCTTCACAGATAAGAGCAGGTTCACAATGAGCACATGTGACAGACATGAAAGTGTCTGGAGACACTGTGGTGAACATTCTGCAGCCTACAACATCATCCAGCATGACCAGTTTTGGCTGTGGGTCAGTGATGGTCTGGGGAGGCATATCCTTAGAATCGCCCAGACCTGAATCCAATTAGGAACTTCTGGGATGATATGAATCTGTGCATCCGATACCAATGGGTTGGCGATTCTGGTTTCCATTGACCACTGTTCCATCGTTTTGTTCTCTATGAATTAAACAGTATTACCCAGTAAAGATTTTCCACTTAACTGTTTTGTTCATTGAGATCCAATATGTGATTTATGTGTTCCTTTAATTTTTTAGAGCAGTGTACATAGATAGTCATATTAAGAAAAAATGCCAGTCTATAATTACAAAACAGTCAAATAGGCACAATTCAGAAAACCATTGATTAAGTTTGGAATATTCCCATAAAATAAGTATGACACTACTATAATGAAGTACTGATTTTTAATATGTTTATGTTCTTTACAAATATATTTCAAAAACAGACATCTAGTATCATTTATAAAATATTATTGATCTGCGCACGTCTATGTAATTTCATCCTTAATATGAGGGTTTTCTCTTTATTGAAGAAAGAAAGAATGTTACAGATTTAAGATAACTGCCTTTTTAGAATGCTGGGCCAGTTTCAGTCCAATATGCAATTCCAGCAAACCACTAAAAAAAGTTAATGAATTTTCAAATTCTAATGGCAGAAGCTCAGAATGGAGTGAAAACTTCTTGTTATTTAATGCTGTGATACATATTCAACAATAAAAAGACATGCACTTCACATCTTGCCATACACTGTAATTCAGATAATCATAAATAACACTGTCTGGCAGGGTACGGTCAATGGAGTACGGCTCAAGTGTTTGTGGATAAACATGGCAAGTGAAGGTCAACATTAGCTTGGTTTCAAGGCTGGATCCATTAATTACAAAATAGACAACAGGAAAAAGCAAAGATATCATCATATCAACAAACACTAGCATACAGAAAAAGTAGTAACAACAGCCTCAAAGGCTCTGGAAAGATGGACTTTGTGGCTAGGTGAAAAAGGAAAATGAGGAGGTACGTGAAAGGCTGGTATACTGAATAATTAGAAAAGGACAAATATAGAACCTGCTGTATGCAGATGTTACATAAAAGTGTGGGAAGGTGACAGCAGGAGTATCAGTAACTCAACATCATGTGAATATATCCGTTGAGAAAGCCTGAACAGAAGCAATTCAGCATGAAACAGGCATTATGTAGCAGATCAGCCCAAGTGGGCATAATATATTATTAGGCCATGTGAATTTTATAAAGTCTATATCAAGTATCACAATAATAAAAACAATAAAAAAAACTTCAGGACAGCCTTAAAACATACAGAAAGAGGCAATTTATAGATGAAAAAGAATGGAGTTACTTAATTTAGCGTACCAATGTAATTCCAAAAAGCTTTTTATTAAAGTGGACTATTCATGTTTATTACTATTTATTAATATAAACATTACACAATCAATGCTCTCCTTGCCTCTTTACTGAGTCATTATGGATGCACTATGTATACACTAGGAATAAGTTTTTAGAAAACAATTTTTGGACACCACCCATGGTGGTGTGGATCTATTGATGTTTTTTATGGGGTCTCCTATCAATGTTTCTTGAGAAATCAGGACTGGTTGTGAAATTTATCACCAAATAACAACAACTGTAAAAAATAAAGTGTTTCAAAAGACAATACATAAACTGATTAATAATTCATTTTCAGATTTTTTTGGATAGAGAGATCTAAATTATCCTGGGATTTGTAGATCTATCTAAAAGAATCATCCACAAATTAAATTGAAGGTAATAAGAGTAAATGTAAGATCTTCAGAAAGCAATCTGCTGCCTGCTATCAATCACATAGGCAGATGACAGCCTATACTAAATAGAGGAAGCACAATTAACTCGTACTTATAATAAACACTCTAAACACTTCAAATGGAGCTGTTGCCTGGTTTGTTTTCTCCCATACCTTTAGCTGTCTTCGCACTCGATCTATAAAGAATTTCCAGCAGTTTTCTCGTGTGTCCATCAGTCCCAAACCCTTCACTTCATTCCTCACGCTGCCAATAATGTTTTCAACCTCATCATCTGGAAACAAGTCAGGAATTTCTCCTGCAAATACAAAATAAACCCCAAATCCATGAGAAGAGCAGAAGCAGCACAACTTTAGATCATTTATGATTAAAAGCCCCATGCACCTAGAAACAATGCATTGTTTATGAACTGTAAGAGGCCACCGGGACAGAAGATACAAAGAAGACTTGAGTGGGCAGCAATAAAAATAGGAAGCAGCTGCTTCAGTTTATAAAACTTGCATACTGGCATTCAACAAATCCCATGAAACACACCTGGGCTGATAAAAATGTAGTTAAGTTGCCATAACAAGCAGCTGCAAAAAAATGGACCTGCACAAATCCTCTGAGCATTACTGTCTAAAGGAGATTTAAAATCACCAAAAGCAATGAAGACTGACATTGCAAAAGTGGGGTATTAAATAAAAAACAAACACTTTAGTAAACTGTACTATTCAGAAGACGTTCAGTCAGTAAAATCTAGGACTTGTTATCATATTCCATCTTAATTAAGTACAATTAAGAGACCTGTGGTACTCGTTACATCCACTGAAGATGAAGGAGGCATAGCATATGTGCGATCTGAATCGGAATAGATGCTAAGAAGCCTAGGGTGCACAACTTTATTCTCTCACTTTCACCTGAGCTTTCGAATCTACTTTGCATGACTACAAAACTACAGTGCACAGAACAGGGTTAAGGTTATTAAAGCTCATTTATTAGGCGCCTTAAACTTTGCTTAGCATTCCCCACTTAAGTAACATCATTGTTTACCTGACTCAATTTAAACCCACCTGAATAATATTTTTATATAATGATCTTCTATAGGAAGCAGCACCCTAATGTGCAGTGCAGGGAGGACATAAATATAATAAATGCCCCATATTTCTACAATTGCAGTATGGTGTGGGATTCACTCAAGGTGACACAGGTCATGACTGCGGACTGATCACTGCAGTCTGTATTGTAAGAGTAAAACACCTTAGTGACTACAGGACAACAGCATTCATCACAGAGCGCTTTAGGTAGCACTGCCACTCTCAAATGCCTTGCGTCTGCACCTTATAGTTGTATACCATCTACTGTCTCTCTAATACTGTGGCTTGACGGCAATTTTTAGTAACTGACATTAGTCAAAAATTGGACAACTGAGAGTTTCCCTTGGTGGTCCTGAGCTTCTGTCAACTTGTTGTTACTTTAAGCCACATGTGAGGTACAAGTTAAATAAAGCCCCCAAAATCCTGCATTTCAAATTGTTGTACAGGCAAATAAACACTGGTCAATATACCTGAGCTTAAACATACCTCTCAACTTTTGGTTTACATTTGCATATTTCCCCCGAGTTCTCTACACTTGCATGTTCATTTGCATCCCAGAATTCAACACTATGTTAAAATACATTTATCATTGTCAATTTATTTAGCCGATGGTTCAAATGAACAGATTAAGTGGACCACTTTTCTAAAGAGGTGTCAAACTTGTCCCACAATGTTTTCTAAAACGTTTTACCTTTCCTCCCTAATCCTGCAAATCCTTGTCTTTTGCTTCAACTTCACCCTCTGCCTTATATGCTGAACTCTTGGTTAAATGCTCACAATTTAAAGTAATGTTACTTTTCCCTTATAAGCTCCATGGCACAGCTACAGTCATTTATTTACTTAAAAGCTAAATCTTTTCTAAATAAATATGATTTAAAAAAATTCAACTTTTGAACCCCGTTACAATTTTCTAAACTTGCTTTCTTACAGAAATCTTTAGGGGTTGCATATCCATCACAAACAGTTACCACAGAAGGCAATATGTGAGGACTACAGGAAGAACTTGAAAGCTCAATAGAGAACCAACCTCTTTCAGTAAACAAATGCATGTAAGAATTTTACTGTATTTCGTACATGTAACAATAAATCTGAACTTCAGACTAAGCACCAACGCTACACATAATACCAAAGTGACAGGTCTGCTCGAAGGAAAACTTACAAAGAAATCCAGTTGAAATATGTCTTTCCACCTACAAATCTCATAAAAGGGTAGTTATCAAACTTTTCCCCAGTAATTAAAAAAACATACAGTTAAAGATGCTTCTTGGCAGGAAACACGTTTAGAAAAGAGAAAACGGGGTGTTTGGAGGAAACAGAGCCACAGTACACATTCATATCCTACCTGATGCAAGCAGGTCATTAACAAGGACCAAGAACTTCTCGTCTGCCACTTGAGCATCTGTCATAAGGAAGACCGTGCCAATGTTCTTCACACCAGCTTTTATATACTGGGCTGCTAAGTCACTCTAAATAAAGCAAACATTAATTAAGAGCATCAAGAGCAGTTTTAAAGACATTTCAGAAAAATAACAAAATGAATAGTTAAGAAAGTTAAGGCATTATGCAATTTTCATTCTATTTAAGTAAGTTGGGTGATGCTCTGAGGTACACAGCCAATGCTTTACTTTCATCCTTTTTCTTTCATGCACTGCACTGCAGGTGCTCAGACATACTAAATATGGGCAATTTATTGAAGATGTGGATACATTTAAAGAACATAAGTGTTTGGAATCATGGGATAGCCATCTTTGAACAACAGGAGCGGTTCTCCCAACCCTTGAAACACAAAGTCCAAGATGGCAACTTTGGCTTTTTAGTTGGTACAACAGATCTAAAGTATGAATTTTTTTCTTCTCTTCGTTCAAAATAAGGTAAAACTAACAAGGACAGAACCAGACAGAACAGGCCAAAGGGCTGCTCCCTGAGGTGTGAAGATGCATTCAACCCTCTTGCTTCCCAGAGATAATTACCTTCAGATCCGGAATGCCATAGCCTTTCTTTAAAGTTATCTGAAAGACCTCCAAGGAGCTAATAAAGGCCGCCAGTCTCGTCAGGCTCTGCTTGCCACTGCCTCCTACTCCCACCAGGAGGGCGTTTCCTCGGGGAGATTCTAGAATTCGATTGATACGGCATCTTTATCGTGAGAAAAAAAAAAATGATTATGATGCTTTATAGTATGAAAAAAATAAATACAATTTTCAAGATTAGCTTTAATTATGACTGGCAGGAGCATAGATTATACAGTGTATTATTAGTTTCAGCTTTGATTTTATCTGATGTTATGCCATAAGCACACCAAACCTTTTATTCACATTTACTATATATGGAACACATAGTAAATTCTAATAAACATACCGGTAGTCCAAGATATCTTTATTCTACAATGTACATATTGAGTTTCTAAAGGTGATTTTTTTTTACAAGGTTACATTTCGTGTCATATAAAAAATTATTCAAATTTGTGAATGAGTGCAATGGGTGTGCAAAAAAAAAAAAAAAAAAATCATCTATCCATACCCATATGATTTCAGGTTCATTATGAGTATCGGGAGCATAACAGGAACACACTACTGTATATGGCATACTATAGTCACACATACATACCCACCCTCCCTCATAACTGATGAATTTTTGGTCCCAATTATTCTTACATATGCATCTTCAAAATGGGGGAGGAAGTCAATATCATTGATTCTGACCTTAATTTCAGATCACATATTAATAACATTACCATGACTGCTTTCATCCACCTACAGAGCATTGCAAGGGTGCAATCTCTTATAACATTTAAAGATGACAAAAATTAATACATGCATTTGTATTTAGCCAACTAGATTGCAGCAATGCTCTCCTACCAGGACTAACTAAAAAGGACGTATATCTGCTACAGCTTGTCCAGAATACAGCAGCAAGAATTTTAACCAAAAGGAAAAAATATGAGTAGATATGCCGAATATTAATATCTTTACATTGGCTGCCAGTGTCCTTTGGAATTGATTTTAAAATACTTCTACTTGTATATAAGGCTTTAGTAGTTAAAGTTTGCTTAACACCCATTTGGTATAATTACATTTATTAAAAATTCTCACAGTATTTCAACATTTCAGAACAGGAATAGAAGGCATCAATGCACAGAATTCACTCTAGCCTCCATATGTGCAAAGCATACAATCATTCAACTTAAATTCATCTATCTGCCTTGTTTAAACTTGTCCAAAATGTTTCCAGGGCAACCTGAACCTAGTCTTGTAAAATTTGACTTGCTTGTATGGAATGTTGGTTGATTTTAATAAATTCAATAAATTAAAAAAAAATTATCATAGTATTAATTAATGATAACAATCCAAACAAATGTGGTGTAGCTTTGGTTTTATTGATTAATCTGTGGAAAGCACCTCGAGTTGCATGTAGATGTATGATAAGGTGATATATAAAATAATTTTTATCATCATTATCAGACCAAGAGAGAAATCGCTTATGTACACGTAGGATGAACGTGCCAAACCGAGACTGGCTTGGGACTCGAACAAAAGTACCTGGAGCTTTGAGGCAACAGCACTAGCCACTGTGCCAAAGTGCATTATCAGTACAATTAATTTACCTTAAAATCAATTGCACTGTAAGCACATGAGCCTTCACAAAAACATAACGATGTAAGTTTCATTCAGTAAATAATGAAAAACTTTTGCACAGTCAGAGTCCCTTTTCAAGGCACAGTATCTAAATGTAGAATCTAACGTCTGATGTGTGTCATAAAAAGATGAAATAGCACAGATACTTCACACAGGGTCATCTTAACGCATGGGCATGCTGGACAGTTGTCCAGGGGGTCCCACGCTAATCTATGTATGTTGTGACTTGCTGAGTGGTGGTGTAGGTAGGGGTCCCAGTGCAGTGCTTTACCCGGGGACCTATGATGCTGTTAAGACAGCCCTGACTTCACATGAAGCGGACGGTTAAATGAATGGAAAAAAAAAAAAAATATGAAGACAAACGTTGTTTTGGTATGGTTCTTACAAAATAAGTGTTTAACATTCAAGCAAAAGCAGGTTTTACTGGATCAGATGAACCAATTAAAACTCCAAAGTGAGGCATCTTACATGTGACACATGGCGTCTTCAAACAAAACAAGGCTCATGGCGGCATTGACTTCATTGTAATTATCCAATGCTTCTAGGAGAGTCTTGTTTAAGGACTCCCACGATGTCACTGGCATATACTTGGGCTCCCCAATACCAGTGGCAAAATGACAATACATATTCATCTTCTTAGCTTCTTCAAGAGTGGCATCTACCTCCTAAATTAAGGAAAAAGTAACAGTATCAATACACATCATCCTGCAAGGAAGCAAATGAAATCGCTCACTCCTGCATCCTGAACTCTAGAAAACTGCACTGTATTGTATTGTTCTTGTAGGCAGTGTAGACTCCTAGTAGCTAGGGTAAAAGGTCACTGGACCGGTGTGATTTGTTCTAGCAGGGCTGGTCCTCTCTCTCAATGTCTCTTGTTGACAGACAAAGGTTCATCACTTCACACAAACTAATCACCAGCAATTTCTACATACTGATGCTTCGATTTTGAGTTTCTTGCCTCAATCAATAAGCTTTTGTGGATTTTTCTAAAGAACTTTTGTCCATTTTGTTTTCAAAATTATGTCTGTTTTCTCGGCCTCAGTTTGCCCTAGCCTTTGTTGTTTTTTAATTAATGTGGTTCTTTAAATATCGTATTATTCCTTGACTTGGTTCTACTGTCTGTGTCCTGATAAGGTACGCAAACTCTCAAGCTATTCCATAGACAGCATATGCCAGCCATTATTTACACTTTAAGTCAAAAAGATTATTATATGCACTACAAGTGACTTCCTTCCTAAAAGAACTCATCTCCAGAAGAGGCCAGTTTAACAAACGATTGGTGGCACTGCAACTGTGAGCTAAGGACTCCTAGGCTTCACAGTCTAAGTTTAGTCTGCTGTGTTAGTCAACATTTTCCAGAGCTGAAAAAGCCCTTGACAACACTTCAGAGGAGTGGTGAGATGAGAAATGAAGCAAACGATTACCTGCACAGTTTGTTCTATTTTTAGGTATATAAAAACAAATTTCACTTTACAAAAATGTAAAGAACTACTCAGACGCCTCCTGTGAATATACAGTGAACAGTGATTTTTTTGGTTTTAAATGTTTAGCTTACCTACTGCTGGAATAGTAACTTTTTTTTAAACCAACCTCATTCAACTCTAAAAGTAAAATAGATGATACAACAACCAACTTCATGAAAACCCATATAGAGCATCAATCCATTTTCTGCGGCTGTTCTTTCCATTACAGGTTAGCAGGCCAGAACAAAGCCTGGATGGGATGCCAGTTCATTGAACAGATGGTGCACACTCACACTAACTCATGCAGGGCCAATTTAGAGATGTCTGTTAATGTAACTAATGTAGGGGGACACCAGAGGACCTGCAGAAAATCTCTGGAGACTCTGGAAATAGGCAAACTCTGCAGATAATGTAATCAGGCGGGGAACTAAAAACAGATGATGAGAATGGAAAGGTATCATCAGTTAAGAAGTAATTTAACAAAATTTCCGAGCTGTCCGACAAAACAGGGCTCACCTCATAATACTTTTTGACCATGTCAATCAGCAACTTATCAAAGGTTTCAAAGTCTTTTTCTTCAACCATCTTGTCTCTGTATACTCTATTTGCCTCATGTAAGTACATTTTCAGCAAGTCCTGGGGAACCTTTAAACAATCTGGTGTTGAGAATAGAATACCCTGGGGGGGTAAAAATGAGAAAGTAAGTACATATTTGTGCATTTTTTGTCAGAAAGTAACAAAATTATTAAATGTGAAATTTGCTGAATTTCGGCAATCAACACAATTTATACACACTTTTTCAAAAACTCCTTCATAGGGCCCTGGAGAGAAGAAATATAATATCATAATGTTATACACACTCGTGTAAAAGATATGTTTGAGGTTTATAAAATGATTTAAGTTGAGCAGGACTGTACAAAAGTTACCAGGTGTGTTACACCTGTATGCAGTGTTATAAATGAATTTTGCAAATAACCAAAGGTGTACATTTTTAGCATTGAAGTGCTATATTTATAGTTCAATTGTAGTAACCTAAATCTCAATTGTAGTAACATAAATTTAACTCATTTGCAAGTATTCTCATCACATTTTAAGCCTTTGAAATATTGTGCTAAGTTATTTGGCCTTATGGGAATGTTATTTCCAATTTACACAAATTCATACTGTAAGCTTTAAAAAAAAATTCAAAGAGGTTAACCCCTGGCCCATTTATGTCTGTCACTGCCCTAGCTAATGAACACCACACCACATTGGCACAAGGGATATAGGTGATGATCTTTGACTGTTTAAAACATCCATCCATCCATCATCCAACCCGCTATATCCCAACTACAGGGTCACGGGGGTCTGCTAGAGCCAATCCCAGCCAACACAGGGCGTAAGGCAGGAAACAAACCCCGGGCAGGGCGCCAGCCCACCGCAGGGCACGCACACACACGGAACAATTTACAATCTCCAATGCACCTAACCTGCATTTCTTTGGACTATGGGAGGAAACCGGAGTACCCAGAGGAAACCCACCATTGGAGATATTTTCGCATCATTATTTTTCTGGCTTCTCTTCTTAGGTTAATCTGCCAATATTATGGCAAACATGAGCAGTAGGGCCCTGGCAGCATATTAAATTAAGCTATTTTCAGGCAAAAATTTGAAAGAAAAAAAAAAAAAGAGGATTCAGTTTAGGTACTTGTGAAGATGCCCCGAGGGCCTGCCATGAGGAATGTAGTAGACACGGCCCACTGGGAAGACAGGCAGAGACAAGGCCAGAATTCCCTCAGAAGCCGGTGTAGTTTTGCTGATTCAGAAGAAGACAGGGCGGGTTTAGAATAAAAATGACCAGGAGATAAGATGTAGTCAGAGATGAGCTGCTATGAATACCCCACAAAATGAGAAGTTTCATCATTTTACTACCCACAATTAAGACTGGAAAATGGAGAGAAAAAAAAACAAGGTAATCAAAAATCATGCTGGGAAACTAAAGAAGCAAACTGAAACCAAACCTCAACGCTTAACATGCAAAACAAAAGATGTATACACATAAAAACAAGAAAAGCTTATTAGACCAAGTTTCTTTGCCTCGTTTGTTTAAAGTTTTTGAATTTCTCCTAAGTTTGGAGAATGTACATTGTGTGCTACTGATTTAAATAAAGTGACACGATGACGTCCAATCAGGTGATAATAATGCTGCTAACTCAGAAATGCATTAAAAACCCACCCAACATGGTGCTGAGGTGGTGATGCTCTCTTTCTCAGGGGTGGGGGTTTGATTTGTTTTCAATCCTATTTTTGTAAAATTGATCTGTTTGTATGTAATGTTGTGTGATTTCAATAAAATCAATAAAATAATAAACTCAATCAAATGAAATGCATATTCCTTTCTCAATTTTCAGGTCTGCCACGCTGACTCCTGGTTTACGATTTGGTTTTGGCATTTATGGTTTTTTGACTTTTTTTCTGCTGTGATACATGTTTCATCTCCTGGTCCTCTTCTCTCGCCTTCAGGCAGAAAAGTTATGAAGAGGGCTTGTTTAATTTTGACTTTGATTTTGGGTATTTTGACTAGGCTTGACAACAGATCAGTTATCCTGTTTCAAACTTTGCAAGGCTTTAGTTTACTTTTCATCTCCTGGCTATTCCTTATTAAAAAAAAAAAATCCGCACCAAAAAGATTTTTGTTGCAGAAGAAACAGTAGTAGAGTCTACCAAGCTCAATATGGTAAAACTATAACTGTCACAGTTAAAAGCAGCTTACCAAAAATGGATGAAGACCAACAACCCTTTCATAAGCTGCATATTATCAAGCCCTTTCTATGACATACAATTTTTAATGAATGATGGCCCCTCTAAAGAGCCAGAATGTTAAAAGGCTGATTGGTAGAACAGCTGAGGCCACTTTAAGAGCAAGACATTTTAAGGTGATTTCATGGAATTTGGATCAAAACGCCTGACATCACAAGTATGTCAGTTCTAAGCCTTTTCACACAGACCTCCCCACCCATTCCCCTTGCCCCCCATCTGGTACCAAGTGGCACTCCACAAAAACATCCAAAAGGCCTCCACTTTACTATCACAGAAACCCAGTCTGCTGTAAATTGTATGCCTGCACAGCTTATCCAACTTTGTGGGTAAGATTAAGTTTGTTTTCTGAAATATCAAACAACAAAATGGTTTCTTAGTTTTTGTGTTTCATCTCTTTTTAATAAAAGTAAAAGGAAAACTCATTCAGATTTTTAATTTTTTGTTGCTGGCCAAAATATGCACCATCTGTTAAACTGCAGTGTGTTATCTCTTGATGTGGTTATGAAAGGCATCAGAAGTCATTACAGCTTTAATGCTTCATCAATCAGTGCACAAAAGAGTTTGTTCAAAGCAAGACACATTAGCTTGCAGAACAGCTGTAAAATCAGAGATTAGTTATTACTTCTGCTGCCGCCTCGTGCATTGAGTACAAAGACAAGCAGATTTATTTTTGAGCAGTTTCCTGGCGCTGTCTTCAGGTGCCCTGTGAGTGCCTACTTAACCCTTATCATCCCCACTGACTGCTCTCTATGGCTCGTCACGGACAACCTCACAAAGACATTCCTGTACTGAATTCATTTTGGACCTCGCGTATGGACTGCCTACTTCACTGTGCCATCAAATCATATGACATTTGCGGGCATTCAGTTCATCGTTTGTTCCGATTTGATATCAGACCATCAGTAGAGGTTGGTATCCTGCACTGATGCAGCACAGTAGGCTCTATTTAAAAAAAAAAAAAAGAATTCTGTCATTCACCTTGGGTTCAGAATTATTATTTAATGTTTCCCATTATTTTGTAATACATTTGAGATATTAGAGAGTGTAGCTTGGGAGACAAAACTGTGGGCTGTAACCAACAAGAGTTATGGCTTTTATCTAGGGATGCTCCAATTCAATTGACTCCATTGGTGATTAGTAAAAAGGCTGATCACCAAAATCGATATTTTCAGCGATAAACGATATGACCACCTATGAGAAGCATTTTATTTTCTTTTATAAGATATGGAAGAGGATGATCCGCTGTGGCAAACCCTAACGGGAGCAGCCGAAAGAAGAAGACGCCGACTATTTTCTGTTATACTATATGTTATATGGATAAAAATTTTTGTAGATATTTTATTAGTTTAAATTTCGTTAAAGTACATACTTTATTTATTTTATTATTATGATCACTGAACAATAAGTCCTCAGAATTTGATTTTGAACACCAGTGGTCTATAGCTTAATTATAAATATACACTTTAATATAGGACTTAAGGCTTCTATTTGTTCGGTTATGCAGGAGAATAAAGTAAGTATTTTAAACGGATAAAGAAAATTAACCTGAATTGGTACTAAAATTGGCTGCTAATAATCAAGTAACATGAATATCTCTGATGGGTATTGGGCCTTTAAAAAAAAAAAAAAAAAATGATTGGAGCATCCCAAGTTTTATCTCCATCAGGCTGTAGTGTAACCAAGTACAAGATGATAATATGATAACCACATCCGATAGAAAACATGGAAACAATTTTTTCTATAGTGAAATACAAACCTCTTTGGAATAGAAATGTGCCCTAAACAGTAAGACCACAGTTTTACCAGCTCAGTCTCCATTAGTAACTCGGGACAAGTCACATAACCAGTGAGTAATTATTCATGTTGAACAAATGAGCATAAAACTGTCACGGCTGGTAGGTCTGGGTTGTAGTGGGTGACTGAATGTGGTCATACTGCCTGATGTTCTTGAATAAGAAAGGGAAAAAAAAAAAGACTTGTGAATTATATAGACAGTGAATATAAAATGTCTTGGGATTATGTTTACTAAACAAAGGCACTATGCATAGCATACAGTATACCTTGATGATTGTTTAAGTTAATACTATTTTGGTGAGCTCTGAAAAGGCAATATATAAACTGAAACTGAACTTAAAAAATAAGCTGGACGTGCTGTATTCAAATGTTAAAGACACCTTTAAGTGCAACCTACTAAGTATACGCAAATCTGATCACAACTTGATTCATCTTACTCCAAGCAACACGCCTGCTAATAGACAGCAACTGTTACCACCAGAATAGTGAGAAAGTGGAGCCTGAAGGCTGAAATGGCTCTGAATCACTGCTTCCAAATGACAGACTAGTGTGTGCATCACATGGTGACAATATCGAGGGTCTCTACCACTGCACCACAGACTATATTAACTTCTGTGTCGACACAGTAATACTCACAAAGACAGTACCCTGCTTTTCAAACAAGCAGCCCTGGATTACAAGAGAGCTAAAAGGTCTTCTGAATGAGAAAAAGAGAGAATTCAAACACTGTGACAAAGAAGCTCCGAAGGATGTACAGCTTGTGCTAAACAAAATGAGTGAAGGATGCTTACACAGTTTGTTTTCTATTTTAACCCACTCAGAATAACATGGAGGATGTCTGGAATAGACTGGGTATAATTACAGGACGCAAGCAATCCAAGGCTCAGGTGCTAGAAGGGGATGTGGACAAAGCAAACGCCCTGAACCATTTTTAAATAGATTTTTTCCTTCCACTGCCACCTTTTTCCAAATGACCTGTCTCCCCACACCATCCCCAGTACATCACGTTTACTGGAATGAGCAGTGATGAGTCCACCTCTGACCATCAGCGTGGACTGTCCATAACTGAAGACCAAGTAGCACTAGATGGAGTCAGTCCGAGTTCTTGAGACCTGTGCTAACCAACTTTGTGGTGTCCTGTCACCTGCTCAGTCAAAGCTGGCAGCATTCTGAGGATTATGTTCTTTGATTTCTTCATCGCATTCAATACCAGCCAGCCATCCCTGTTAATGGACTGTCAGAAAGACTGCAGTTTGTAGGCCCATGGTGTTTCTGATACAGATGTGAGCAACATAGGAGCACCACAAGGAACAGACCTGTCTCCTTTCCTCTTCATTCTGTACACCTCTGACTACAAATATAACACCAGGTCATGTCACTTACACAAATTCTCAGATGATTCTGCACTAATGGGGTGTATTGATAAAGGGGATGAGACAGAGTAGTACAGGAGTCAGGTGGAGAACTTTTTTCCTTGGTGCGAAGAGATTTGTCTGCACCTTAATATCAACAAACCCAAAGAACTGGTTATTGAATTTAGCCACACCAAAGAGCCTCTATGTCCAGTCACTATTCAAGGAGTGGCTGTGGAGGTGGTCCACATTGATGACAGGTTAGACTCATCTTAGCAAACAGAGGAACTATCTAAGAAAGGGCAGAGCAGGCTCTTCCTTAGGAGATTGCATTCCTTAAATGTGGGAAATGACATCCTTCACATCTACAACTCTGTGATGGCCACTGCGAATTTCTATGCTGTGGTGTGCTGGGCCGGTAACATCACTTCATGAGAAGGTCCACTGAATCAACAAGCTAATTAAAAGTGCAGGTTTGGTTATGGGAGTTATGCACTAAGTTATACACTCCCAGGAGGTTAATAGAGACAGAGAGAATTAAAATAAAACTAAGTGCCATTATAAACACTGCACATCCCCTCTCTGACACACCAACACTGTGTAATTTCAACCAACAAATCATTCAGCAGAAGTGCATTAAGAAACACTACTGGGGCTTCTTTATACCAACAGCAATACGTCTGCATAATACTTCACTGTGACTGTGACCACCAAGTCAGAAGTTTTCTTTCTTTTTAATGTTCTTGTTTTAAAGTCATTGTGTGTTCAGACCAAAGTCTGTGTGTACATTTATTTACTTACTTATCTACCTATTGATGTATTTATTTCTTTAAAGAGTTTCTGTTAAAAGCCAAATTTTCCCCGGGGACAAATAAAGTTCAATCTATCCAAGACATTTTATTGGTATAATAATATTTAATAATCTGTTTCTGTATATCTGCAATGTGAACACCAGCCAGTGAAGTGACTTGGTGAAGGTCACAGAGGGAGTCAGAGGTCAGAATTAAACCCATAAAACTTTCATTTTTCAGTAGCGAACAACATCCCCAATCATTACAGAAGTAAAGGCATTTAAAATAAAATAAAAAAAAAAAAAAAAGTTTTTATAGGTCTACAACTACAGCACTGGCAAGTTAAGTAAATCTTTTTAGGTTACACAGTGGGTAAGCAGAGGGAATGAATCTAGAAGTCTCACAATAAAATTCTAATTTTATCAAAGTCATTAAGGCCGTTATCACAGCATCAACATTTTCAAAACTAAACAGATGGCAAAAAACTAAACATCTCTATTGCACAATTAAAGAAAATAAAAAAGTCTGAAGCAGTATCACCTGTGCTAAGGGTACTGTACATAGTAGTTTTTACTGTAGTTCTGTTTTAACTTAAATAGTAATGACACTAGGAAAAATAAATGTGTTTTCGAAGATAGACTTTACATCTACCATCCTGCCCAAGCACTCACTAAAAAAAAAAAAAAATCAATCAGTTTGTTTGCTTTGTGTTAATAGTCATGGTACGAAAGGCTTATTTCATTTCGGTAAATATAACATCTACGCATCGTATGATACAATTTCAAAATGTTCAGTCTTCCTTTGACTCAAAAAAAAGTTTAATTATAGTTATAATCCTAAACTAAACATCCTTGTCATAGAAAATTGATGTTTAAGGATGCACTGCTTACAAGTATTTCTGTCAAATACAACAGGCAACAAGGGGCCACCTAAGCACTGCTTCAGAAATCTCATTCACAAACTGACTGCGAGGTAAAATCAGAAAACAACTCAAAAATGCACAGGGAAGAGAACAATGAGATGAAAGCAGAATAGCCACAGGCGGAGTTCCATCAGCCTCTCATAAATGTGTGTCATTTATTGAAATTGGTTTTCAGCACTTCTGCTTGTTGATTTGAAGTACTGCAGGTGCAAAAGCCACTCCTAGCAGGCTTGGCTATAACGGCTGCTCTTCTTCTGTCTCCCTTTGTCACAGCCAGGTAGATAGTGTGGTAGCCCTCTACTCATGAAAAAAACTAAAAGGTAAGGCACCCCGTGAAAGTGAGTTATTATAGGTCCCACTACCAGTTATGTTTTTGAGCTTGAGTGGTGCTTGTTTCAACACAACATTTAAATTCAAACTGAACGCCACACCTTTGCAAGACTTCAAAAAAAAAAAAATGACAATCTGTGACACTGCCATCCACACCATCATCATCATCAGTGGATTTGCCTAAATTTAAGCCTGACTGTTGCAACATTAGGACTAGCAATTATGTAAATTAAAAGGAAGGGTGGCAAGTTTGTGTATGCAAAGCCATCACTAAGAGATGACAGGTTGGCCACTAAGGGTGCAGGTCAACATTTTGCTGCCAACTAAATACAACACTACCATCTCCACTGTAATGGCACATCACTACAAATCACCTGTGTGTGAGGAAGGCGTTAGTAATACTTTTGTGA
Source organism: Erpetoichthys calabaricus (assembly GCF_900747795.2). NCBI lineage: Eukaryota > Metazoa > Chordata > Cladistia > Polypteriformes > Polypteridae > Erpetoichthys > Erpetoichthys calabaricus. The sequence goes on along the minus strand of NC_041407.2, from coordinate 3,457,879 downwards.
TATTTTGTTTCATTTTGTTCTAAATCAGTGTTTCCCAAACTCGGTCCTGGTGAACCCCTGTGGCTGCAGGTTTTTGTTCCAACCAGCCTCTGTTTTTAATTGAGCTCCTGGGCTAATTAAGTGAACTGATATTTCCCAAGTTCTGTGTTTAGGGAACAATATAGAAATTAGAAAACTAAGCTTGCAAAAAAAAAAAAAAAAAAAAAAATTAAAATGTACCAAGCAGTTATATAGGAATAATGTTTTTTTTTTTCTTTTTAACAGTATTTTCATCTTGATTTTCATTCTACTTTTCTAGGTGTTCTAATTGTTTAATTGATCCATTATTTACTAATTAGTGGCTCTGACTCTAAAGTAGTTGCAGCCTGGGTGTCTGATCTGCTCGTTTTAAATTGTCATTAATAACATACAATGAAGAGGGAAAAACTGCACAGAGAAAGGGCAAAGTATAATGAAATCAACAAAAGAGAGTTAAGCATTTAAATCTATAGCAAAAGCAGAAATATTTCTAAATGTCTTATAAATGTAAAAATCATGCTGCTGTGCTTTTCTGAATGTCGAATAAAAGAAAAAAAAAAACAGCTAATTAAATGAGATCAGTGCTATCAGGTGTTGTCAATGATTAGGAATCCGGTTGGAACAAAAACCTGCAGCCACTGTTCTAAATTCTTACTTTATTTTGTTTCCTCTTATTAACCATTCCCTTGGCAACATTGTTGCATCAAAATTTTGTATGACGACTTTACTGTGGGCCCTGCAATTTTCACCAGTTAAAAATCATGGAGGTGGCCAGAGAGATAGTGCGGTGCCAGACAATATGATGGACACAGCAGAAATCATCAATACAATTGTTCTATAACATCAAAGCATCTGAACTTTGACTAAACAATGAAAGACCACTTAACATCTCTGCCACTTGCAAAAATAAGTGTTCATTCATCTCACCAAAGATTTATACATGGAATAAATTACCAAGTAATGTAGTGTACTGGAGAAGGGGACTTTGGGGACCTTTAAATCTCAACTTCATGCTATTTTAGGCAATCAAGGTAAATTGGATAGATGAGCTTGTTGGGCTGAATGGCCTGTTCTCGTCACAATAGTTCTTATGTATAATGGTATTGTGCCAAAAAGTAAAAATATAGCAAAATCAGTAGCAGGCCGTATTTAAAAGGAAACATCACTCCATTGATTGAAATGCTGGTGTGACACACGATTGAAGATTGGGGTGGAGGAAGGGGTCTGTAGCCCATGTAGGCCTGCGTGCTGATAAGCAACGAAACACAGTTGATGAGCTTTGTCCCCCGTGATGTGACACGATTAACTCCTGTGCGGCAGTTTAAAAGTGCTGTGCAGCACAGTTAAAATTGCAGATGACTTGTCCATTAATGGGATGTCACTACTTACTCTTAACAAAAGCAGCTTTATTCTCACTAGGTGCCATTACTCCAATACGAGTTCAATACAGTGCACAGATTACATTAGGAAAACTGGCCATTGCTGCCAACTGCCTTTTTAGGATGGTAAGAAACTTGTTATGCTCGATGTACGTAATACAGCCACACCTTAAGAAAGCTGGAGGTAGTAGTGCCTTACCAGCGCAGCAGGAATGATTGAGTAATGGTTGGCTGCGATATTCCTGACATAAGTGACAACAGATCGAGGATATAAAATGGCTAAACAACAAAAAAGGTTTTACAGTGCAAATCCGCAGAATTGGCCATCTTAATAGGGAACTAAAGTACACAGTCTGTACATCATATTCACATATATCACTTTTGAGCTTTAATAGATTTGTCACTTAAATTCACATTATAACAACAACTTGGTAATGTGTTATTATATGTTTGAAAGTCATTTAGATGTTTTAGGCTGCACTTCCCTACATTTTCAAGGGTGTCCCCAGGATATTCTCATTATATATATGCAAATATTCCAAAATTCGAAAAATATCGAAAATCTGAAATATTTGTGGTACCAGGCATAGGGTACAATTGTAACAAAAAATACAATGAAGCCTAAGGTGAGGGATGGAGGACCTGTTCCAGGAACACCAGCATAGTTTGTCTGTCCAGCTTTAATGCATATCCCACCGGAGTGACAATATTACCAGCCACATTAAACAGGCGTTCAGGGGGCACGCTGGAGGTAGTACAAAATACACATCTAGTATTAATTATTTCTGACAACCCTGAAAGTCATTTTTTGTTTTCTCTCCTCTAAAGAGGGAAGTCCTCTGTATTGTCCAGAATTGCCTTCTGTAAAAGTTTCACAGGTTTGTTGCTTATACTGCTAGTAATGACAATACATTTGAAATATGGGGAACTCTTTTTGCCAAAAGCCTCTTTGTTGGGAGGAATGTGAATTGTTGCAGCAGGTGAAGCTGTTGCCCCTTTTGTCATTTTTGTTCAATTTGAAATAACATCCATCTTTCACTGTCATTACTTTTTATTATTCTTAACTAAGGCCATTAACTAGGTGGCACCTTCCCCCCACCAAAAACAGTTCAATATACTCGCATTCTTTACAACCCTACTCATTTTTTAAATTAACATTTTAATTGCCCCTTTTCAATTATATTTTAGCAATGCAAGTGTGCTTTAATTCACGTGAATGCTCTCTGTCATTAGCCACCAACTGAACCTGCTACCTTGGAGTCAATTGTGGAACCAAAGGGTGGTCTAATAGAATTCCTCAAATTTACCTTTTTTCTTAAATTGGCGATCCACAGAAGGTCCCACTTGTAGCAGTTAACATATTAAATGCTAAAGTTACAGCTAGTATATAAATGTTATGGATCCCTGATGAGCCCTCTCCTTATTCCATGACTAATTAATTATGTTTATGAAGACCCATGACTAACAGTTCTCCAGTGACTCGTATGTTTTGAAACATTTAAATAAAAAAATTGAGTTTATTCCTTCAAACACATTGTTATTTGACTTGCTAACATTTCCTGGTCAACAAAATACACACAAATACACATACTTCACAGGTTACTGTTGCGTGTTGATAGTCAGCAATCATCCATACACTGTGAAAGCTACTGCTTCTTCTGTAGTTATTTCTTTTCTCAGAGCAGCTGCAATCATAGCAGTGATGCACATCACTTCATTTTAAAAGAAGAGCAAACAAAATAAGATAGCAAATATTCCCATTGCAGAATAAAGTATATTGCTGCAAATTTAATAGGTCATAAACTTCCAAATAAACTACACCAAACTACTGGTTCACATCATCATTACCATTTCTGTTATTGTTATTAAAAAGTAAACTCTTACAGTCTTATTTGTTTATTATATTAAAAAGCCAAACTGTAGGAATTAATAAGGTCACTGACACCATTCTTCTCTGGTTACTTTTCCACTGGGAGATTTAAACCTGTCATTTCCCCACTGGGATGATTACATGGTAACCAAGCATGAAATTAAGATAGCAGGAGTCGTTCCATTTCATCTGCACCACAAGCCATCTTCAAACTGTGAATGATGTCTACATAGTTTTCCTTATTTCTTTTCTTTTTTTTCCCCTCTAAGAAACACAACAGCAATTCAGGAGAAATCTGACTTATATTTGTATGTGCTGCTCAAAAGTCACAACATCAAGAAAAATCTGTGTCTCACAGGAGCACAAATCCAGCATTACACTGTCCAGTGTCCAAAGGCAGGCTGAATTTTCCCGAATTAATTTTGATAGTGTATAATTATTTATGTATGATCTTTCAGGAGAAAAGCCATCTGAAAATGTACCACACATACACAATATTCCCATATTTTACAGCCAGAGCACTAAAATGTTAAGAATCTAACTAAGGGTCATATAGTCAATAGGTAGCGGAAACTGAACTTGCAAGCTTGAGATTTACTGTTCATCTCTACAGTCAGCAAGCCACCTTATTTCACTAGTATGATTATTAATAGCATAGGAAAACAGCCACTTGGTAAAACAGGTACAACAGTCAAGTCCATCTGTTTCAATCACATCATGCTTTTAGGAACCTCTATTCACCTGAAACACTAGACTTTATGTGCCTCTTTCTTTGTTGTTCTTGTTGCCTTTGTTCACTGGACATTGCAGTCCTCAAGGGCAGTGGACAACTGTAGTCAAACTGAATACACACTTCAAACAGTTAGGGGGAAATCTCTCCAAGAAAGGCATGTACAGTATGTAGCTGAATATGATGAACAGATCCACACACAATATACAACTGAGAAGTAGCCACACAGATGGTCTTAAATCTACAAAAATAGCATAGGGTAGCGGGATAGGCGTCAGTCGTAGTCTTTCACTCTTAATAGAAGCAGCAGGAACTTTCAAGATGTGACCGAAAATGACCTTTTAAAATTATTATAATGATTGGGAGTGCTTGAACAGGTATATCCACCCAGTTGCAACACAACAGTATGAAATCCGACTTAAGACTTTCAACATGAACCCAAACATGTGACAGCCACACAATGAATCAAGTAAACCAAAAAAAGGGCAAAAACAGAACAAAAAAAAAAGGAGAAGAACTGAGCTGATTCAGGACTACAAAGTGTGAGCTATGACAAGTGACTGAAGTAGCTGAACATTTTCAGTTTAAGCAAATGGAGATTAAGGGGTGACATGATTGAAGTTGTTTAAATTATGAAAGGAAACCGTACAGTTGATCCAGGCTGTGTCTTTAAAATGAGTTCAACAAGAACACAAGGACAGAGTTGGAAACTTGATAAGGGTAACATTTCGCACAAACATCAGGAAGTTTTTTTCTCTCCCACAGAGACAGAATAAATGACTGAGTAGTGTAGTAGACAGAAGGACTTCAAAGGCCTTCAAAACTTGCCCTGATATTTTTGAGGAATGAGACAGACAGGATCTGCAAGCTTTATGGGGGGCGAATGGCCAGTTCTTGTGAAGATTTTTGTAATATTCTACTGTACACTACAGCTAACTCTGGGGACTCCAGATCCTGCCTATATCCTAATTTATGTGACCAGAATGACTGTCATTGCTGAACTGCTCTTGCTATATGTGAGTTGTTATGCATGTGGACACACAGGAGGATAACTTGTGTCCCATTTAGGGCAGGATCTTACATTAAGCTTGATGCAACAGTATACTCTCAAACATATCATCAGTTTAAAATTGACTAAAGGGGCCAGGACATGGATGAATGACTTTTGAGTTCATGCCTCTGTATAAATAGGCCTGAAAGACATCCATGTACAGCATATACTGTAGGTAATAAAAGAAATTTATAGCAGGACACAGTTAAGTCAAAAAGTCATGAACTAGGCTATTGTTTTTTTATAATTGTCACATGACAATACATTTAAAATAAAAGGTGCAGGATGTTCTAGGACTGCTTGTGGCAATCAGGCTGTCCTTAATAGCTTTTAGTTATAACATACACCCCTGAAGTGAAAAATACATTTTAATACAACACAATATATTTCCAATGATCTGAACATTTGTTTTGAAACAAACAAACATTCTTCAGCTGTCAGCCTTAAATCACAGGCATACTGTTTACTATGTGAAGGTAGCCACGATTCATTCTGCAGATTTGTGATTTTAATTCATCCCCTTAAGACAGATGAAAGCCACAACACCCGAATGAATTTAAATCAATATCTAACATTTTTAGTATAACCTGTAACTGCTTTTGTAAATAATGTATTAACATGTGTAAAAGTGTTGGTCGTCTCTTTCTGAGTGACTCATTACTGTGTTTGGGCTTACACATAGCCTTGTAGCTCCACTCGTTTTGCAATGTGTTACCATAATGTTTTCCTTACTAATTGAACTTTACTGGCTACCAGATAAGGATGGCATCTCATTCAAAGATCAGGTATTTGGCTTTCTGGACCGGAAGAAAAATTTGCACGCAGCACCGCTGGATGACTGTCAAAGCATATATCAGTCAGGTCTATACTTTAGGTGTTCATTGGTCCTTTTAGTGATGCTAGAAATATAGGACAGCAAAACCAATTTTGAAGTGCTTCCTTCACTGGAAATGCATTTGAAATTTTTAATTTTAAATAATTTAAAATTATCCTGTTATCTAATACAACAATTTGAAAGTGCAAAATTATATTATTCTCTGTTTTTCTACAATTGGAGCACAAACAAATTCAGAGATCAGCTCATGGTTAGAGCTGCAGAAATCTGGGAAATACTGCAGAGCCCCTTCTTCTCATTTTAATTCACCCTAGATGGCTGAAATGTATATTCTAGCAGTATTTATGTAATGTCTTATAACTTTATTTACTAGTCATGATTGCTGCCCTTATGAACTTAAGGCTTTGTTTATTTTATTTGTTATGCACCTCAATGATTTGCACTTAAGTAAAAATGTCAAACTTGGATTAATTTGAGCCTGTATTTCTGCTGTTATGATTGCATGTCAGCTTAATCAATAGCAAGTCGTATAGCAGTGTAGTAACAAACTGTCAACACGCTCCTCCTTACTGGGAGTGTTTAGGCAGCTGATCCATTTGGAAGATCACACATCCTTTTTGATGGAAAAATACTGACAGCTTTCAAAAGAGCACCCAAACACATTTTAATTCCTAAATCACTTCTAGCATGAAACAGTAATTTAATGTTTGTTTGGACCCCTGACATTAATCTTAATGTACTTGTGATTTGTAGCCACTTTAGATGAAACTAATTGAACATATGTAAGTAAGTAAAATAAGATGACTGCCAGGCCACCAGATGGAGCCCTTCTTGCTGCATGGAGGTACCCCGAATGCCAGCAGGGAATTATGGTCAGTAGACTTTTAATGCACAGCCCTGCTGGATACCATGGGGGCCGCCAGGAGTCGCTGCAGGGAGGCCCAGGGATTGTTATTTGCACCACAACCCGGAAGTGCGTCTTAATCACAGCGACACAAGGAATGATGTGCTTCCAGGGTGAATAAAAAGGATTTTTATCTGACCCGGAAGTGTCCCATGTCACATGGACAGAGAAAGCGAAACACTTCTGGGTCAAGGACTATAAAAGGACGATGGGAAATCCCAGACGCTGAGCTGAGCTGGGTGGAAAGGTGGCAACGCATCTGGGAGTGGAGGATTGTGATTCTTGATTATCGATTTATTAAGTATTGTGGAGAGGAGGGTGCTTTGTGCACATTTATTATTATAATAAATTCATTTTGGACTTTTATCTGGTGTCCGACGTCTGGTCTGAGGGTTCACAGGGACCTGTAAACTGTCACAATATAAATAAAAGACATTGTCACACACATGCGCTTGGGAGGCAGCTAAAGAGCTTGAATGAGAGTAATTCCAAGCCAGACCAGGAGGTGGCAGAGTGCACGGACTCTTTTTCTCGCCTTTCTGCAGACCGTTCACGGGAAATTCCGCCTGGCCCTGATGATATCGATTCTAGTTTCAACCCCTTTGACATCACTTCCAGGCCCGAGCTTATGGATGAATTTTGCAGCCAGGAAACAATATACGAGTGGCTGCCCCAAACCTTGCTATGACTGTCGCGTTTGTATACACACATATACATATGCAGCAAAGCTCATTTAAAATGCCTCACTGTGCATGCCATTTTGTCTTTAGCTAAGCCAGAAGTTTTCTTCTTTTTGTAATTCTTGTGTGTACTTGAGGGAAGCTGCTATTTGTTATATTTCTTCACCTCCTGTAAAAACTGAAATTTCCCTTCTAACGAAGTTGATTTGTTCCTTCCTATCTGTCCATCAATCTATCCTCATAAAAAGCTTTTTAATCTTCTAATAGTTAGATAGAAGCTTTAAAAACTGTTCTCCCATGAAACACCACAAATAAAGAGTGAGCCTGATTTACCGCTGATTTGGCTGCTACTGCTGCAGTCCTAACCTTCTTTCCCAGAATGACAGCCATGAACATATCTGCTAAGACTGTTCCATCCATGTCTGTGAAGCTTGAGGTAACTACAATAACACTACAGTATCACAAAGCAAAAGTAATTTTATTCTGGTCTAATGATGTTATTCATCAGTTTGAGAAACAGGTGAAAAACAGATGATTGTAACACATCAATTAACAAAACAATTATTTTTCATCTGACATGGTTTATTCATCTCCAGCTGTAATTGCTTATATTATTTTACGTTATAGGTGACTCTAATGTAAAAATCCCAGCTCTATATTACTGACTAGTTCACAGTGGTTTCTCACGTACACCCATCCTTCAAGAATCTGTTTCATTATTTATCTGTTGGTTTATTTCTTCAAGTACTTCAGCAGACCACACTTGTGGCACCAAAACTGAGAACAGAACTGACAGCTGCAGCTTCAATCGCTTCACTTCAGTGCAACGCCTAACACCGAGCCTCTAGGTAAGCCTCCTCTTCCAGTGAAAATCATTAAAGGGAGGCTGAAATTCAAACTTGCAGTGAGGAGGGCTACAGTTTACAAGCTAATAACATCCCAAACATTCAATTCTTAGCATACATGGGGTACAGTATGAATCAATTAATCTTTATATTATGTGGTGGTCCTCACTGCAAGCACAATGATAAGGAGCTTTAAAACCAAGAAGGAATACAATACAGAGCAACACAAGATAACAAGCCAATTTACACTGCAATAAAAACTCAAGATAATTCAGAGGGAGATATTGAGAATCTGACTGCAGCCTGCAATTGCTTTCTGCAGTGGCTTAAAAGGCACACACATGAAGCAAGCTTAATATATTCATAGCAATTGAAGCAGCAGTCAGCCTATTCCAATCCCAAGAACAAGCAGTCAGCTCCCTCCAGAGGTGCCCTCACCTATTAGCTCTTAAACCATACAATATGTTTTATAGCAATTTTGCTGACACCTAGGCTTGGAATGAAAAGCTCAAAGTCTTTCCTACTGATACTCCTTTATTGTAAATTTTCAGATTGGTGCTTTCCAGCACTCCAGATTACTTTCACGTTCCCAAAACGTGCATGTTAGATTAGCTGATAATTCCAAATTGTCTCAGTATTTGCAGGTATATTCATCTTATATGCTCTGTGATAGAACAGACTTTTCCTTCAGGGTTGGTTCTTGCCTTGTGCTCAGTGCAGGCATGAGCTTTATTAAGTCATATATATGCATTGAAAAAATAAGCATTTGGAAAATGGCTGCAAACTAGATGTGCACAATGTAGAACAAGGCTAACCGAGATCACGCAGTCCCTGTCCACAGAGATGCCAACTCCATGCTAGTTCAGAATACCAGAAAATACACAGTAGGTACGGTATACAGAGAAACACTTTATATACATATTGTACATAGATTTACCATGTTTATTGTATGTACAGCATCACACACACACACACACACACACACACACAGTAGATACAGACATACTCTACCTACAATACACAAAAATAAATAATAATGTCTGCAATGCAAAAAAGCAACTACTAAACAGCCACTTAAGTTTACTAAGGCCATACAAACAACTGGGTCGATCCATAGCGTTGTTCATATGTCAGGTAAAGAGAATGGCTTAACATTCTTCAATATGTTGGCCACATGAACAGGACTATGGGATGATGCAGGTGATAATGCAGTCTGAAGGCTATCATGCCTATGGCGAAGAATCCAGAAAAACATCACCAAAACAGGGTTCAAAAGTAGGGCAGAATGCCACAGCAACTACAACAACAACATATACAAATAATGTAGCTACACTCATATGTTCTACCAACTATAGAGATGTGGTGCCTTTCAAAGAGGATCAAGTTATTGCCTTGAATAATAACCTAAAAACAGCCAAAATGTCACTCTTTTCATGGTTTACATAATGGCACCTGTCGTTAATTACTTGCCATTGCCAATTATGTTTTTTAACAACATCAGACCAATCTAGATGAGAACAGGCCATTCAGGCCAACAAACCTAACCAGTTTTATAAATTTAACTCTTCCAAAATAACATTCAATACAAGTTTTGAAAGACCCAAAAATCTAACTGTTCACCACACTACTTGGTAGCACATTTCATGTGTCTATGATTCTCTGTGTAAAGAAAAATGTCTTAAATGATTGCGGGAAAGTTACTCTTAACAAGTTTCCAGCTGTGTCCCCATGTTCTTAATGAACTCATTTTAAAGTAACAGTCTCAATCCACTGGACTAATTCCTTTGATCAGTATTAGGCTGCATCAACCTGGACTGATGTTTGACCATCTTCAAAAATGTATGTAGAGGTAATGTGAACAATGCAGTAATGCATAAGATAGTCCAAAAAAAAGTAATTAATCAACAGTATGCTGGATCTGCCATAGGAGAGTATTTGGAAACTATCTGCCATGATGCATAACCACGTGTATCACCTGTGTGGGTTTACCCAACTGTAAGAGACCCACAACATAAACCAAATCTAAACAATTAAATTGCTCCCTTAATGATATTATATACATTTTTATTTGTATAGCACCTTTCCCACTCTCAAAGCTTGTGTACCTTTTTGGGAATATTTCTTACTCATGTGGTAACTGCTTCATTTTATAGATTTATCCATTGCATGCAGTTATTGGCAGGCAACAGCTATTACATAAACTTTAAGGTTTTATTACAATGCAAACATTACAGATCAACAAAACACTCAGTGCCATATTTTATTTAATTCAGCTATCCCTTCCATTAAAATATAAAACAGAAAGGTTTAATATAAAGTAATCACCCAGAAAAACTGCAGCATCCAAAAGTTTGCAACAGTACAGCATGTTCAACTAATTGAGGACAACAATGACAAATGCCTGCCAGATTCTGAAAAAAATTCAAATTAATCCTCATAAAGTTCCTCATTTAATTTCTTTCCAAATTTTTAAAATACATTTTATTGATTTTGGATCTACATTACAATGAATAAATTACAGATCAGTAAGACATTGAGTACTGCATCCTCTTCAAATCAGATCAAACTCACCTCCCAAACTCACACAGAAAAGAGAAAGAAAAGGATTTAATATGAAGTAATCTTTCAAAGGTACAGAAATATCCAGAAGGTTAGCAATGGTTCAGTATGCTTAATTGAGAGCAACAATAACAAATGCCTGCCAAATTCTAAACAATATTTGAGCAGTTCTTCGGTAATATAATGCATAAATTAGAAGGAAACTAAATTCACTTTGCAATGTATTACCAGGTTAATCAGAATTTGTCCAATTGAAGCAAAACAAAATGGCATACTAGCAATGCATTGAAAGTTACCAGGGGAGACACCAAAATTCCCAGGATCGGTCAATAGCACAGGAGTAGGGCATAGTTCTCAAATATGACATTAGACATTGTACGCCTGCAGTCCAGCAAGTGGCATAATGCTGAACTGGATGAATGTGCATTTATGGTACTTAATGTACAGTTGTGCAAGTGACTTTTTCTAAGCTGATATAGCAGCCAAACTGTGGTAACTCTTGATTCAGAATGCCAGTCACCCTGTGAAAGTCACCAACTGTGCCTACAGCAAAAGGCCCACAGACCATCACACTTTCTCCTTCATGTTTGTACTTTCAGGAATGGTTTTCTTACTGCCACTTGTCCTATCAACCATGCAGCCCACAGGTGAAGCTGACACTTGCTTGTTTTTTTGTGATTGAAGCTGTTGTGCTGTGAAGCGCCTGTGATCACACAAGCTGGTGACCCTCAGAAACTTGTCTTCTGATTGGGTTGTGACTTTGGGTCTGCCAGATCTCTTCCTATCATAGTTTCTTCCAGTTTCCAATTGCCTTTGGATTGTGTAGGACACAACTGTACTCACTGACACCGATTTTTTTTTTCCTCTCTAAAAGAAAGGCCTACAATTCTAAGGGTAATAATGCCCTGCCTCATTTCATTTGTTAATTGCGGTTATCTTGCCATTATCACTGGAGTATTGTCCAAGTAGTATTTCAGAGGGTGTAGTAAGGAAGTTTGTTCCAACTCTGCTTTAAGACAAACAGAGGCTTTTAAAGAAATCCACAGAAGTTGACACCTGTGCAAATTAATTTTCTTAATTTACTTTAACTGCTACAGAGCAGCTCTAGGATGTAACCTATTAGTAGTTCCCTGAAGAAGACCCACTTGTAATATTCTGAAATTTCATTTTTTGTCAGTTTTTGCTAACCTAAACTTTAAATTTAAACTTCTGGCAGTTTACTGCTTAACTTTACACCATTTTAGGTCATTCATTGCATTTCAACAGGTTCAATTTGAAGAAAAACTGGAAAAAGTGAGGTGTTTTAAAACTTGACCGGTACAATGTGTGTGTGTGTTCATTGTGTCCCTACATTTCATTTAAAGAACTCATTTTAAAATAACAACTGGGATTCACTGTACAAATTCCTTTCATGATTTTAAAAACTTCAATTATGTCACATTTATTAGTTTAAACTGGAAGGGTTCAATTCCTTCAATCTTTCCTCACAGTTCATACCTTAAAGACCTAGAATCAGTCTAGTTGCTCATCTTTAGATCTTCAATGTCTTTTTTGTAGCCTGGAGACTAACTGCACACAGAAGTCCAGATAAGGTCTCACTCATGCGAGAAGAGCATAACAATAAAATCTTTCCTGACTTGAACTTTAATTCCTATGTGTAAGACAGTATACGTCTCTAAAAATCCTGCACTCCATATATATTATGTACCTTAAGAATGGTGTAAATACACGTGCGTCTTGGAAGGTCTTTGGATTTGAAACTCCAAGGCTGATAGCTCAATCCCAACCTCTAACTCAATGAACAAGTCAGTGAACCTGAATGTGCTCCAATTGTAAAGGAAGCATGTAAATATCTCCACTGCATCCGTGAACCTGTAAATGATGGGATGCGATTCTCTAGAAACAGTGTTATACAGACTAATTGTTTTTTGTTTGATTATTGTAATTATTACTTAAAAATAATATGCCCACATATACTCATGTATGTAGTGTACCTACAGAAATTTTCATATATTACATAAATATTACACATTCATACATTTCCAATTCCATGAAGATAACATAAAAAGAAGGTATTCATAGCTTAAATAATAGAAATGCAAATTAGCTTAAATTGCTCAGTCTGTCAAAAACAAATGACTGTTCTTTGCAGCACAGTATAATTTTAACTTTAATGTTATAATTATTACTGTATGTATGCTCATGTAATCTAAAATAAGGTGTATTTTCAATGAGGAAGAAGAAGTAGACAGAAGTAAGGAAAGCTAAACCCCAAGTAGGGGATTAGCTCACCAGAGGGTACAAACAGGCACAGTCTAATTGAAGAGTCCCTATTTCAAATGGACAGCACTCTGTAACTCCAAACTGCAATCACTGTCACCTCCATCACCAGTGATTTCAAAGTTATAATCAATTGTGTTGAATAGTATCCTATGTTAAAAATTAAACATAAGGAAATGTTTCATTAAACAACAAGCCAATAGTAAGAATCTCAACGGGCTGAATAAAAAGAACAAAAAAAAAAATCACGGCTTATATAATGGGTTTATTTGTAACCTCTGATGAAGTCTGAAAAATCAGAAGGCTAAAAAGATTCCTCCTTTGTTTCCTTATTATCTTTTCCATTAGGATAGTTTGTACTTTTTGAGATTGGCAGCTTCCCAAGATTCTGACTATGGTAAGCAGGCCTTGAAAATGGATAAACCGAAGTAAATTTTTTAAGACAACACCCAGCTTAACCCTTTAATCAAGTGAGCATAGTAAATGTTGAGTTTTATGCTTTGGGACACTGCTCATTCAAAAGTCAGCACTACAGCCCCATTAAAAGCTGGCATCACTTAAGTAAAACAGGGAATGCAACATACCTGGAAGATGTTTGACAAGTCCCTCAAGTTAAAGATGTAATGGAATTTGATTGCAGTGGGCAAAAATATAGAGGCCACCTTCTGGTGAAAAGCGAGTGCCAAATTAATGAGCTGGGAGCAAGTCTTCTGCAAAGCCACGGGGAAACTGCCAGTTTTCAGGTGCTGGGTGAGGATGGTGCAGTAGATAGTGGCCAGGGCATCCATACCAGGAAATGAAAGGGCAAATACACAGAAGTGGCGCTGCATGAAGATAAAGAAATTGAGAAAAAAAAGTGTCTTTAGGAAATAAATAATATTCAGTTCAGTTTATTTCTGTATAGTGCTCTTCACTGAACACAGACACCAAACACTATGAGAAGTTCTTAAGCAAATAAGATTACAAACTTTACTAATTACTTAACAAGTACATAGACACAAAGTAGCTTAAATTGATTAATAACATTTGATAGAATGCACTCCATATATCCATCCATCTGATGTAAAACTTTTTGTAATCCACTTCAGGCTTGTCTATTCTGGCAGTAAAATATGAAAAGCAGAAAACTAATCTGTATGAGGCACCAGCTCATGGGAGGCCACATTTGCACACACAGCCATATTTACTCTCATCGGGGCAAATTCAGAAAACCAAGGTATGGGCACAGGAAGATATGCAAACTCCAAGCAGAGAAACTTAAGACAGTGATGTGAACCCCTGACTCTGACTCAGGAAGTTGGAGGCAGCAGTGTTAAACATGGTGCTACTTTAACACAGAGTTAATGATTGACCTTTGTTAAATGTATTAATGAAATTCGTTTTTTTTATTTATATCAAAAATTGATTTGACGGAGAATAAGGCTTTGTTTTTTTTTTTTTTAAACATACAACAATTCGCGACAAATGACACTGGGTAAACATGTATATACACACCTCAGGCCAGTTTAGCATTGACAATTCACTAAACCTGCATGTCTTTGGACTATGGGAGGAACAACATTCAAATTCAACACAGGGAGCACCTGGCATGTGAACCCTGGGCTCTTGTTGCGAGGCAGCATCATTACCACTGTGCCACCATGCCACTGTGGGCCATTTCACATTCTGCAAATTACTTCAATGTATTTTTTCAGATCCTGATCTTTGCGGACTTTGAACGTCACTTATTTATTTTATTACTCTGCGTATTCCAACACAGGTTCAGAAACAACTCTACAGTAAATCAGGAAACAATTCTGGCCCAGTTCAGGTAACACCCACTCTCCTAGACAGACCAACGTGCAGAGTTAATTTAGATACACTGAGATTAAACTAACTTGCATGTTTTGGGGAATGTAACGAAACAGGTGTTAACTCAAAACTCCGCATGGAACTATTTATAATGAAAAAATACATTTTGTAAGAACAATATTCTTATGGATTCCAAATAAACTTCGAAATATCTTCCAAAAAAGCACAGAAAACTACCAGGGTTTTGCAGTTTCCTCTTTGGAATTGATCATTTAATTTAACCATGTCAAATTTCAGCTTTTTAACTTGCAGGGAAGCTCAATTATGACCATAAGACAATGGGAATAAGGAATGTTTATATGTGGATATTTTAAATGCCCTTCAATAGCTTGATTAATATTGCAGACTGACTTGGGATGTTACAGTGCTGAAGAGACTAGCACTACTGCCACATACCTCCAGGGACTGGAGTGCGATTCTCAATCACACTTACCTGTGCAGGTCCTGGTCCTTTTCGTGCCTACATGAGTTTTCTCCCCGTTCCTTGGACTATTCAAAACATTAAATGGCATCTCTAAAATGGCCCAGTAAAAGTGAACTTGCATGTGTATGAGTGTGCCCTGCAACAGACTGTGGTTCCATTCCTGGCTGGTCCCTGCTTTGTTCCCAAATTTCTTGAAACAGGTTATATATTACAGTAGCCCTTTTCAGAAAAGGAACAAAGACAAAAATGGTCTAATGTAGGGAAGATTAACCGAGACTCCACTGCTCCTGGTCCCTGTCTCCATAGCTATTAACTAGATATTACACAGGAACAGCAGCAAATGTGGATGCACGATGGATGATGTAAACAAGGAAAACATTTCATTTGAAACTGACAGCAAAAAGACGAGTCATTTTGGGCAATGGATCTTTTCCTTGAACCTCCTTTTTCATTAAAGAAACAATAAATAATCTAATACACATGCATTACAAGTGGCCCCGACACTAACCACTTATTTCCTTTGGTGCTCAACTGCTTTTATCATCTCTACAGCAGATATAACGGAAAGTCCAAAGGGAGGTTTAAGACAGCCTCTGTGAAGATGGAAATCATTTAAAAAATAAAATGATTTCTATTCAGCATGCCTCAGAATATGAAACTTGCTCACTCACTCACACAAATAAAGGTAAGGGCTGACTAGGAAGGCTAAAGTAGGCAAGTACTTTTTTTTTTTTTTTTTTTTTAATTTAACCTGTAAGGTAAAAATACATTTATATCACAAAGTTTGAAGGGAAATCATCAGTGTAAGAAACTGAATAATAAATATTTAAAAATACATTGATTTTTTTCCCCCAAATCCATACCCTACAGGTTGAATGAAAATTGAGATCACTATCTCCCAATTGCTGTCCTTTTTTGTATCCTTGGCCATGAAAGGACATATAAATTAAGTCTGGACACCAGGTGCCTTATTTGGAGCTGAAATTACCTTTTGATGAGTTGCACAGCTCACTCAGTGGGTATCCACTACAGTAATGACATGCTCTAAGCACAACTCCATCCTCTACACACACCACCCCATTTTCATCCTTTATGTTTCTAGGCCAGACAGCCTGTCTGCTCTGCACCCAGAAGCTGTTGTAAATCATCAGAATGCATTCTGAAGATAACAAAATACCTGAAGTCTTGGATTGATGGTAAAGCTGCCAGATGTAGGATTCATGCATGCGACATACTGCACATTGTGAATCTCCTTCAGCGACAGCTTGGCTCTGTCATACCTGTGTGAGCACAATGGGGATGAGTTTACAAACCAAGTCAAACATTTGTTATATAAATAGCTATTGTCTTTCAAAATGTTATGCATTTTGGTATTGCACTGTAATGGCACATAGTTTTTTTATTATTTTTTTATCCTGAACACAAACAGTTTAAGCTAAGAGTGGCAGCTATTTATCAGTAAGTACATATGACAATAACAAAACTATAAACCTATAAATTCTGAAAGAATGAATTAAAACCCAAAATGTTTTATTAAGTTAACTTTTTCTGTTAGTACTGTATTGATATAACTGATAAAAGTACTGCATTTCATGTATTTATATGCACACAAATAAATGGGAGGCATCCTCAGTCCCAGGAAAGAACCTTCTAGTAGATACCTAGATCTCACAATAAATGAGCCGAGGACTGAACTCGTGTCTCTGGAGCTGTGAGAGAGTAGCATTTACCACCCTTGTTTATGAAATTCTTTTATTGCTATATGCTTCTTGAAGTATGTCAAAAATTTGGTAAAGACTACACTGAACTATACACACAGTAATTGTGGATATCATGAAGCAACATTTTAGTATCGTCAGTGAACCCAAATTTTACAAGTGTTCTTCCTGACTATGCATGCATTGTATCCTCTCTGGAATCTGTCGGAAAACACAGGAGGTCCTCCTAAAGAATGTTGTGCATTTAATTTGTAACTAAAACTGCTGTTCAGTAAATGATTCTACATGTGTGTACTAACACTTACTGTACATAGTTCTAGTTGCTTTCCAAATTTTTATACTACAGATGATTTTATCTTATATATACATTGCACATTAAATACTGTATGGGAGTGTGCACACGAACACTCTGCATCTTTATATAATAATAATTCTTTGCATTTATATAGCGCTTTTCTCACTACTCAAAGCGCTCAGCAATTGCAGGTTAAGGGCCTTGCTGAAGGGCCCAACAGAGCAGAGTCTCCTTTGGCATTTACGGGATTTGAACCGGCAACCTTCCGATTGTCAGTGCAGATCCCTAGCCTCAGAGCCACCACTCATTCAAAATATATACAAAACATTCACTGTAAATCAGCTATGAGATGGTATTCTGTACACAGTTGAATTATGTCCTGAGCC
Organism: Erpetoichthys calabaricus; assembly: GCF_900747795.2. Lineage (NCBI taxonomy): Eukaryota > Metazoa > Chordata > Cladistia > Polypteriformes > Polypteridae > Erpetoichthys > Erpetoichthys calabaricus. The sequence goes on along the minus strand of NC_041407.2, from coordinate 3,440,054 downwards.
AAGTGGTGTTGGGATGCCCCCTAAACCACAACCCTCTACCAGATCTAGGGGTATAACAACATAAATGACTGAATGATTATCCTTCTACACTTTTAATCTGCTTAGTGCATAAACAGGTTACAGAGGAAACAGGGCCTTTTCATACATGATCAGGCACAAGGCAGGAATCCAGCCACAATGAGCTTTAATTCCATAGTCAGGCACAAGCGTATAGGAGTCACCTTCAACGGCCTTTAAAGGTAAGAAATTCAATCCCAAGCCCTGGGGTCTGGGGGGTGAGGGTTTGGGGTTGTGGTGTTCTTTGTCCATAGTTTAGAAACTCAACAAAAAGAAAAGCTCTGACTTCACTTCTGCTCTCTCTCTCCTACAAACCCCACCTCTTCTGAGGCCCTAGTATAGAAGACCCAAGTCAATCAGAAGAAGGTGTTCAGATGGAGCCTGAAAAAAACTGTTCAGGAGTCTCTCTCTCTCTCTCTTTTTTTTTTATTTAAATGTGCACCAGCTTTCTGGAACTTTTGAACCCTTTGTGCCTGTTATTTTGTTATTATTTCCTCACATTATACAGGGCTTTCAGCTCACTCCCCAACATTTTGGTGTATATTATATATGCACACATGGGAGTCAGCTAAAGGTTTAAAAGATTGTAATTCCACACTGGACCAGGGGGTGGTAGTGTGTAATAAGCCTTTCTCGGCTTCTCCTGCAGACCACCAGAAGGAAATCCTACCTGGATCTGTCAACATCACTTATGGTTCCAACCCCAGTGACATCACTTCTTCCAAAAGACTATTAAAAAAAACGCCATTTTGTTGCAATTAAGACAGTTCTGTTTTGGACTAACATCTGTTTTTTTGTGCTTCAATTTGCCAGAATCTTAAAGTATTTGGGGTGGCTACCCCAAATCTTTTTCCGTATTCTTCTGTTTTATTAACTAATACACACACATTAGCATTCAAGAGTTTGCAATCACCCAGATTTTGTAATGTTTTTGACAGTAAAAATAAAAGGTTTTAAATGACCAAAAAAAAAAAAAAAACCAGACACTGGGCAGTGAATTTCTGGATGATTGCAAACTTTTGCCCATTGACCTTTTTAATTTTCCAGTTTTCTTTGCAACTCTTGCCTCTAAAACCAGAGTCATTTCTTCATTGTTGCATTTGACACCAAATTTGTTGTTGTGTATTAATTAAGGATGCAGCCAACTGAGGACATGTTTCTCAAACTACATGCTCTGAAGTGTTTATCCTTTTGTACAGTTGTGTATCTGGGCCTTTTCCTTTTTAATCCTGGTTAGATCCAGTTTGCCGTCGTCTCTCAAGACAGTAACAAACACCTTTGAAATGAAATCTTCAGTTTGCAAACTGTCACATGGAACAATAAAATAATGACAGGTTTCTTGAGAAAGCAGTTTTACTTTGGCCATTTTTGAACCCAGGAATTCTGTTCTGCAGAGCAATTAAATTGTTACTAACTGGGTTTCAAGGTAACAGAATAACAGCTTTCAGCTGAGCTAACACAATTATAAAGGTTTCTCTAATAACCAGCTAGTATTTCAACATGATTAAGGAGTTCTGCATTAGGACAGGGGATGTGAATAACAAACTATAAATCAATCATTTCAAACAGTTTCACAAGTACTTGACATTAGTAACGTCTTGGCTATATTTTTAACTTAATTCAATGGTACTTTGATAATCTGATGATTACTTATGATTAATAATTACTAATAATATTTTTTTTCATACAAGAATAAACTGTTTCTTTACTCACAACTGTAAATCTACTGTTGCCCACCCTGTGTGTGCACATGTGACAATGCATGCATGCTGTATAACCCTTATGATTTTCAGTGAATATTTAGGTGTTAGAGGAAATCATCTGAATAGAAAGTGTATGGCCATTTGGATTTTGCTGTTGAGCTCTGCACTAACATATGTGCACAAATAGCACCTGTCAAGGTGAGGTGCTGGGCCTAGGGGATGGATACAGTTAATCCAAAACCAACGAGAAGCAGATATTCTAGGATATGCGTACTTATAAATGCCATCTTATTGCATCTCCAATTGCACGGCATGAAAGCTGAGATTAATTTCAGATGACTAAAGGAATAAAGATTTATTGAACTCTCACTCCTGAAATCTGAATCCCAAGAAATTATTCTAGGCCCAACAGAGTGTCCATATGTACAGAGAATGACTGCCTCACAATGACAACAGATGGGAAGCTTTCATCCCAATTAGTACCTCTAGGCTATGATGATCTTTCACAGTGTGCTCCACAGGCAAGGTTTTTTTTACTCATTTAAAGTGTAATCTTCCAAATTAAAACGTGTGCTACATTATTTGAAGGATGAGGATAGTAGATTGTTCTCATTTGGTAAATATATGTGTTCTGAGCTGTATGATTTAATGTTCCAGACCATTATGAGCAGAAATAATGGTTTAAAATTCATTGTTAAAACTTCAGTTTCTAATAGCTCTACTGCTCTTTTTTCTCCCAGATCACCTCTTTTGGGCAATTCCATGTAAGTAGCTTAATTCAAATGTCAGCCAGCAATAGGCCAGGTGTCATTCAGTCTCCAGGACTCAAGATAATTTCCCAAGTGGCCAAGCCTTCTCTAAATGGTACACTTACCTTTATTAAGCTTCCACAAGAAGCTGATTAATAACAAAGAGCCAGGAGTACTTTATGTTTAAATTGGTAACGTACTGAGATTTACTGAATTAATTGACTTTACAATGCAAAGAAGTAAGATCCTAAGTAACAAAAACAGGTGAAGAGAATTGTTAATGGGAGATACACGTTCACTTAGGATATGCATATAGTGTAACAGTTTATCATATGTTCAGGAATAAAGACTAATACTCACAGACATATCATTACTATCTACCGTGTAATGTTTTATATAAATCTACACACAGAGATGCCCAGCTGGCATATTTGCCAGGAGTAACAGCACAAAATCTTCTAGCTGGAAGACGGCAACAGGAATTCCCTTCTTCTGAAAATACTAACCAGACAGAAAATAAACAGGCCTAACAGAGGTCTGCCTAGAGGCCAGAGTACCCTCTACCAAAGCACAAATGGATGGCAGCGAAGATCGCTTGACCACCCATTCCTTTAAGTCAGAGAGCTGTTCCCAGCTTTGGGTTCAAATAGCTTTATCAAGTGAATGGAATTTTAGACTCTTCCAGACTTCCTTTTTGGAATCATTAGGATGTTTTTCAAGAACTCTTCAACACTAAAGGGCTTCTAGGTCCCAAAATATTTGGACTTGGAAACAGGTTTACTGAAACATATGAAATTTCTCACACAAAAGCCTGAACACCCTGAAGTCACCAGCCCCTTTTCATCGAGTTTATTACTGTATAACACACTTTGGCTGTACCTGAAAATGAAGTAACATTGTACAAATCCAACATGACAAACTGTCAGAAGGAAATTTAAAAATGCACAAGAAATGTTTCATGTTATAAATGAATGGTAGAACAAGTGCATGCATCCCAAAGAAAATATTTTAAGGGAGATTAAAAAGTTACCCCAAAAATCAACAAAAATTTTAATCATTCAACTCATTATTTTGCAACTATTTGGAGGGAAAGTAGTTTCCTTGAATCATAATTGAAAATGGCTAGTAAAACTCTTACTCATGTCAACAAAAAGTATAATAATGCAGGAGAGATATGAGCAGACCTTGTTGCTGTCAACAGCAACACACCATAAATATAAAAAATGCATGTAGCATATACTAGATTGTCAATGAAGATGTATGTCATAGTAAAAAGACGTAGTGATGAAGAACTGCTCCTGCCCTTCAATTTAAAGCTGTTAATCTCAGTCAGCCTTGCAAATCAGGTTATAGCTAGAACCCTCTCAAGTAAGGTTCCATTTAAAAAAATGCAAATAAAAAATTAAATATGTAGACAGCCATTTAATAATGATAAGCATACCAATGATTGTAGTCCATATGTTGCCTGATGAGTGTGTGTGGCTGGACAGTCCCATAGGCGTCTACTTCTGGCATGTTCATGTCATCAATGAAATAGATGAGCTTTTTAGTTCCTGGTGGTCCATAGTTCCTGCCAGCTTTCTTTTCTAAAGGCTTTTCAAGAACAGCTTAAAAACAACAGCAGAGAAGAGAAAAGGCAAGTCACAACTCTCAGAATGTATAAGATGTTAAACTTCTGAAGTTAAAATGAGGCCTGTCAAAAATCAGACAATTGGAAATCAAAAGCACAAGATTGTAACATACTTTAAGGCTTCCAATGAAGCAATCATCATCCCATATTCGGTGTAGAAAACTTCCCTAATGAATCCCACAACATTTCTATTCGGAACTTAAGCCCCCAATAATTTGGTGAATGTGCAAAGTAACACCAGTGGACATTATTCTTGAAGCTGTCTTAGGGGCTCAATAAAGCCATTAGGCAGAGACCTTGGTAGAAATGAGATGCTTCTCCCAGGGCTTTCTTTACAGGCCCTAAAAGAGGCGGCAAAAGTGCCTGACTGATAGGAGGTGCATATGCTGCAGTGTTATACGTCCTTTAAGACATGGAGAAAAGGAGCTATTAGGAAGATTTGGTTGCTCAGGTGTGAATGAAATCTCAAGTATGCAGGGTGAAGGAACTCTACCCTGGCATCCCGAATGTAAAAATATGCCTGCATTTCACTTTGAGAATTAGCTGAAACTGACCTCTGTACTCGCATTGACTGAGTGAACTTGGAGATGAGTTGGAACAAGTATTCAACTGATGGGCGGAAATGAAAGGCAAAGGGAGAGGCAATGTTTGTCTGTGTACTTATAGGAGACTGTAGTAGGGACCCCCCCCTCCAAATAGACAGGGCTTCAAGACCAGGCAACACAGTTTTGTTTTCCTTTTGGCTTATTTGGTACTTCTTTAGTTAATCCCTTTCCTTATATCTCATACTTCAGCAATAAAAGCGGCATATATCTATTTTGGACTTATATTTCTGGTCATTTTATTTTCATATTTTTCTACATTATTTTTATCTTTTGGATGTATAGGAGAACTTTGATTATTGATTTATTTTTTACATTCTGGAGTAATGATTTATTTTCATGTATATCTCAGTTTTTTCACTATGCGATTGTGAATGCAGTGTTTATTCCATGAATATATAGGATTGTTTATTCCTTTAAACATTCTACTGTGACTTATACATCCTGCTTATTGTATATTGTTCTTTCCTAACAGGTAGCCATTATAAGTGGGCTTATATCAGTTGTGCTGGTTTATTTTGGATAGCTACTTCCCCTTCATTCATTTTGGGTTCAGGGAAAGCTCAAGAGAACTCCTTAACTTCCCAATAAGGTGAGTCACAGTGAGTAGTGAGGATTTAACTAACAGCTGTGCTGCCATAAACATCAAGCCACACAGAAAAAAGCAAAGCATACACTTCAAATAAAAGATCATACACTTTTCTGTCTGAAAAACTGTAGCCTTAACAGACTGAAACTCAGTTTTATTGTGCCCTCTTCTCACTACTTATATCCTACACTTGCCAAGCCACTATGTCTCTTTCTGGTGGCTAGCTTTCTATAGCAAAAAGTCCATCAGGTATAGTATTAGCCATTGGAGATGGTGCTAAATGATAACATGACTCTTTTCATTTAAACTGACGGTTTTACTGGTGAGGTACTGATGATTATATTTTTACACCGACAGCTTTTCAGCTCTGTTTCTACAAGCAACTACTTCCTTCCTGCTGGGAACCAAAACCCAACCAGCAGTGAAGCACAGCTTTACAGCTTCACCTAATTAGCTTTCAGCAAGTCCTGCAAAACAAACATATCTCATCTTACCTTGCAACATTGCAGAAGTGGTATAGTAGTTGAAAGGGACATTTTTGACCATATATTCATCTTGATCAAGGGATCCCAGCTTGTCACCCACTAGCACAGACTTTCCAGTCCCAGCATTACCTACAAGCATAATGGGCCTTCGCTTTTCCAACAGTCTATCCATAAAGTACTTAACACGGATAGTTTCATTAGTGTGGACGAGACATGCCTGCAAAGAGCATGCAAGTGGAATAAGGAGGTTAATTAAAAGGTGAAGAAAAATAACTTTAAAACCAAATTAGACAATCAAAAAATGAAACTCTTGAATTTGAGCATGTAAATAGCACCTGGCAAAGAAGTCTAAGATGTACAGCCTACAGGAAATAAACAGTTATCAAAAATATGAGCACTGAACTACATATTTAAGGATAGTCCAATTAATAAAACAAAGTCAGAGTTCAGGAGCTGCCTTGGTGCTGTAGAAACTGTATGGATCCATTATTTTGTGCATTGATTCTTTTTCTTTTAGTATTAAAAGTAATGTAGCCACCTAACTAGACACTTGATATTATTACTTTGCTTCCTACGCTGGTGAAAAGGGCACTAAATAAACTTCAAACATACTAATTAAGACCTAAAACAAAATGGTTATCATATAGTATTACATGAAAAAAGAAAGATTGCAGGTTTTCATGGTGGTCTGATCTCCACTTGAAAATGAGCAAACAATGCAGGGATCTCAATGACTTCTTAATTTTTAAACAGAAATGCGGTAGTAAATTGCTATAAAAGGTATCTGAATACAGTGCCACTAGGTTTTGGCTTGTTAATCCTCATGTTAAGACTCCGATTGTTTCCTGCATGGATGGTCCCGTTTTAGGAAAAAAAGAAAGGTCTTGAAAAAGAAGAGGCCATTTAGCCCAATGAAGCTTGTGGATTCCCATGCATCTAAAAATCTGGCTAATACCTACATCACCACTTAAAAAAAGTCTCAGAAAAAAAATCCAAAATTCATTTAAAAAAAGTTCAAATGATATAAAAACACCAGCAGCAGCAATGTTTTTACAGATTTTTAATCAGTAAGTTATCTATATAAAATAATAATGTTCACTTTCAAATACTATGTATTTACAGTTCTCTTTCACACACGAAAAAAAAAAAAAACTCAGTCCCACACTCATATTTATAGGGCCTGAATATCCTAAAATATACAGCTTTGGGATATACTGTAGGAGAAATTGAGAGTTCTTAGAAAAAAAATAAAGACATGTAGCCTATAGGAGACATGCCCTGGAACTATAATACAAGACTGTACGGCTAAGTGATATACCAACCTGCAATTCCCTTCCAGTTTAAAAAAAAAAATGCCATAAAATATTATAGAAGAGTTAAAATTCTGAAAAACTGTATAACAAGCATAGATGCAGCTTCGTTAGCGTTTTTCCAATTTGTGTGCAGAGCGTTGTGCCTATTAATGCATAGTGCTCCACTGTTACTTTGACAGTACTTGGGTGGGGGTCGGAGGTAAACAATCTGAGAGAATAATAAAAAAAAAAATTCTGACTAGGTATTCACCCTGCTTTGACAACTAACCATGTTTTCTTTAAATTTCTTGAATAAAAGCAATTGTACAGTAACTTTCTCCTTTAACCCCTTAACCGCCCTCTGCCGGATATATCCGGCACCGTTGTTTTATTGCTAACGCCATACTGCCGGAATTATCCGGCACATTTGCCTGTGTTTATATGAATGCCTGGCAAGTAGTATAACTGACGGTTTGGCGTGGGTATTATTACTACGTTGTATTTCGACAAGTCTGTGGTTGTTTTGGCCGGTCATGTGACGTGATTCGCATGTAACAGCTGTGAATATGGCGAAACGTAAACTGACTTCAAGTGAGGCTTTGCAGGCGATTTTGGACAGTTCTGAAGAAGATTTTAGTGACAGTGATGAGCAGCAACGTGCGCTGCATGATACTGTGAATGAAGACACATCGGATGACGGCGCTGAGTGGGTGTATCCCCGGCATCTCAGCTGGGCTGCTGCCCGTGGTGAGCTACCTTTTCTGCATTCGTTTGAGGGAACGTGTGGCTTTATTGTTGATGTAAACAATTACACTGCTGAGCAGTTTTATGAGCTGTTTGTGTCACCTGATTTGATCAGACATTTTGTTCATCAGACAAATCTGTATGCAGCACAGTTTATTGAGAAAAATCCCAATTTACCTCCACATTCCCGTGTTTGTGCTTGGTTTGACACTGATGAAAACGAAATGAAAAAATTCATTGGGATTTTGATGTTGATGGGAATAATCAGAAAACCAGATATTGAGATGTACTGGTCTACAGATCCTATGTATGCAACACCTATTTTTGCAGCTGTCATGACACGTAACCGATTCTCTTTGCTGCTGAAATTCTTTCATTTGAATGACAACAGAAATGAGCCAGATAAGAAAGATCCAAACCGCGACCACTTGTTCAAGCTATGTCCTTTGATTGATCATTTATTTGAAGCATTTCAGTTGCCCTACATGCCAGGACCGTCAGTTGCAGTTGATGAAAGTTTATTGTCGTGGAAGTGCCGCTTACAGTTTCGACAGTATCTACCATTGAAAAGGGCACGGTTTGGTATCAAGATGTTTTGCTTAGCTGAGAATTCAGGTTACATTTATAGATTTCGTGTATACACTGGCAACTTGCACAACATTTAGTGGTCAATACTGCTTGAATAAATGTAAAAAATGTAAAAAAAATGTAAAAAAGTAAAAAAACGAAAATTGTTCAGATTTCGCCTGGCGTGGGGAATATTTAGGGAGTTGGCGGTTAAAGGGCTAGGAAAACATTACATATTGTACTTAATTTATTCCAGCACTGGCCTTGCATAAAAAGAAAAACCCTCACTTACATTTACAGTATATGTCTATTTAAGGAGGATGCATTTTATTTCAGGACCATCTTTCTTATGAGCATGTGCCCATTACAGTTAAAACAACAACAAGAAAACAACTCACCTGCAAAGGCATGTCTGGGTCAAACTCAAAAGTGGGGATCATTTTGGACCAAGGCTCGAACTTTTTCGTTTCAGGGTCAATGTAGTAATCGAAAACCGTTCCTTGAGAGGGGAACTTAATAGTTTTGAAGTCTGTTGCCCACCACTTGCTAAATTCCACTCTGTAGTCTACCAGCTATGGGGAAGAATAAAAGGACAAAGTTTGATTTCCATTGCATATTTCAAAGGACAATTTTGGATGTAATCGATAATTAAGCTCCAAAAAAAAGGAACAAAGGCTAACAGACTTAAATTGGTACTGTACATTATATCAATCATTAAATCAATCATTATGTATAAGTTTAAATAAATGAAACAGGATCAATACACATGTAAACTGAATATGTCACAAAATTAACAATAAATATGCATTTATTTTATATTTAATACATCCAAATACTTTGTATATATAAAGATGCCCATAACCTCCATTTTCATATTCTTGCCCTCTCCATCAATAATCGATGAATTAATATGTTCAACTATATTTTACTAATTTCAACACAGCAGACTCAAGTAATTATATTAGTTAATATACCATAGACTTGATTTGACTAAATGTTATTCTCTTATTAATAATTGACTCTGAGGGCAAAATATTATTATATATATATATTATTATATATATATATATATATATATATATATATATATATATATATATATATATATATATATATACACACACACACACACATCTACAGTATACATATATGATGTGGACCATACACTATATAGCAGATCGATAGATAATGTAGCTCTGCCTGTAAAGGACTGAAACAGAGCTCCACATTTGAACATGCAGTAGACCACCAGATGGCATTACTGCTTGGGTTGCATTCTTAAGAGGTTCCTCTACCAGACAAATTCTGCCTTCAGGGGACCCTTTTAAGCAGCTGTCTGAAGCCCAATGAACACTTTAGCAAATCTTATTTATACCTTATGTTTCTGTAGTCTTTTGACTTCTACTTGTTATGATTACAAAGAAAAACACAAATACTATGTTACATTGAAATCCTGTACATTTCTAGTAATAAATATGCAACAAGTTAACCGTGGCTGAGGCAGTAGGCAGATGTGTGCATCTTGGTATTCATTTCATATAAACAAATAAATTCATGGTATATCTCAGTTGACGCATATATTTATCAAATTCACTTCCACATATATCATGTCACTCTACCTTTTAGATGCAGCCTGACATTTATCTGTTGGATAGGCCATAAATATTACACACATACAGCCACATTTCATTCTGCCTACTTTTACTTGAACCTCTGGGATCAATAAGAAAACCACTGGCCATGAGATAAAGAACTGTAGATGACTTGGTCTATTTGTCTCTGTCCTCAGGAACAAACTTGAAATCGCGAGTCTAGAAAGTCTACAGGAAGTCCATTGAGCTTGACTCTAACAAGAAGGAATAGGACAAGCTCCAAAGGACCGCACTTTGTAGGGCTATAAGCTATAAGCAGAGAGGGGAAGGAAAGAGAAGTATAAACACAGAGTATATAGGAAAGGCGTGATTTAAATAAAATGTATTATTATATACTGTACAGTGGTTGCTGGGTAAGGCTTCAGCTGCCCTGTGACCCTGCCCTGGATAAGACAGTTAGGAAGATGGATGGATATATAATCAAATGCATAATACTATAGTACATTATACATAAACACACATAAATCCATTTCTGAACCCATTTATTCTAATTCAGGACATTGGTGGGTTCTGAGCTCATTTCAGTAGCATTTCAAAGATGTGCAAATAACAGACAAACAAAAAATAAATTAAACCTGCATAAGACAGTTACAGGAACATGCAACTGTATTGAACTGGTGCTCTGTCTGGGGATGGCTCCTACCTTGCACCCAGCCCAACCCATAAAGCCCTCATAGCGTAACAAAATTTCGTGGAAAATTTAGGGATGAAAATAATACAAATACTTCATAACATTCTGAAAAACAATCCAATTGAGGGTTAAGGATGGCTATTGCTTAACTATCCATTGGAACTAAATCTGTTTTGGATAAATGTGATATTTCATTGACTACTGATAATTCTCCAATCTCTTCTTCTTCCCAGGTTAAGAGCTTGGGTGTTATCTACAGTACCTTAATATTTGAAGCACATATTAATATTACTCAGCCAGAATATTTCCATCTACGCAATATCAGCCGTTTACATCCATCTCTAACAGCACTGCTATTCTTGTTCATGCTCTGGTTACATCTCATATTGATTATTGTAATTCTATCCTTTCTGGTCTTCCTCACAAACTCCTTTTCAAACATCATTTGGTTCAGAATGCTGAAGCTCATATTATTACCAGAACCCTTTCCATTGAACACATTACTCCGGTCCTTCAGCAGCTTCACTGGCCCCCTGTTAAATAAATATCGCATTGATTTTAAGCTTCTGCTGATTACTTATAGGACCCTCCATAATCAGGCACCTCCTTATCTTTCCGATCTTCTTCATATCTCCAATCCTTGCCATATCCACAGATCTTCTTCCACTATCAATCCTATTATACCTCCTGCTCGCTTGACTTCCATGGGGTTTAGTGCTTTCAGTTGAGTGGCCCCTCGCCTCTGGAACTTTCTCCCACAAGATATACACAATATTGACTCACTTCCTACCTTTAAAATATGTTTTATTAAGCTGGCTTATTCTGTTTAATATAAATATTAGTTGATAAATTTAAATTACATTTTATTTTTGTATTTATTCTGATTTTATTGTACTGTAATATTCTAATAATTTTATATTGTGACTGTTATTAATGTGTTCTGTAAGATGTTCTTGTGTGCCTTGAATGGTGCCTATAAATTAAATTATTACAATAATTATTAACCTTATCATCAGCACCAGATGAAAGGCAGTAACCAATCCTGGTGAACATATTAATGATTTATCTAAATCCAATTACAAACACTTATACATTTAAACAGAACTTCTAAATAGCAATCTGAGACATGCCTAGTGATGTCCAGGGAGCCTATCCAGGAATGATTTCTTCTTTGTTTCCAGTGCTGCCAGAATAAGCTCTGACCCCATAGTGACCCTGAACTAGAAGCCACAAGACCTCATTAAGTCATAAGAACTCCTTAAAAGACAGAAGTTAATTGAGCCAAATATTTTAGTATGATTGAACTTGTGTTAGCATCTATATGACATACTAAAATTCACTAATGCAATAAATCCCTCATGTTTATTCATAGTGGCAAGTTCATATATGTTTCTTCCTTTGCACCACTGTCCAAGATAAAATATTAAGCCAAGTCAGTCTGTGATGACACAGTGAACCAGTGCCTGGACAGGAAATCTGAAATGACGCTTTCACATATGAAATTTAAATCAGTTACTTTATGTCATATAGCATTATAAGGACAAGGGTGCAAGTTGATATGTATTTAAGAAACACGTAGAGAGTATGTGTGTGTCACATACAGATCATACACTACAGTGAATGCAGTATGTTTTATGGTACGCCAAAAGTATACTCCATCCATGTGTCCATGCATATTCCAACCAGGTTGTGCAAGTAGCCAGAGCCGACAGTTGCAAGGCAGGCAAGAAGTCTGGGCAGGGCACCAGTCTATCAAAGGACACACAAATGCATATCTACACTCACTTCTACACAATTCAGAGATGCTAAATAACCAAACATGCATGTTTTTGGGATGTAAGAGTTAAAACCAGTGTTTCAGAAAAAGTCACATGGTCTTCAGAGGAACTTAAAAACTCCACGCAAGTATTAACACAATTAGAATTTGAACCCTGGATTTGGGATCTGTGACTCAACAATGAAGAACACTGCTCCAACATGCAGTCCTAGGTGTTTTTATTTTATTTATGTGAAAAACGCAAACACTCTGGTAGAGCATTTAGGCTGGAGTTATATTTTGCATCCTTTTTATTTCTTACCAAAACAGGATTCTGTGCAAGTTCTGTGTTTAAAATAAAATACAACATTTGACTAAAATTTTTCATTCAAAGCACACTGCTGCTCAGTATAAAATAAAAAAGACACTGAGCTAGTTCTGAAAAAGCATGCATATGTACTGTAGATTAATGCAGTGTACTTTCACAAACATGTACAGGCTGATACCAGTGTGTATATATATTATATAGATGTTCTATCAGACGGTTGTGGCGAGTGCCCTCTTCTACGCAGTGGTGTGCTGGGGAGGCAGCATAAAGAAGGACGCCTCACGCCTGGACAAACTGGTGAGGAAGGCAGGCTCTATTGTAGGCATGGAGCTGGACAGTTTGACATCTGTGGCAGAGCGACGGGCGCTCAGCAGGCTCCTATCAATTATGGAGAATCCACTGCATCCACTAAAGAGGATCATCTCCAGACAGAGGAGCAGCTTCAGCAACAGACGGCTGTCACCGTCCTGCTCCACTGACCGACTGAGGAGATCGTTCCTCCCCCAAACTATGCGACTCTTCAATTCCACCCGGGTGGGTAAACGTTAACATTATTCAAAGTTATTGTCCGTTTTTACCTACATTTTTATTACTCTTTAATATTGTTTTTTTTGTATCAGTTTGCTGCTGCTAGAGTATGTGAATTTCCCCTTGGGATTAATAAAGTATCTATCTATCTAGTATATAAACACACACACACACATTTATACAATGTATATGACCATCTCTCAATGTACAAATACACATACAATCATGCAGTATTATATACATACATATATTATCGAGCATGTGTGCTTTGAGGACACCTTCAAGGCTCTGGTAAGGTAACGTAAGCCGTTCCACCCCAGGCAAAATGGGGCACAGTTGATTACCACATCTCCCCTTTCCCTCTGCAGCATCAAGGGGTAAGCCCAAGAAGATATTTGACCTTACTTTCCCTTCAGACCTGAAAGTCCTGCATCTTATGTGAGGGTCCCCCTTATTTATACCAGATGACTGCTGGAACAAGACATTTGTTCTGAGATATGGAACATCCTCTCAGTAGCTGCACTTGAATCTTTTTGAACCATGGCTGAAAAAATTAACCTTTTGACATATTTTAGCTTTGTGTGGATCAAAATATATATATTAGACTGTATATACAGTACACACAGTATATATTGTACATAGACACAGATGTTTTTTCACGGTTGCTTTAATACACATAGCCACACACACACACACACACACACCCCCAAGCAGACATAGAAAACACCAGCTCCAGCACCTTCATTAGGAGAACATTGTGATTTTCTGAAAAGTGTTCCAAAGGAAACTTTGAAACAAAAGGCAAAAAAGCTAATTAGAGAGAGAGAGATGGATAGGAGCTATTAAGGAATAGTTAATGTATACGTCCTAGCTCTATGACAGTTAGAAAACATCATTACTACTGAAACAGAAATGTACACAACCTGCTGTCTTCAAATGGGTGTCAAACTGCCAGACATGCCAAGAAGAAAGTAAACAAGACAGAAATCTCTAATGAATGGAGATTTCATCATCACTCTAGCATTTTTATTTTTCTTCAACAGTACGGCTGACAATGACAACCAGGGAAGTTTACAGAAATACTAGATAACTGGAAACATCTGAGGCGTTTGCCAATTATTTTAGTTAATAAAACTACTAAGAGAAGAGATGAAATGTGATGGATCATTTATTTGCACTTTGCAGCAAAATACAGCTGAAAAATGAAAACAATTTACATAAGAGGCATCAGACCTGGGGCTAAAATAACTCTAACTGCAGTTTGCCTACCAGGCACATATAGGAGTAGGAGGGGCACCCCTGGAAGTATCCTGCCTCATTTTCTCATATCTGTCAATGCCAATTTCAGTACCGTACAACTCTAAATTATGCAGTCTACATCAGTTCTCAGGTTACTCCTCTATTATAAAATGCCACAACAATGGCAACAAGGAGTACAGCAAGGTGTGCTACTGGGACAGCCACCTACGAACAGCCCTCTATCAAAAGAGTTGATGGCAAACTTCCTGCTTGACCAATCAGCCAACATAATGGGGACGGGCAGGGGTGTAGGCTCATAAACACCTGGAGGTTACTACTTCTGTTTCCCAGTGGAAGGCCAACAAGCTCATTACTGGATAATTGGAGTTTGTCCTTGTACAATTTAAATCATCTCGAATCTGTGAGTCATGAATTACAAAAACTCAGCAAATCAATTGAGAACTGTACTATACCAGTTCAGTTGCTCAATTCCTGGCTTGCTGCTGCCCAGTGATCCTCAATTTATGCTCACTTTAAATAGTAATAGTAGAAAGAACATTAATATCACCACATATACAGTACAGTGAAATTCTTATTTGCACCTGACTAACAATGCAACATGTCACAAAGAATTTGATTTGAATTCATAGAAAACATAAATCAATACACCCAATACACTCCTTACTGTTTCTATGCTTCACTGACCTGAAACCTTGTGGGGGAAAAAACCCTCTTTTTAGATATCCTTGTGATGTGCTTATTATTATTGTGGAGCCTTTTCTCCTTTATCTTGTGAGGACACATTATTCTACAGTATCTACCCATTGACTCAAGCAGCGGGTTGGTGGGATGGAGACAGTTTACCTGTACTGTTGTATTTCACGTTGTGTCATAAAATTTTAAAAAAATCATAAAATAAATACATAAACAAAAACCTGTGTGTGCTCCATCTGAACAGCAGACTAAATTGTACAAAAAGGACTCAGGTCTTCGGAGGAGTTTGATGGGTGATGTTTTACCATTCCAAGTAGTCAGTGTTCTGGTTTACACCAGTGGTTCTCAACGCTCCCTGTGGCTGCAGGTTTTTGTTCTAACCAGTTTCTAAATCAATCACTTACTGCTACCTTCAATTGATCTCACTGATTATTTGACACATTTTTCCCTTTAATTTAGCACTTAGAAAAGTAGAGTAGTGTCAGATTCACACTTACAGGAAATTAAGACATATTTGAATGTTTTGTTTATCTTTAAATATTTACTTTGCTTTTTTCTTTCTCTCTAATTCGCTTTTTCTGTGGAGTTTGCTTTCTTCCTTGTACCTTGATACTGACAGTTAATGATAAGGAGCACGAATTACTTTGATGGTTGCAGCTACTTTAGTGTTACCCACTTGTGGGCTTATTACTAAACAATAGTCTAAAAAACCAAAAAATAAATAAATAAATAAATATTTATATTTAAAAGGAAAAAAATAAATTCTTACCCATCTTACACAGAATAAATTTCTGCTTCACTCAGTAAAAATATAGCATAACCAGTCTGTAATTTCCAGATGGTTGTAAAATTCAAACACATCTGGGAAATAATGTCTTGCGTAATTAAGGTACACATCCAATTAAGAGAATAAACGAGTTGGGTAAAAAATATGCAGCATCAGAGGGCCCTGAGGGCAGAAGGTTGAGAAACATTGATTTGTACTGTCACGTGCTGGGTAGGATGGTGGACTATATGGACTAGAAAAAAAGAAAGGGATGATGGTAAAATTAGAGGCTATCATGACTAACACAGCTCTGTGATGTGTAGCCCTGGAGTGGGCTTTAGCCACTAGCACTGCTACAGCCCACAGCTATCAGAATGTACAATGCCTCCTTTAATCACATCAGTCTATATCCTAGCCAGTTATGACAGACCCATAGGCACAGAGACAGTACATCTTTAGTACATCATTCTACATGCAATACAAGTTCATTGGAAATGTGTATAATTGTGGGTTCCTGCACTTATGTAAAAGTTTGACTGTCCGTTTGTCTGTTAAACCTCTTTGTAGGTCAAGCTGGAAAAATGTTTAACTTCAACAGTGGTTTAATACTCCAACTAAGCATAAAATGGGCATTTTTAAGAAATGAGATTTGTTTCTCTTCACCAAATATTTTACAACAAAAATATAAATGTTTGATATGATCACATGCAATCATGAATCAAAAATGATCCCTTTCGACACATCGATGAATATGTGTCAAGTACTATCTAAAGCAGACTGTGAATCACAATAGTTTCAAGAACCTGGAAAATAGCTTGAGGTCAATACCAAAGCTTTTAAATTACACATATAACACTTTTGCCAGATTGCAAGAGAGAAATTGATTAATCCAGGCTACATACATAACTGACTAAAAGGATAGAATGCCCCTATATACCACTTTAAAATATGCACATAATATTCTCAATGCAATGCCTGCAAGGTGTTGAGCTATTATTTGCTAAAAAGGCTCTTCAGCCTTTTAAACTCCAAAGGTAAAAAAACAGCTACTGAAAAATCACTGAATGGAAGATGGCATTCATATTTATTGAATAGCCTTAAAAATGACAGCAAGTGTAGCAGTAGACATTTTTTGTCTTTATTATACTTAGACTTTTTCCCAATTGATCTGACATAATAAATATTATGTTATTATGGATTACCACCCTGTTTATCCACCTTAACAAAAGGATAAGTGTCCGTCTGATATGACAGTAATGATAGATGGTAGCACCCCACTAGCAGATCTCCCACATGCACACCCGCAGAGCTACATGGAAACTTATAGTCCCAATGGGGAGCCCTGCTGGGTTTCTTGGTATCCAGCAGGGGGAGCTGCAAGGAGGTTGTCCCTGACCTAGAAGTGTTTCCTAGGTGCAAGTACTCCTGGGTCTACCATCAAGGAAGCTACTCAGCCTCACCCAGGCAAGTTAGAGACCATGGAGGAGAAGGACAACACCTGCCTTGGAATGAGAAAAAAGGAAAATATTTGTACTTCTGCTCATTTAATGAAGAAATCTGTAAGGAGGTACAGTATTGGATTTAAAAGTTTATTTGAAACTGGAACGGTTTCTAGTCTAGCTGTGCTTGGGATTTGGAGCTCTGCTATGACCCCTACAAGCCACAACATATGTACATTCATAAACACACACACAATTTGTTAGTGTACTTACGTATAAATATGTTAATATTATGTAATACATGATAGTTACATTCATCACATTCATGATACATTCATCACTCATTTTAAACACAGGAGCGCCGCAGTGCTGTGTGCTTAGCCCCCTCTTGTATTCCTTGTTCACCCACGACTGTGTTGCAAAACACGGCACAAACACCATCATCAAGTTTGCAGACAACACAACCATCGTAGGCCTTATCACTGACAACGATGAGACGGCCTACAGAGAGGAGGTGCTGGCATTGAGTAATTGGTGCCTGGATAACAACTTGTCTCTTAACGTCAGCAAAACCAAGGAAATGATCGTGGATTATCGGAAACAGCAAGGCAGAGAACACCAGGCCATCTACATCAGCAGTGTAGAAGTTGAAAGGGTTAACAGCTTCAAGTTCCTCGGAGTAAACATCACAAAGGATCTCTCGTGGACCTTTCACATAGACACTGTGGTCAAGAAAGCTCGCCAGCAGCTCTACTTCCTGAGGAGGCTGAGGAAGTTTGGCATGAATGCCAACATCACCTCAAACTTACAGGAGTGTGGTCGAGAGTCTGCGGACGGGCTGCATTACTGTCTGGTATGGGAGCTGCTCTGCCAGCAGCCGGAAATCTCTATAGAGGTTGGTGAAGGAAGCAGAGCACATCACGGGCAAGAGTCTCCCTGCCATTGAAGACATTTACCTCCATCTGTGCTTGCATAAGACAAGCAGCATCATAAAGGACCACAGCCATCCATCATACAAGCTGTTCTCCTTGTTACCGTCTGGCAGACAATACAGGAGTCTGGCTGCTCGGACTACTTTACCACCAGGCCATTCGACTCCTCAACAGCAACACCTGAACACTTACATTACACCTACATTGCACTACTCACACACAAACTGTACCTGTACACACTCTGAATACTGACTTGAACATGCATCTGCACTTTATGGAATATGCATCTGTACTTATAAAACATTATCTGTACAATAAATGTCATTTGTACTTGCTGCTCATTCAACTCTTATTGCTCTATAACTTTTTAAAACGTACACATTTTATATGGCTAGTCTATTTTTAACTTGTAATTTTTTAAAATTATTTTTTAGCTTTATTGGATATAGGCTGAGTGACTTGTTTTTCTCGTCATACACATTTCATTGTATGTTGACCCTGTGTTAACCTATATATGACAAATAAACCTAAACCTAAACAGCTAGTGAAATTAAATAATGTCTTACCTGATCCTGGAACATGGCACCACCAAAAGCCCATATTGCAGCAAAAACAAAATAAAGCTCATAAAGCTCCTTTGGGCAGTCAGGAGGGGTGTTCTCTTTTGTTAAAAGACATTCAAGAAGGTGACATAGCATCTGTACCATGCTTTGTTCAGGAATTGGGATTATCTTCTTGAATCTGACAAGACATGAACAGAGAAAGAACAACATGTTCCATTTGTCAGCATTCTCAATTTTGTTCCTAGGTCTGATGCCGGATTTATGAAAAAGTGCTTTATTCTTTAGAGGCTGCTTTGCATTTTATGAATGAAGAGCTTTCCACACACCCAAAGAACAAGAGTATTAGTATTATTCAGATAAAACATTACAGCAGCCACAAGATACCAAAAAATAAACAAACAAACAAATAAATGAAAGTGTTCTGCATTGGACTGAATTTAATGTACAAAATTCTTGGCAAGAACAAAGTCAGCCTGTGAAGCATCCATTTCACCAAGATATGAGTATTTAGCAATACATTATTTATAAAGTAATTACTTTATATGAAACAGAAATGCTTTAGAAAAGTGTACAGTTGGGATATTTGTGAATATCCAAAATTTGTGCAGTGAAGACACAAAGCTTACTCCCGAAACCCTTAGTTTGAACAAAAAAAAAAAAAAAAAAAAAAATTGTATTTAGATGAGCACACCTACGTTTCAGGTGTTTGCCCGAGGGCTTTCTATGTGATTTTTCAGCATTTCTATAATTGTTCTTCATTTCCTTTGTGGAAATAGACATTTTGGTTTGATAAAAGGCCTGATTTTCATCTCCAAATTGCTCCTGTGTGACTTGTCTAGATATATCCTCATTATATGCTTTTTTTAGCATTTAATAAGGTAATATTGCATGCTCTGACATAATGTGACAAGCACAAAATAAAAATCAATTGAACCAAATTGAAGTGAACATTTTACACATGTTCCCAAAAATGTACAAACCCTGTGTGAAAAAATAGAGCAACTCAAAAGTCAATTAAAATAAAGCTTCATTGAAAAGAATATAAAAAACACAACACAAACTTGCAACATACCGGGTTCTTAGGGTGTCAAGGCAGATGGGAAGATATTTATCAAATAAAATGGTTAGGTTGGCCTTCTCGGACTGAATCTCTCTCTTGTCTATCCAGCTGGTGACAGGTGGATTCCAGCCCAAATCAGCTGGATTTATATACAAAATACCTAAAGACAAGCACGTTTTTATTTGAAATTTAAAACCTTAAACATGGTTCATCGTAAATCACAATGTAAAAATTAACAAACAAATGTACTTAAAAAGAAAAACTGAAAAGCAAAAATGAGATGACAAGTTGATAAAGGTGTTAGACCTGCTCTAGAGACGGTGGCTGGTGTGGCTGTTCGTAAATGGCTGATCTCGAAGACGAGCCTCATGGTGGGGTTTAGTGGTATTCTCTCATTGCTGGCCAGTGTTAGAACCTGGAGGAAGATTGAATGCAATTATTCAGAAAGCTGATGCTACAGGAAACTCATATTGCACTTTGGGGATGACACAGATGGCAGAAGTCTAAGAAAAATAAATCTCCTATAGACGGAGGTCAAATTAATGCAATATTAAGAAAAATGAATAATGGAATGGTGACACAGTGGTTTACATTGCTGCCCCATAGCACTTATATCGCAAATCAATTCCTAGCTGGCGAGGTTCCTGGGTGAAATTTGTGCGTTTCCTTTGGTAGCATTTGGTTGTTGTTTTTTTTAGTTTTAATTTTTGACGTAACTAGTAAAACATTCGTCTTTGGTTGGTCTTAAAACACAATTTTTATTAATAAGTCCTTGTAAATATATCTACCTTGTTGTCATCCATGACAGTATTAAGAGATTCAATCCACATGGGATCAATATCGCCATCCAGTACAATCCACTTGGGGCCATCATGGCTGATGTTGGCCAACTCACGCATGATATTGGAGAACAGACCTGAAGGAGAGTTTAGAGGTTAAAAAGTTTTAAGTACTTGACTTGTAGAGCACCTTTCACAGTCATCAACATCAAACATAAAAACAATTGAAAACATCATAAGAACATTCAAACAAAACACAAATTTACAGTGACATGCTGAGGCAAAATTGCAACAGTAAGATACCACATGCACCTTTAAAATCATTTTGCAGAAAAATTAAATTATACTCCTGAAGGCCATCTTCTGTGACAAGCCAAAACAAAAAAAATCCAGAAATAAAAACCAAACATTTAGTAAGTGCAGACTTAACCCCCTGGTTGGTTCCTACCTAGACAGTTAAAAGGTAGCAGAATATTATTTACAAGATATGTATGACTGTAGATATGCTTATATAATAGCTATAGACAGCATCTAACGATTACAAATTCTCTGCTTCGGATGTCAAATCAAAAGACAACCAAATTATTTCAAGAGAGCAACTTGACAACTTTTTGTGGACTTTGCCTTTGTAACACTTTGCTTTGATCTAGTGCAATTCTTAAATTAAAAAAAAAAACAACAAACAACAAACCCCAACACCATTCATGTAAAAGTACTTTTAAGCTCGGTCTTGTGACTATGTAGAGTTTAAAATCTAACTCCCATGTTCTAGAAAGTTTCTCTGGGTACCCTTGTTTCCTTCCACATCTCAAAAGCAAGTTAACTTTATAGGTGTGCACATGCACTTGTCATATCTGGAGTTTTCTCCTACCCTGCATTGGCTCTAGAACCCCCAATCATGTGATGTGCTCAGCATGTTAGAAAAAGGAGAAATGGATGGGTAATTTTCTCCGATTTTATTGTTTGCACGGTCTTGTTAAAATTATTGATTTTATTAAACCATATTTGTAGTGTCCTAGTGTGCAACAAGGAACGGTAATTGTAGTGTATTAAAGTAATCATTACCATTCAGTGAGTACTTGTTCAAAAAAAATGTTATGATCTAATCAGGTTTTGTCTAACGAAGAGAACATTTACTAGTCAGCTTTACTGCTGGTCCTTTTGATGTATACAGTGATTTCTTAGATAAAATGACCTTAAATGCAACCCTTTTGAAAAACTGTACTGGATCTAGTGCAAGGACAGCGAAGAAGATGGACATTGCATTAATACTGTCATCTTCTGTTGCTTAGGACAATGTGATAATCTAGATTATTTTTAAATTAGTAAAATGCTTCACAGCTATACTGCTTTTAGTTTCTATTTTTTAAAAAAAGGATGCACTGCAGTCTTACTAGTTTTGTAAAACACCTTGTAATACCAATTAAAGTGAAAGCAGAAGAATTCAAGTCCTTTAAATGCTTTATTATAAGCTATATTATTAATGACTGCAGTCACTTAAACATCTTGTTCCTGTCTGTCTATCCATCCATCCATTATCCAACCCGCTATATCCTAACTACAGGATCACGGGGGTCTGCTGGAGCCAATCCCAGCCAACACAGGGTGCAAGGCAGGAAACAAACCCTGGGCAGGGTGCCAGTCCACCGCAGGGCACGCACACACATCAAGAACACACTAGGGACAATTTAGAATCACCAATGCACCTAACCTGCATGTCTTTGGACTGTGGGAGGAAACTGGAGTACCCGGAGGAGACCCACACAGACATGGGGAGAACATGCAAACTCCACACAGGGTGGACCCGGGAAGCGAACCTGGGTCTCCTTACTGCGAGGCAGCAGCACTACCCACTGTGCCACCATGCTAGATTCTTGGGGGAGACAATGTCCTGAATAATTCATCTTCCATTGTCCTTCTACACTATTGGCATCCCTGCCAGGTAAGGATCCCCAGTTCTATTCCAGATGGAATGCCAGTTTCAGCCCGACATCATAGCAATTAACCTTTTTAAATTAGGTTTCTAGAACAGAAAGAAGCTTACCATCCTTCCACTCTCGAGTAGATGGGTTTATGATGCCGAAGAGCTCATCATTTGTAACAGCTTTGGGGTTCAGGTCAGCCCAGACTGGCCTCCGCTTCATGTTTTGATAGGTTTTGTTCAGTGATTTATTAACTTGGGACTTGCCAGTGCCAGCATTTCCAACAACAAAAACGGAGTGACGCACAGCAAGCAGCTCCTCCAGCTGGACTACCTTTGGGGGTGCAAAAAAAAAAAAAAAAAAAGTGATTATTAATATGTCTGATGTTTTCAAGAAGACTCTTACATGAACACACCATAACATGGCTTTGTATTTCTACAGTTGGACTGCAGACATGTTCACTGACTTGTGTGCAGTCCAAAACAGTTATTGTGGGTATTTGGAGGATGAACTAAGTAAGCATGTGCACTAAAATACAACATTTTATCTTAGGCCAAGGTTTTTTACTTTATAACGTTTGGGTAGAGAGATAATAACAACATTGTATTATTTTATTAAACGTAACACGCTGCTGCACACGTGGGTGAACAGAAAAATGAGGAATTGCTCTGACAATGTAAAATGACTTGAAATACATGGAACAAAAGATTTGTCTTTAATTAAAACTGTAACAAAGATTTAACATCTCGTATGTCAAGGGAAACCTCTAATAAATTAATTTAGTTACAGAATCAATATTCATTTTGATATAATCCTGAAATACAAACATTGTCGCTGTTTTTTTGATGAATAATTAATGTATTGTCAATATGTACAGTTGAAACAACAGCATTTAAACAAATTGCTTAAAACATGCACCATCAACAGTAAATGAACTGCATTCATGAGTTTCAATCAGATGATGCATATCTCGTACAGCAAATCTAACTACTGTTAAAACCTCATCTTTTAATGTGTAAAGTATCATGACTATGGCTGCTTCTAAAATCATTAAGGCAAGTGCGCACAAGATTTGTACTGCGATAAAAAAAAAATCATCATTTACCATTGATTTATAAAGCAGTGTATGCAACTTGAAATTACCACCCATATAAAATGAGTCATCATAGTGCAGCCTAATCCAATAATCCATTATATTGGCTATTAATACTAGAATTTGAGTGGCATGGTGGCACAGTGGTTTGTGCTCCTGCCTCATAGCTCCAGAGCGCCAGGTTTGGAATGTCAGCCTTTTCGTGGCCTACATGAACTTTGCACATTTTCTATCCCTTTCCATAGATTTCCAATTAGAAACCATTTTTTTCATCCCAAAACATGTGTAATATTAATTGGTGGTTCTAAATTGGTCTGATATGAGCGAGTGTGACATGTGCATTAGTTTGCCTTGTCCAGGCCCAGGCGTAGTCCCTGCCTTGTATCCAGTGTTTCCAGGTTAGGGGGTGGTCCTCTTCTGCCTTAATACTAAGAAAGTATGAACTGGATAAAACCGGTTTAGTAGTGGTTGGATGATAGATTATTTCGTTATTTTCTTTCATTGACATATTTGCACTGGCCATTAACATTTCTGTTTTTCTGTCTTATTTGGTTCTTCCTCAGTGTTGTACGATTTACGTCATTAAGTGTGTATATGTATAACAGCAGCATTTTCTCATAATTTCCGGTTTTCTTTTCTAGTTGTCAATATATTCTTTTACCTGAGGAGAGGAAAGGTTGGAAGCTTGGACTGATAGATTTGATATGCATCCAAATCTGTGGTTATGCATTTATGGTTGAACTTTATTGTTCCCATTTTTATTATTAGCCAAGGCAGCTTATAATACTTGAGATACAAATGGTTCAATTACTTTTGTTTTTCCAATTGGAGTACAGAGAGGTGAAGTCACTTGCTCATGGTCAAAAACATTGCCAGTAGTGGGATTTAAACCCACAACCTCAGGGTTTGAAGTCCAAAGCCTTAACCAAAATAACTGACTAATTCTAGCTTCTTGGAGCACCAGGTAATTTAAATTCAAATAACTGACATTCTAACAATGTGGCTGTTAGTTTAGGAATGTTTAGGAATGAGGATAGTTAGACCTGAGCATCACTCAGGCTGTAGAAAAACAGTGCTGAAAGCGTTAATCCAGAGTTTCACTTGTACAACAGTATAGACGTGTCTTCCGCAAGACCAGAGGACTACTTGTGCTGTAAAAGTAGCAACAGTGTTCGTAATGAGCATTACTCTGACAACGGTATAGGCATGTCTTGCATAAACGTCAGGCCCGAGAGTTACCTGTGTAAAGATGTAGATATGTCTTCTCCTAGCCTCATAATAATAATAATAATAATTCATTACATTTATATAGCGCTTTTCTCAGTACTCATAAATGGTGTCTCGTAAGAAACGCCCCTCATCAGCAGTGATAACAAAGTTGATCTGCCTTCAGGCAGTGAAATTTCAATGGTCAGTGAAACCAAAAGTGATTATGGGTATCCAAAAGTGACAATTCATTTACACATGTGCAGCGTACGGTTCATACTATTATTAAATATTAGTTATGTGTGACATGATTATACTTTCTATACTTCTGACTTCATACTTTGTGTTTTGCACATTTTACAGTAGAAAGAAGAGATTTCACAAAAATGTCATTCTTTTCAAGCCAAAAAAATGCAACGAGAAAAAAAAAAAAAAAAATAAAGTAATGCTAAGGAGGCTAACGAAGGCTCCGAAAATTGATAGATGGAATCTGACAGCATAACATGAGTCGGCAACATTATGATATGCCTCAATCATTCATCCCTCCATTTCTAAAGTCTATTTTAATCATGAACTTATAATCTTAACAACACTATTTGGCTCACATTTCCCATAAAGAACTCCACTATAATTTCAAAAATTCATGTCCATAGCATGGAGTCCACCTCTATTGCACTTGTACCCACACACCACATGTCCCCACAGTGATATCTGTGTGATGGATTTGTTTAATACAACCTGCTATAAGCTGACCCAGTGCAGTTCAAACCAACCCCATCAACTTGATAAATTGCTGCTCTGCATACTGTCACAGAGAGGTCGGCCTAAATATTTTCATCATGTCATGTGTCAAAAAATATCTGAAATCAACCAAATGCTTTACTTACATTGGTTTTCTTAAATTCTGGACATTTATTGTGCCTAATGTGCCATCGAGACTGGCCCAGTTGACCTTTTGTACTATTGCCAATTCCTCTGAAGTTAGACTCTTGCTTTAACACTCGCTGTTGTTCGTTGAGTCTCACAAGACATCATCATTTCTACTTGGCCTTTGGCCTCCTGAAGATTAAACTTATTTCCCCGAGGCTTGAATCTCTCATAATTCTGAACTCCATTACCCATAAGATAAAACCTCTTACTCTGAAGTTAAGGACAGGTTTATACTGTTGCTGCAAAACACCATCTTTCAAAAAGCTCCTTCTCTGTCTCCCAAGCTTTAACTAATAACGTACTGTGTGTAGAAACAAAGAATAGATTTTGCAGTGGTTTGAAAATTAATAGTGGGAGCTTGTGTGAGGGGTGAAGTGAGATCTGTAATGAAAGTGGGAAGCTGGGGGGGGTGTTTTGGGAGAAGGGGCAAATACATACCCAGTAAAGACAACCAGGACACTAAAATGATTAGTAAAAAAAGAAATAGCTGGAATGCTGAGGAGATCTACTATAGATGGCAGAATAACTGTACATTTACAGAGCTGGAGACAGAAATGCACTTCTTGTTATTCTGCCATCCAATAACAACAAAATAAAATAAGATGCTTGGTTTAAAAATTCTTTTCAATCTTACACTCAAAATCTGTTTCATGGTCCAGGAGATTTTCAGCCTATCTAAGCAGAAATAGCCCAGGACAATACACCAGTCCAGGAGGCTAACTTCCCACTATTTAGCTTGATCTTTTATGATTGTGGAGGGAAAAAAACGCAACAGAGAAACTCATGCACTGTATAGACAAACAAGAACTATCAATCATGCTGCTGAATGAATTCAAAAAACACATTTGTAGATGGTTTAACATAAGATACATTCCCACTTAGAAAGACGCATATACTAGAGTACTATCTAAAGCTTAGTAAAAGGACCAGAGATACAACTAGTATTCAAATAAGATCTGAAACCCAAAAGGCATTAAACGTGTTTTTGTGCGGCGACAGGACCTTGTATGGCCCATAAACACTGTTCTTGCTTAGTTACATCACTCACTATGACAAGAACAAAGCCAAAATGGAGACCAACTGTAAAAAGTAAAAAGAGACAATTAAGTCCACTTATGCCACACTGATGACATTTAATCTTCGCCTGCTCATGGCTTGTTACACTAGCTCTCCTTGTCCTTATGATTTTTGTCCTGTCACACAAGCGAGATATTTACCCACACCTCAAAGACATGCATGCAAGTTTAATGAGTTAGTAAGTGAGCCACGCATTGGACCAGCTTCCCATCTAACACAAGATCAAGCTTTGCACCTAATGCTGTCCAAAAGGACTTTGGCTTCCTTCCACGGTAGGAATGTGGCTTCAGGAAAAATACAGATGGATGTGCCCGAGGTGCCTAGCAGATTTACTCCTAGTCACTGGAGGGCTTGCCTTGAATAAAGCTTGCACTATTTAAAAACCCCACTGTGCAGCTTTTTTAAAATGCATACAATTTCTGTGAGCCATTCTTTTGTTATTACAAAAGCATCACATTGTCAGCATTGACTGTGTACAGATTTGATTTCTAATGCATTTGGCACCAATGCCCTCTTACCGTCTTACGAGCTCAATCCTCGTGTGGTCTGTAACCTGGTTTAACCTGGAAGAGAAGCTTTTAATAAGGGATAAGAGTCAAGTAATTCCCTCAGCTGCTTTGTTCAAGGCCTCGTTTTCTTATTTACAGGAGAATGTAACCACTTGTCAATCAAGCTCCACATAATCTACTTACTTTAAGTACAAAGTTATCTTCAGCCTGCAGTTTGAGCTCAAGAATGGAATTCTTCACAACTTTTTCAAAATCTAAATCTCTCTTCCTGGGCACCTCCACAGCTGGGAAGAGATCTCCAATCAGTCCCATGAAGACTGGCATGTCATCTGTCACAATTTTGGGAATATTGAAGTCTCTGAGAGCTCTCATCAGCACCTGGTCTTCAGGCCTTCCTGGGTCTCCTCGCTTCAGAGAGCCAGCTACAACTAGCACAGATTTAATGGCTCGCAATCCCCAATCATAATGATCCTAAGGAGAAACCAGTAGAAAAAGAGCTAATCACATTGCCAAACATACTGCATGTCAATCTGTGCCTAAAAAACTATTTGTCATGTCTGATACCTCTCTACATTGAGAATCAGCAACCCCTTTAAATTCTTCATTCCACGAGCACCTTCAGCTTGCTCAGCTACAGTGGAATTAATTTAGCCAAGAAGACGATTACCGTTATTTCTGTGGGATCAGGCCTCAGACGTCAGAGCACGCAAGTCACTTACACTGTGCCTGTGCGGCACATTCATCCGCTAGGCTCTCCGTGAAAGGGTCCCACTGTTGGCTGTAAATAGAACCCAATCCTTATGGGCTGGTTTTGGAGTGGTTTTCTTTGTGGACTGTAAATCTGAAACCACACTCGGTTCAATTTGAATACACAATGGGAGATCACTTTATGAGAATGGACAAGTTTGTTGGATGAATGGCCTGTTCTTATCACTAATGTTCCGTCTTTTCAGTGGTAAGCAAAACAAAAATTTTAACCTCCCATACTACTGAAATACAGTATTTGCTGTTCCTATAAGGCCCTTGATGCTGTTCAGTGAACCTGCTGAAACAGTATTCCACGATAAACAGCTATTCATGTCATGGCACTCATATAATCAGTTTCTACTGGCCTGCAACCCAATCACTCCCTTTTAAGAGAAGTGCAACTCCACGATGTCCATTCCTTTTTATAGATGAAAAGAAAAAAAAAAAAAAAAAACAAGCCTGACCAGTTAAGTTAAATCATTATTCCTTTAGTCCAGCGCTGCTATTGTCCGCTGAGACTGTGACCTGAATGAGATACTTGCAACAGACTCCGTTACATAACCAGTGCATTTTAATTTAACTCATTCACACGGTTCTTGGGACTTTCTGAAATCGTTTCATATTAAATGGCACCAAAGTTTATTTTTTCACCTGAAAAATATATCAGTTATTATTTTTCCAGAACCTGCTCTCCATGCCCATTGTTGGATTGGCACTTTATCCTTGGACTAGTCATTCTAAATCTCTCAGAGAGGGAGGTCGGAAAACAAAACCAGCAACCAAATGATCTTAGAATGGCTAAAACTTCTTTCTCATCCGTGACTTGTATGTGTGTGTATCATGGCATTTTTTTTCTTTATTAAAAGTAAATCATGCTGTCATACACGTATGCTTATATTTAAAGAGAATGAGAAAAGAAACAAATAGACAAATTCAACAAGAAAGCCAAGGAGCAACAAAAATAAAATTAGCAATCTGAAGTGCTCTACGAGTGATGGAGTGTAAAAAGCACTTTCCGAGATGACAGAGACATCAGGGATAATGGTGTTGAAATTGTGATGCTCATAACTCAAATTAAGCAGGGTGCTGATAAGAAAACATAAATGGAAGAAGAAAGACAAAATGGAGTCCTACCTGTTTAGAAAGCAGCTCTTTACACAACTGGTACAGGGTAATGAATTTTCTGGCCAAAAGTCGGGCCTCAATAAATCCTTCAGCCACCAGCATGATTTCACAGATGAGCTCAAAGTCTGGCACTACCATGGCACAAGGCCTAAAGGGAGTTAAAAAAAAAAAAAAAAAAATTAGCTTTACGTAGCATCTTGCACTGCACATTTGCCCTTGAAACTAAAATTAATTAAGTTTATCTGAAGCAGGGTCAACAGAAACCCAAACGTGAGCGTCACTTTCGAATTCATCAGAATCACTTTCGGTTTTACTGCCCATTTCAATTTCACTTTCTGAAGACAGATTCACTATGTCATCACTGCTGATGAGAGGCTCCTCAGCATCACTGCTTGTATCACTGTCAACAGTGTGCATCACCTGGGCCGCTGAAAAACATTTCTTACAAGACCATTATGAGGCTAGGAAAAGATGTGTCTACACTGCTGCCCGCGTAATGCTCGAGCCTGACACTTGTCCAAATAATGCTCTGGATTAACATAGTTAGCAGTCTTATAGCCCGAGTAATCCTTGGGGTCTAACGCTTACGACAAAGACGCATCTATATAGTTGCCCAAATGACACTCGAGACTAAAGATTTAAGCACTGTTTTCACAACCCACGTGACATTTTGGTCGAGTGCTAAGGAGGTTATTAAGCAAACATTGTGGAAAATACAGTGCATTCCCTTAGACAGAACTCACTCACCACATTCAAAATTCCAGTTGTTGCCATCATGTTACAGGTTCAAATTTCCAAGGATAAAAACAGCCGGTTCAAACACTCTTTAGTCCAAAATGCTATTAATCTTCTAAATAAATTTTACTTTAATAAATATCCACAGGCTTAAATTCTGTGCTGACTCGGCAATCACTGGTCAAATCTTAATGCTGGCTTAATATTTTATATGCATATGAACGATCTAATGTTATACTAGAAGTATTATGTTCACTACTAAATTTTATTTTTTGTACAACATGTATTTATGCTGAGCTCTTGTCTGCAGTATTTTAATATGCTGGCTTGATCTCTCTGTAAAAACCTGCTGACCAACCCTCTTGGGAGAATAAGTTCAAATTAAATGGTCTTCTGAATCTAAGAATTTAGTTTAATGGGGTATTCGGTTTAAAATGAAAAATGCAATAAAACCTGCAGTCCCTGAACCTTGACATTCCTGACCTAGACTTTTAAAGAGTCACAAATAAACAAATATCATACAGAGCTGCCTAGCAGGAACTACTTTTATGTAGAAGTACACAGAACATAATGACCACTAGCAGGTGCGAGTGTGGGGAAGACGCTCTCTGTAGGGTTTTACCTCATCACATAAGGTGACTAAAGGCTATTTTCTTGTTGCTGTTTTTCAGGCTATAATACAGACTTCCATTACCCACCTGAAGAGAGCTTTTAGATTTTCTGGCAGCTCAGTTCGTCCAGCATACCCAGGGTTCATTGTGATAAAGATGCCAACAGATCTAAAAAGATTAATATCTTCCCCCATAAAGTTGAACCTCTTCTTCTTATCCCGAATAGCATCCTGGATACTCTTCACCTGAAGGCAAACATGAATGCACTTGTAGTGTCAGGTTTATGAAACTTAACAAGAAAAGATATAAACTTGACAATTTTTGACAAAGTTTGCTGGTTTTCAACATATCTTCACAAGTCAAAAACTGCTGACAGCAGTGTTTAAGCAAGCAGTTCTAAAAAACAACAATACATAACTAATCAAGTGCAAACAAGACGAGTGACAGAGGTTATGTCAGAGTTTGTGCGATAGTCCAGTGCAGAATGATCCATAGAAGGCTTTGTTAATAGATTGCTGAAGTTTCTTTATTTGTTTATTTATTTATTTTTTTAAATTAACTGATAGAGTTATAAACCAGTGCACTCTAAAGAATGAAAAATGCCAGGAAATATAAATTAAATCAAAAATCAATCAATCAAAAAGCAATTACTACATGAAATGTGCTTTCTCCACATTTTCCTTTAATTGTAATACTTTGTATGGGCTAATAGACATTGGCATAGACAGAACGTGTAGTTTTCCATCTCCCTCTCCAACCAATACTAAACAGCAATGGCCCAAAGTCTCTAAATGTGAATCTGATGATAAACCAGAAGGTCAGGGAAGACAAAATTTTTTAAAAACACTCCACTTAAGCTGGAGAAAAAAAATAAATCTGCAGGCACTTGAGGTGGGGCCATCTGTGAAAGGCACTGCAAAAGACACAGACTGTTGCTCTGGCTTGATTAGCAAATCGCTTTTTAAAGCTGCTTTCTGTTATGGCTGCTACATAAACTACTGAGTGATATTCATGTTTGCTCTGCAGTGGTGATGGCTGTGAAAGATACTATACAAAATAAGGATTGGGAAACTGATATTCTTGTTTGCTTTGAAAAGCACATTATGATGGCTCTCTCATTGAAAGGTTCAACATAAAAAAATAAACCAATAAAGTGATGGTCTTTGTGAGATGTGCTTCATAAGAACTCAATCAATAAAATGGTTCTCTTGTTTGCATTGTAAAGCATCCCATGATGGCAGTCTTTATGAAAGGTGCTATTTAGAAGTTCAAATGATCAAATGATAATTCTTATTTGTGATAAAAACACCTTGAGATAGTCTTCTTTGTGAAAAGTGCCATGCAAAATAAAGATTGGATAACAGATAATCTTTTGCTTTACAAAGCACACAAAAGTAAGTGACTGACATGTTTCTTTCATTTGTGTTGGGGAAGGCTGTGAATGGTGCAAAATAAAGATCTATAAATTGATATTTTTACTCGCATTATAAAGCACCTTCTGATAATATTGTCTTCTCTGGCACAACTTTAAGACAACACTCCCACCTTACCATTCTACCTAATAAAGAAACTAAACAAACCAGTTTCACTCAGTGAATAAATAATCAAATTTTGTATTTTTTTTTCTTTAACAGTTTTAAAAGGTGCACATTATTCACCACCCAGAAACTAGTTTGAAATGATTGTCTGGTCATTAATTACAAAAAATTGTTGTCCCACTTTTGATAAATAAAGCAAGCCAAGGGCAGACACAGACAGACTCACTGATTTATTCATGTATGGTACCTACAGAACGGCACTTAAATTTTATTTTCAACTCCAAAAAAACTCAACAGCATATAAACTTTTTTTTTTTTTTTAAATTTACATTTAAGAAAATAATGTGATTATATATATACATATATATATATATATATATATATATATATATATATATATATATATATACACATATATATATATACATATATATATATATATATATATATATATACATATATATACATATACATATATATATATACATATACACACACACGTTATATTGATATTACAGTTTTAATAGTCTCCATGATATTCATTATGTATTTGAAGAGACATTTCATGAAAAACGATTTCCTATAATGACAGCAAACACACACACGCACACAACATGAATACTAACAATGAGCTCTGCGCCTTACAGGAGTGATGTATGTATTTTGGCATTCTGCTTTTGGTAGACATTCGAACATGTTGAACTGAAAGGATTAATATGTCTTATGAAATGTTTTCAAGGGAGTGCTCTCTTATCATGCAATGTATTCTTAATTAAACAATAAATCTGACATTTTGTTTCCCAAAAATTGTCAGTAGTTCTAAAAAGTGGATGTACTTTCTTAAATTTGGCCAGAGCAGTGATCAAGAATCTGATTGTCAAAACAGGTGTCTGATGAATTCATCGCCCACTCGTAATGCAGAAGTTTGCTCATAAAAAGAGACAGTAGTTAAAAAAATAGTACCAGAGGCTGAAATGTTTAAAGTGGCATTAGCACTTGACACAACATATGAATTCAAGAAAAATGTTGTAATTTGTGTTTATAAAAATAAAAAATAGCGCATGGCATACATACTGTACAGGATTCAGCAGAATTGTTAGTGCAATCACTTTCCTTCAAAGAGCATCATTCTATGGCAAACACCATCCCAAGCCATTGTGACTCTTTACTGGTTAATTTCCTGAGTTAAAGATTCTGTTCTTGGCACAGATTTGAGCCAATCATTTTACCGCAGCTCTACCTTTATTCCAATATGGAACTGAATGTACTGTGCCTTTACAGTCTGGTTATTGTGTTCTTTATGAAAACACTTTGTATAAAGATCACAAGGTTTCTATCATAGTTCATGTGATGGAAGCTAATATATTATACTGGTTTCTGTAAAATTTCTTGTTATGGCCTGCAGTGTTCAAAATCAAGATGCTTCACTTATCCTACACTACATGGCCAAAAGTATGTGGACAGCCTCCAAATTACCTGAGCTCAGATGTTTCAGTCACACCAGTTGTTAACAGGTACATAAAATCAAGCACATAGCCATGCAATCTCCATTGAAAAAAATTGGGTCATACTGAAGAGCTCAGTGACTTTAAATGTGGCACTGTCATAGGATGTCACCTTTGCCTGAAATTACTACAGTATGTGAAATTCCTGCTCTGCAAGATCTACTCCAGTCAACTATAAGTGCTATTATTATAAAGTATCAAGGAGCAACAGCAGCTTAGCCACAAAGTGGCTGACCACATAAATTCACACAACAGGGCCGCAATATGATAAAGCACATAGCGCATAAAAATTGTTTGTCCTCTGTGGTATCGCTTATAACAGAATTCTAAACTGGCTCTTGAAAAAGCATTAGGATAAGACTATGTCAGGAGCTTCATGAAATGGGTTTCCATGGCTGAGCAGCTGTACCCACCCTAAGATTACTATGTGCAATGCCAAACGTTGGCTGAAGTGGTGGAGAAGCACACTGCAATTGGACTCTGGGGGAGTAGAAACATTTCCTCTGGAGTGATGAACCAGGCTTCAATATCTGGCAGTCTGACTGAAATCTGGATTTAGCAGAATAAAGGCGGCGGCTACCTTCCAGACTGCACAATGCCTACTTTGGTGGAGGAGAGATAATGGTCTGAGGTGGTTTTTCAGGGTTTGGCCAAGGCCCCTTGGTTCCAGTGAAGGGCACTGTTAATGCTACAGAATACAAAGAGCTTTTAGACAATTGTGCACTTCCACTTTGAGGAAATAGTTTACAGAAGACCCTTTACTATCTCAGCATGCCTGTGCCACTGTGGTTCATAAAGACACGAAGGACCTTGAGCACCCAGTGCAGAGCCACAACATCAACCCTATTGAACTGATTTGGGATGAAGTGTGAGCCGAGTCTTCTCATCCATCATCAGTAACTGAACTCACAAATGTTCTTTTGGTTGAAATTTTGTGGAATGCCTTTTCAGAAGAGTTGAGGCAGTTAAAGCTGCAAAGCTTTGGGTGGCAAATCCATATTAATGCCCATAGTTTTGGAATGGAAAGACCAACAAACTCATATAGGTGTGATGGTCAGATGTTCACAAATGTTTGGCCTTATAGAGCATCAGTGACAACAATACATGGAAGAAAACATACTATACCTTGTTGGTTGCTGTTCACAATATAAAGGCGCTATGTACTACAGTTTGTTTTTTTTCTTAATTCTGAACAGTAAATCCAATTTAAGTCTTGAACAGGTTGGTAACAGAGTTACTAACATGCAAATCAGTGTGTTTATACTTTAAAAATTACAGCCCTCTGACTACATTCTCACTCTCTTTACTGGTTCTCAGCCACGTTACAAAGTCACTTGTAGTGTGCTCCAGGTTACTCACCCCATAATGATTCTTATATGGACGTGGCAATTTATTTACTAATGTTAAAACTATTGTGTTTTGAAATCAAACAATTTGTATAAACTCACATTTGTTCTGTCGTGTTTGTTCACCAACTGTGAATTAAACTGTGCAGGAGAAGGAACTGCAACTCAGGAACACTTTGCCCTCATAAAATCAAGGCTTGTCAGTCCATTTGTGATTCAGAACATAAATGTCAAATTGTACCACTGCTAGTACAAAAAGTGACAAAAAGGTATGATGCTTCATGTGATATTTCTAAATGGGAAGCACCACTCTATGCCTAATTTACGTTTTTTGGCAGCTTAAATAAACTAAAAATCACTTCCATAATGTGAAGGCAGTGCTAACAAGGACAACCAAGTCATTAAAAGGCCCACATCTGTGCGGCCCCTAGAGTCAGCTTGTCACTCCCTCTTCTTCTACAACCTGTCAGGAAAGTCCCGGTGGATGCGAACTCTAGCCGATGAGCTTGACAATGCTTGTGTTTAGACATATGTCAGGATGGAAACTTTATTGCTCACAGGGAGAGGAAAATAATAAAACATAATATTGTTAATAATGATTCACTTACCTGTACAGCAACCACAGACAGCACTTCAACGGAAATCCTGTTAAACTCATCAAAGCAGCCCCAGGCTCCAGTTTGTGCCAGACCTTTGTATATGTTACCGCAGGACTGTAAAAAATAAATTAATTAATAAATAAATGTGGTGCTACAAGATTCATGCACTTAACCATTACGATCATCAAACCGGTGGTGCCCAACTCCTCTCCTGTGGCTGCTGGATTTTCTTGTAACTCAGCTTGTTATAATTATGGGCTTATGCTTGAAGCAAATTATTTTTTCATTTAACTCCATTTCAGGAATATCTGTTTTTGAACTTTATGGGGTTAAAACAAATGTTGAACTCAGCTTCTAAGAGCTGCAATGTCAGCAGGACTTCACCTCAGCTTTACTCTTTACAAAGAAGTTCTTCTGAGCCAATAATGGAGCTATTTACTTACTTCTTTCATGTCATGGGACCAAAACAATTGTCAGTATTGATGTTCCATTTCATTTCATAACTATTTGCATCCACATAATAAATTCAGCCTAATGGGGGTGCTATATTCAATGTCATGTGACTACTTAATTTGAAATACCTGATGTAATTAAGCTAGAATCATTAAGGAAAGTTAGTCAATTAATGAGATGTACACATAGGCTCACATGATATTACATTAGCAGTCAAGTCAGTGTAGTGCATTTACTTGTTGGAAATTTAAATTAATTGTGTGCAACTGTTGTGTTTAAAAAGAAATAAATGTGTATACACCTTAGCAAGAACAGCAAGACACATTCATCTGCGCTGAACTGAAACTTGCAAAAACACCCTGTAGACTGTTTTTAAATTTCCCTGTTAAGTTCAAAAACAGGGAAATAATAAGCATGAATGTAAATATTGGACTGTAACGAAAAAGTTTAACTTCTCCATTAATTATTTGAAATATGGAAAAAGATGACTTTTACCTGTTGAACATCTTGTGCTAGTCATCCACGTATAAAATAAACATTGTTTCAACAGTATATTCTTGCTTCTTCAGGATATGCTTTACTTATAAAAGGGGATGAGCAAGATAGGCACAGGCATGGTGAACTGTTTAGTACTGCTGCGTGTACAACTATAAGGGGCAGGTGTACCTTATAATCCATCTGTTCAGAGCAGTTGAAGACATACACCATAATTCCAAGGGCTCGACCAAGATCTTTTGTAGTTTCTGTTTTTCCAGTTCCAGCTGGCCCCGCTGGAGCACCACTCATGGTCAAATGGAGAGACTGGGTCAATGTAATGTAGCACCTGGCAACAGAAGACAAGCATTATTGTAAGGACACATTCTACTCAGTGTTCTTGTTCCTTTCTTTTTGCTGAAGCCATTTCTCTACGCAGCTAGGCCAAAGGGGTCAAAGTTAGATCTCACAAGAGGCACAGGAAGCATAAAACGGAGCACAATGTGTCAAAATCAGATCTTGCTACACATACCAATGAATCCCCCTGTGAATATCTAAATGTCAGACTGTCATCTGAGGACCGTGAATGGGGAGATGTACACCCTTCCAGCCACCCCTCATGCGAACATGACTTCAAAAGCTATTTAAAAAAAGAGAGAGACTATAAAATGTACAATTTATGATTTTAAAGAAGCAACCTTTTTATGAGCTATTTTGTTCCACAAACAGTCTTTGGAAAACCGGCTTTGTTTTTATTAGTATTTTGAATCACGCTGTATGAATATTTTGACATGGCACATATCTAAGGTCTTACAGAGCTTCATGCAGCACCTACAGGACAGACCACATGCCAGCCGTGGGGTACTGGTAGATGCGATTTAGTACTTTGACCAGTACTTTGACTCAAAGCCATAGTGGGTCAGAGTTGTAAGGAGCCACAGGTAAAGATAATCCAGGAAATAACAAAATGATCCTTTACTTCATTAGAGTTTTTTTTAATGAAAAATATTAAGGGGCAAATAATGTGGCCCATTAAAAAAGTATTAAGATTTGTGTGCACAGTAAGTGGACAGGGCAGAAGTCCGTCACAGGCACAAACACACAAATTCTTAATTACCTAATCTGTAAGTCTCTGCGAATGTGGGAAGAAAATCCAAACAGACACTAGGAGAATGTGCAGACCCCACCCAGGCTCAAACCTGAACACTGGTTCTATAAGGCCGCAGTTATGATTGTACCACCCAGGGGTCATTCGGTATGTGTGGGCATGTCACAAGCTTTACGGGGGCCAATTCATAATGTAGCTGAAGCACAAGCTTTAAATTTTGTGAGTATTGCAAAGAATTATATAGACACCTAGTTCAGTTTATTTTTAGTATTTGTTTAAAACTGATTGTAAATGGACTGCTGTTCTATACTTGTTCTGCTAATAAAAATCCTGGAAGATTAATCTTTCACATTTTCCACTGATGTATCTATTTTGGTGCTTTGAAAGGGTGTCATGTTACTGAACTCTGTCCATGTGTTACACATCCAATTTTAACATTTTAAAGCACAAATGCTGCTTGAAACACTAAACTCTATGGAAGGAAAATGTATCTTTTAGATGATGGCCTTAATTCATCAGTCAATTGGTCTTGTTCAATGTGCACCAGCAAAAAACAACAAGAATCAAAGAAGTTCTCATTTTTGCCTTTTCCGGACATATCCTGATAGTCTTTAAATCCCCAAGCATCACTACCGGAATCCATCTGCCGGTCCCAGCTATGAAGAATAGAGACATTTTAAACATTGTCAACAACTGACCTGTCTGTCAAGGGTGTGATTACCAAGCGAGGAGTGTTCCCCAGGTACTCGTATGAATACAGAAATTGTGCATCGCAAATGTTTGCAAAGCAATGCTTCTTTTCATCATCCCAGCGGTGTCGCAGTTGGGAAAGCCAAACAAAAGCCTGGGAATTCTCCACCTTTTTTAAAAAAAAAAAAAAAAAACAACAGAAGAATGTTAAAGGTCTTCGTGTGCTGTCAAGTCTCAAAAGAACCTGGAGGAGCAGGTTTTATCTTGGTGGACCTTTCTGTATACTATACTGTATCTCACAGTGAGAGGACATAATAGTCACAAGCAGGAGGCTTCATGGTTTTGTCCCTCATAAGATACCTTCATATATTTACAGCTAAATGCCCTCTGTTGATCAATTATGGGCACAGGAGAGCACTATTTTATATCATATGTTATTATAAACTGACTCAAAGTAAAAGAATCTAAACCCAAAGATAAAAAAAATATCATAAAATGTTTTCAACTGACCAAAAAAATGTAAATACATTAAACATCTTTATGTTCAGTATATTTTATATTACTAATAAGTACTATGGTGGATATACTAAAAATAGTTGTAAAACTCAGAAGAATGAAAAGCACATAGTTTATCAGCCACTGCCATAAAAGCTCAATCAGACAATAACAAAAAGGTAGTTGACAAGGGGAAGAGAGAGGAAGTGACCCCAGTATAATGTGGGGCAGTGATTTCAGTGTCTAGGAAATCAATCTCTTCAGATCCAATGAGAGGATCATAAAACAAAGAGAACAATTTTATCCTGAAATGCATTCAAGCCAAGTCAAAAACCTGGAACTCAGCGTGCAAACTCTAATGAGAGCCATTTGAAAACATCATGTAATCACACTCCTGAAAACCCATCTCCAGGGTACAAATTATCATTCATCACCATTTAAAATGTTCCCTGAAGATAATAAAAGAAACTTGCAGAATAATGTAAGACAGTTGCTAAATAAACACAAAGACACTGTCCTCTATATCATAAATCAAAAGAAAAAGGGATTAAAGCATCTTCTGGTTTGCTTGCCTCTGGCTGAGTTCATATAACATTTGGCTAATTCATATAACCAAATGTTTATTCCCCAAGTGGTAAGGACTGTGTGCACAGTGAACAGAGTTAATGGACATTTTTTTCCAAAAAAAAAAAAAAAAGGCTTGTAAACCAGATCTTGGTTTATATTTAATCATTTGACATTACCATTTTTAAATAGATAAATAATGCTGGTCCTTACAAGTGTCAGAGTTTCCTGACAAAGTGAAAAATAAAAAGATACTGCAATTAAGGAAAAGTTTGCATATTTTTAACTAAAAAAAAGCTAATCGCTTGTTATATGACCTGGACAGCACCTGATACATACCAAAAGTGTCTGTGCCATGATGCAGAACAGCAAGAACAGGAAGTTTTCAAAACTATTCATTATGTCAACTGGCAGATGAATAATTTTCTTATATTTTTTTATTTTATAAACCGGTCGCTTAGGAGACTGTCCTTACCATTAGCAGTCAGACAAAACTAAAATGGTACACATCCAACTGCTCAATGGGTGTTGTATTGCCAAAAAAAACAAAACAAAAAAAAAAAAAACACGAGTAGAACTGTAAACTGTGAAAATATGGAGTGGAACTTTTGCATGATAAGCCTGTAAACAAGTTCATTGTAAAAAAGGAACTTCTCAGATACTCAAAACAATATGCAATGGCTCAATCTAAAACAATAAAATGTATCAAATATATTTGTAGCGAGTGCCATAAACATAATTTACATGTAGTGCTCACAGGCTAAGCGACTTGCTCAGGGTCACAGAGTGGAAACTAAACCAACACCACTGTGGTTCAGAGACCAGTTCTTTATCCACTTCTCCACACTGCCTGTCTGTGACTCAGAAATCATGGCTGTATTTGGCACTTGAACACAATGGATGGAGCACAATTCTTCAAATTGGGTTAAAGTTTAGGACTTCAGGAAATCTCTCTCTGTTCATTAATAGTGTACACCATGCATGCAGCTAATGTTTTGTTTTTTTTATTCCTAATTAATACTTTCTACCAATGTTTGTTGAATTTTCTAGGTTTTGCTTTGACTTGTATTGTGTGGAGGACAGAGGTTTACAAGTTGTGCAGCTGTAAGGAAATCAATGAATTTGTGCTTTTAAAAGATCTAACAAAGCAAGACTTACAGGACAGAGTTCCAGGGAAGGACCAGCACAGAACAAGTGACAACTGCATTAAACGAAGGTGCAGCAGCTACCTCTCACACACTCTCTCACAGCTACAAGGTTCAATTGACAGCAAAACAAAAACTCTCACCCAAGTGCAACTGCAAGGAGTTGTAGCAGACTACCTTCACCTGTATCATCCGATTTTGAACAGTCCATACAGATGGAGCATGATGCTTCAAAGATGTGATGAATTTTCTGGACAAGATGCATGTATAAGATGTAATTATTTTGTGTGTGTGTACCAGTGTCGATGAATAGAATTGTTTAGAAATTATTTTACATAGGTGCACCTCAATTAAGAAATGTTTGAAAAGGTAACCTGTTGACATGGTGGGTACTACATTGTTTTATTTTGTCTGATGTCCGATTACTTCCCTTTTTTTCCCCCTACAGTGGAGTGAGGCTGTTTTGTTTAACCTTTAGGTGTTTCAGTAAATGTTCCCATTAAACTCTGTTGCCTGCCTCATCCATTCAATTAAGATTTGTCATATAAGCCACCACATAAGACTGCCATTAAAAGAATAACAGGCCAAAAATAAAGTTACATGTTGCAAGAAAAGGTTCTCTTACACTCTCAATTAAAGCAAATGTCTTCTGATGATTCCTGGAACCAAACGTAAAATTTCACCGCTTAGGTGGTAACTCCTCTACATATGGAACATGTATCAAAATGGAAACACATACACTAGGCCATTATAACAGTGCGATTCAGATATCAAAAATGTAATCTTCTCCAACCATCATTAGTCTCTCCTGTTTTCAGATACTAGCTTACTGGTCTTTCAACATTTTCCTTAAAAAATTGGAATAAAACGTGTACTAACTGCAGTCAAAGTCCAAGCACACCTGAGCAGGGTTTCTTGAAATAATTTCTCATTGTAAACCTTTTTAATGTTTTCAAGACCCATTTGATGTTTTAATTCCCGGACAATCTTTAGTACTTAGAGAAACGTGAACGATAGTCAGAGTGAGGAGGAAGGGGTTCCCTCTTGAAGAATTGTAGACAATTGTCAGATTAATTGAAGAAAATCTGAGCAATTTCGATTGCTTTAATCAGCCCGCAGCAAACCACCACAGCTCATGCAGCCCATTACCATTAACTACAGTAACTCGCAATCCAAGGATATTAAACCGTGACACATTTTGGGTTGCAACAAATACTCTGCAATAGACTTAAAAAAAATATTAGAAAATTTCTATTGATAACAAAGCACAGTAAATGGGTGCAAATTAAAAAGAGGAAAAAAGGTGCATCCCAGCACACAAAAAAAATACATACAACACTACTCCTATTCGATATATATTGGCACTAAAATGTGCACCATCTATTAAATCTAAAAGCTGAAAATATAGATAATACTGTTGTGTTAAGTAATAGTACATAAAATGTATTCAGTTAATTAGTTAGCTAAAATACATGATCAAAAACAAAACTTCTATGTAAACATTCCTTCTTGTGCTCTTTATAAACCCTATGTGTTCTCTAGATCGAGATTAATAGACTTCTCATATATTAAACAAAAACAAAAAAAAAATGGCCAGTTTTGTCTTGCTGTATTTAGTTTTCAATATAATCACGGACCCAAAAACCAAGACATTTTACAGGATTCCATGATATTTGAAAATTAACTATTGTGATTGAACATTCAACAGGATAGCATGGGAAATGTATAGGGCTAAACTGGAATGTTCAAAATGATTTTCTCCAAAAAAAAAAAAAAAAACTGATATTTTAAGGATAGAAAGTCAAAAAGTTTCTAGAAGCATTTTTTTTTTTTTTTTTTTTTTTAAAGTCACTACTGGCCTCCTGACTCAGAATCTCTCAAAACCTCTTCAAGTATTGACCCTTCTATCCACAGCACAGCTGCTTTTTGCTTTAAGCCATAGCAGATCTGCAGCAGTATGATTTAATCTTTGCAGTGATTAAATTAATTGCACAAAAGGGGAAAAATCCATTAATAATTCAACAAAGCACAGTTTTTGTCTAGAATCCTCTGGAGAAAAGTGGTCATGTGCTGGGCACCATAATAACTTCAATGTCTAATCAAAAGAAGAACTTGAAACAGCCAAAGATGAACTGTAAGCTCACCTTCTGAGCAATCATTTTGGCTACCACATCTCTTGCGTGTACATCAATTGTGCAAATGGTCATAATTTTCTGGCGGTCTCCAGGTGTGAGCTTCCCAATAAGCATTGTGATGAGTGTGTTGAGCTGGTTCACTTGCTTCTTATAATATTCCTTCATTGCATTTTCATAGCCTTCTTCCAGTCTGGCAAAGGCAATGCCAACCTCTGTAGTCCACCAGATCTGGGTACAAGTCAAGGCAACCTTAAAGAAAAGAAAAAAAAAAAAAAAAATTCTCTTCACAAAAGACGACCTGGAGCCTAAATAACACATTTTTATTATATACAATACTTTGTAATTTCATAAAACAAGAAAACTTATTTTAACTTTTAACATCTTAGCCTTTCTTTACCGTCATTTTAATACCTTCTCACTTTACTAGACAACATACTAATGAACATGCTAACTGCGGTTTGTCCAAGTGGAAGGCAATGCTTGATTGGGAGCAGCTAACAAAATAATTTAGTTGCTCATCTCATTATCTTGAGGAAAATGGCAAGTTCTCTCTTAAAGCTAAGAGGAACACCTTACATAATAATCCAGCTGTTTTCTTTGCTTGACACAGGGTGTCACTTGATAAGCAGACTGGATATCAAGCTGTCATGCGTATCCAGTGAATTTCAAGGAGTAAATCTTAATCACTATGAAGACAACGGTGACTGATTAGAAAAAGCATTACCCCATGTGTGTGCAAATCAAGTTTCAACAGCACAAAAGCAATGACGTAAATCCAATTTGTGTTAAGCATTCAGAATGACGTGCAAAAATCACAACTTTTATGAGGTACTGAATAGATGTCATTTCCATTTTTTCCCTATAAATTGGAGAGACCAGCATGCTACTGATTTACCTGAGCTGGGTAATCAAAAAGCCACTGATCCCTGGGCTTCTCTTCGTAAGCTATCACCGCCTCAGTCATCTCATGACGGACTGTTGCCTTCATTGCCTCCAAAACCTTCATCAGCCAAACCTCAACCTGTCAATAAGAGGAGAGATTATTGAGGGAATGTACACTTCTAGGTAGGCTTTCCAACCAGCCTAGTGGCTCAAGAGCTGTACACAAGAGTAAAAGGGTTACAAGTTTAATTACCATATGTTCTGTGACTCGAGCATGAGTTAGTCAACCTATATGGATTTGTTAACGCAGCATCTTCTGCTAACTATGGAAAGATACATACCCCTACATGTAAAAATTGCACAATAATATGCACATTAAAATACTTTAAAATGATGGTTACTCTTTAGCAGAGTGGAGAGGCTTTTATGCTTCAATTGTTGGGAGGTTTAAACTCTCAGTTTGGTTATTAATGGCAAAGAGGTCAAAAGGTGTGCAGTCTAGGAGTCGGTCAAAGAATAATCCAAAAATAAGACTTCCAAGAGGATTCTCACAAAGTCAAGTCAAACCTTGTTCAGAACAAGGATGGATGGACAGAACTTTATTTGCCCCGGGGGAAATTTGGCTTTTTACTTAATCTCTTTATTTATTTATTTATGTTGTTATTTATTTATTTATTTATTATACACACACACACGTGCGCTTTGATCTGAACACGCACTAGAATGCCTATAAAGCAAGAAAATTAAAAGGAAAGAAAACTTCTGACTTGGTGTTCACAGTGAGACATTATGCAGACATATTGCCATTGGTATAAAAGGAGCCCCAGTAGTGTTTCATCCAACACTTCTGCTGAATAATTTGTTGGCTGGCAGTACTCAATGTTAGTGTGTCAGAGAGAGGATGTGCAGCATTGTTCATAATGGCAGTCAGTTTTGTTTTAATTCTCTCCTTAACTACTACCTCCAGTGGCTCCAGAGTGTGAAACCGAGTTTCTCTTTTAATTAGCTTGTTGATTCAGTGGGCCTCTCCTGAAGTGATTTTATCGGCCCAGCACACCGTAGTGTAGAAA
Organism: Erpetoichthys calabaricus; assembly: GCF_900747795.2. Classification (NCBI taxonomy): domain Eukaryota; kingdom Metazoa; phylum Chordata; class Cladistia; order Polypteriformes; family Polypteridae; genus Erpetoichthys; species Erpetoichthys calabaricus. Next base: position 3,395,290 of record NC_041407.2, on the reverse strand, counting down.
ACTGCACTTAATACTGAGACCCACTACTGAAGGCAGATATTGGAATGATGTTCACTCACTTGTAGGTTCTAGTAAACACCAGCTGGTCAAGAGAGGTATAACCTGGTTTGTAGGATTTTTTTTTTTAAGCTTTTAAGCTGCCAGGACAGATCAACCACCATAACATGAAAGAAACAAGGAACAACCAGCAGATTGTCGCACTGTATATTAGGTGTCATGGATGGTTTGGCATCCAAGCCAAGATAAACTCTGCCCTCTTCCCTAGCTGGGAGGCCGATATAATGGCATCTGAGCTGGAACGGAGGAGAGTTTCTTAACTGGCCAGAAGGCCAATACGAAACGCTTTCCACGTTCAAACCATCCCACAATACACTGGGTTGCAGCATTCCTTTTGGTGAACACCCATCTGAAAACCTGGTTGGTAGCATAGGAGTTGTCCTACTGGGCACCATAAGTGCCACCAGGGAAAGCTGTTGGGAGATGAATTTTCTGTCCAGGGATGTTCTGCCTGACCCAGAATTACTTCTTGGAAGCAATGATTTAGCATCAGAAGTACGCCCAGGTGAGGTTTAAAAGGGATATATCCACATTATCCTTACAACTGAACTATATAGTGGAAGAACAAGCAGCCTGTTTTAAGGTATTTCGTCAAATAAAAATATTTATTTGAACCTGGGACTTGTGTGAGTGAAGTTTTGCCTGAGGTCAGGAGCTGTACTATGTTCCCTGTAGATCACACAGGCAAAAGAAATCACATGTAAAATACATGTGGAGAGCACCAAAAGCGAAACATGTACTCCAATGAAAGTAGTTCTCACAAAGCATTACACAAGAGTCTGGTAAACGAGTGTGGCAAACAAGCAAACTGACCTTGCAAATGGAAGAAAGTAAAAAAAAAAACTATTAAAAACTGTAAAAATAAATAATTAAATACAATAATGCACTTCTTTCTTGTAACAGGTCTTTATATTTTCAGTTACATGCAGTTATTTCTAAACTAAATTTATACTATAGAACACATAAAAACCTGGACATTGGGTCCAATGCCAATTGGGAGACTTGTAAATATGGGAAATAAAAAACACGGCCAGGCTTCAATAATGGATACAACCTTTTAGGATATGGCATGTTAAACTCCTTTGGTAGGGAAACAGCCAGAGCTAATGTGGCAGGCTACCATATATGACGGGAGTCTCCCATATAGAAATGATCTGTAAACAGACTTAGACTGGTCGCTCTACTATTGTAAACTTTCCCACAGAAGAGCAACAGACAAGTTTGGTGCTTATATGGAGAAAGAGCGCATTGCCTCAAGGAAAGTTAAAGTTAGATGAAAATTCTCACTGAGTACCAAATACAACTGGCATCTATCTCCCAAACAGCTTCTTCTACATCTTGGAGAGTGTAATAAAGCAGTTTATAGTTGAACATTATATATTTAGAATAAAAATCAAGACCATCAAATCACAGGTCATGATCATGTCTTGGAAGAATGTGTAAGAGCTGCTGCCCTAAGTCAATAAGTGCATGTACCTTGGAGTACAAAAAAAATTACTTGCTCACCAGCAGTTTTACTCTCGAATTCTAATGGTGGAACTTAGCTCTCAAATGAAGTTTTCAGTCACCAAAAGAATAAGATTGTAGGGACAAACACCCACAATGAAGTTTCTGGGCTAACATTCAATGACTAGGTGAGTAACTCAACAATAAGCAAGGACCTCTGAGGAGAACCATAGCTTCTCCAAGTCTAGGGGGGGCATTTCAAGTGGGTTCAGCAGGTAAGACTAATGCTCCCTAGTTGTCTTTCGTTGGACATACTTGAAGCTGAGCCCACTGAAAGACGACTTAAAAGTAGGCCCAGCTGAGGTGTCACATCCCCTGACTGGCCTAGGAGTGTCTGAATTCTTCAGATGGATACTACTGCTAGATACTATGGCCTGGTCTGTCCAACCTGATGTTTTGCCACCACAAAACTCAAAGCTAAATGTGAAGACAACCATGAGAAATACATACATTTCTCCATTTTCTAACCCGTATATCCACTTGCTGAATACCAGTTCAGAATTTGCATTATACCCAAGACTTGGGCGTTTTAAATGTAAAACTTGAGAAAACCTAATTGCATTTATGAGAGATGATTCACACTAAGCAGAAAATGACCAGGCCCAGAATTTAACACAGATGTCTTAAGCTGCGAGGCAGAATTTAAACCAATGCACCAACCACATCTTCTAATAGTGAACAATGAATTTTGTTTATTATTTTCTTATTAGGACATCATTTTCCAAAACCTGAACTAAGAGTTTTACACAAATTGTTAAAACTAAAAGAGAATAAAAACATAAAGCAACGCATTTGTATCCCAGAAGCACAACTGTTTTTATTACCTAATATGTCCTAGAAGCATCGCTTTCACTGCTGCTCAACATGTCCTTACCTGTCCACTGCAGTCACACTGCTCATTAAAGGTAACATATTCCTTTTCTTTGCTGTACATTCCTAGGCCAGTTTTGGTGGGCTTGCCGTCAGGTCCATCTTGAAACTTCATCTTTGCCATATTGTCAAACAGCTTGGAGAGATGGTGCTGAACCTGTTAAAAAATTACACAGCAAGATGATCAAATAACACCAGTGGTTTCCTTTGAACACAGCATGTTTGCACTTCAGTTTCATAAGATGTGAAACACTGAATTCTGCTGATCCTGCTGTGCTCACAGGTTGTAATATTTGGTGCAGGACTCCAAATCATATCATGGTGCTTTAATAGCATTTCTGTGAATACACCTGCAAAATTAAACCAGATAAGGGCAGGGGGCTAAGAAGGTTTACGACCACAAGGTAATACTATCTTAGTTTTTTAACATGCTTTTACTTCTCCAAGGACTGGCAGGGTAGCTCTCTCAGAAATATAAATGGTCTATATAAAAACAGAGATGCTGAATAAAAATTGCATATAAAAATACATTTTATGATAATGCACTTAATAATAGGGATGCACCGATACCACTTTTTTGGAAAACGAGTACGAGTACTTGCATTTCAGTACTCGCCGATACCGAGTACTTAATAAAAACATGATTAGGTATACCCCATGTCTGGAGCATTTCCTCAAACACATGTGCTATAGCCTAGCTGGTGTGCGAGCCGCGGAATTGTTTCGCATGTAATATGGCTCGTTGCGGCGTGAAACTCTCGTCTATCCACTGGGAGGTTAGGCTAATTAGCGACACAGGGCTAACACTGCTTGTTCAAATATCCGTGGTGAAACTAAACGCAGAGGAGGCTTGCAGTAGGCTGTGGATATGTTTTTTCACAGAGTCGTGTAGTTTAGGCAGCTCCGTGTCAGTCATGTAGCGGCGGCTTGGGACATCATATCTGGGCTCCAGAACATGGAGGAGACGCAGGAATCCCACATTTTCTACCTCCGAGAGTGGCTGGTCACTCAATGCAATGTACTCGATAATTGCCTGTGTTATTTTCACAGCACGTGGATTGTCTCTGGACATTTTCTCTCGTCTTGCAAGAGTTTGCTGCAGCGTGGGTTGTGTTGGTTTAGAAGCATGGGTAAACTCTTTGTACTCGTTGTCGTGTTGGGATTTTAGGTGCTTGATTAAATTACTTGTGTTAAATGCGCTACCTTTTGAGCCTCCTCTGGACAATTTCGCTGAGCACAATTTGCAGTCCGCCTTTGTTTTGTCGTCTTCATTCACTTTGAAATAGTTCCACACGGCTAGGGTTACCACTTTTAATACAAAAAAATAAGGGACGCATACTGCAGCGGGGGCCACATCCCGTATTACCCAATCAAAAGCAGGAAAGGAGGCATCTTCATAAAATATGTGTGGGATGATTTGCATGAGACGCTGCTTTAAAAAAAAAAATGATAAAAAAAATACGGGACAAAACCCATCCCGTATTGATTCAAAACGGGACACGCAATTTCATTCTCAAATATGGGACGATTCCGTATTTTAAAGGACGGGTGGCAACCCTACACACGGCTGACATGTCTCGCCTCGCCTTCTACCCGCTCTGAGCTGCAGCCGGGGCCTGGGGGCGGGCACTCGGCGCCTGTGATTAACCCCTTACACGCCGCTCAAACATAGACATTTCTCAGACCATGGTATCGGTCCCCGGTATCGGGGGACTTTTAACGAGTACGAGTACTTTAGAAAATGTGGTATCGAGGCCGATACCAGATACTGGTATCGGGATCGGTGCATCCCTACTTAATAAATAATTATTTTAAAGTCCTAAGCATAATATATTTCATAGACATTAAGTGCTAAATGCAAATGACCAATTGTGATAAACATTTAACCAACATATAAACATTTACGGGTGGTGTCACAACTGAGGAATTACTGAGGCTGGCACTCTCCCATTCAAATCACCTTCCTCAAGATGGCAGAAATGGAATACAAACAGGAGTCCCTGAAATCACAGCTGATAATTCTGCAAACCAGCTAAAGCATATTGGCCAGCTAGTGGCAGATCTGATCAGCTGCTTAGCTTGCGATTTGGATTTCACTGTGCAGTAATTCTCTTTCCCAACCTGAATGCATGCACTACTGGTGCCTCAGTGCTCGGCACTGCACTGCTTCCACACGGAGCCAACAACCAGAGTTCAAATATAATGCCGCCTTGTTGTAAAGTTTGCATCTCCTTCTGTGTCAGCATGGCCTCTTCTCCAGGTATGCCAGTCTTCCTTAACTCTATACTGACTGCACATCAGTATAACGGATATATATAAATAAATTAAGCACACACACACAAACTTTGTAAGTCAAGAAGACTTTTCTTGTACACTCCTTTTATTGTATCGCTCTCATCAGTAGCGGTGGCTGCTAACTGTGCAATTGACAGCATTGAGGTAGATGAAAATGATAATTGCTGCCCTCTTGAGGGAAAAAAAATGAAAAGCATAGATAGGAGTGATTTGCTCATCCAGTACAGGATGAATCACTCAAATTCAAAACTAATTTCTTTAAATTTTAATGTCTTTGTAAAGGCAGGTGCAGAGCATTCAATTCAGGCACATTCTTATAACCCTGACAGATGGATGTAGAAATCTGTGAATGAGCATACAATTCAAAGTATTTTATATAGGGTCTACTTTATGTAACTGCACATTAAAGCATCCAGTTAGGTACACCTGTTCTTAACCTTGCTTAATTAATGGCATCATGACATGTGTTGGCAAAGCTGTTTAACAAAATTAAACAAGGTGCACATACAACAAACTGAGGGCACGCAATGCAGAAAATGAACAAAATTGAAAATGTAAGTTGCTTTGAATGATGCATAGTGGGAGTCACAGAGCATGAGTGCATTTAGAACAACCACCTTTCTTGGGTTTCTATATACGAGTGTCATGGGTATATTAAAAATGGGCCACCACCAAAAAATATAAAACCAACACCAGTACTCAAGTTGGGAAAAGACTAATGGTAAGAGGGGCTGACATCCTCATGCAAAATGAAGTAGGATGGGTTTGTAGATCCAAAGTGGAGGGAGATCAGGGCCTTCATTAACAAAATGAAGTGCTAGACCTTAAACAAGCACGTGAAATGAATGTGTACAATACAGGCCTGAGTACAATAAAAAAAAAAAAAAAAGTATATATTTATATATAAAAAAAAAAAAAAAGGTCTGCTCACCTGAGAGGGGTCAGTGCCATTAGACAGAATATCCAGAAGATCAGCAGAGGAGATGAAGTAAAAGCGGGGAAAGGCAATCCTCTTTGTGTCAAGATATTCAGTCAATGCCTTCTCACACAGAGACAGTCTGCAGAAGGTCAGGAGAGTAATTGTGTTAGAAACCCCAATTCTACAGAATGAGGACAAGGTGGGAACATACATTTATCTGTTTCATGAGGACATCAGTGTTAACCTGTGCTAGGCGAGATGGGAATTCTCTTTCACTTTAAGATGATGTTTTAAATTGGAGGCATCTGCAAGTTGCGCATACAAACACACACTAAAGGCTTTTCACATAAATGTTTTTTTAATTAATGACCAATTGAACAAGAATTAGGACTACTCATTTACATACATTATTGTTTTAATACCCAGAAGTGCATTTACACCGTTGCCCTAGTTTGATACGGATTATTTTGTGGCCTGATTGGATATGTAACTAACTGTGCTCATCTCTCTTTACTTAAGAAGACAGCATTCACTATGAAAAGTTTTGCATAAAAATCAGAAGAAGATGACAGATTTGATCCCTATTGCTGACAAACTGTGGGTCCCCGAGTGTGTTACTTTATATATATATATATATATATATATATATATATATATATATATATATATATATATATATAAAAAAAAAAAAAAAAAAAAAAATCAGCTTTATAAATCCGAATGTAATATGAGCAGAAGACATTGACTAAAATGCAACTATTTTGACTGATGTTGCTTTTCCTTTTCTTTTGATTTCTAAATGTCTTTCCAGGCTGTCCAGCAACAGACTCCTGCTACAGCTGAAAACAGATTTGCAAAGATGCAATTCAATGTCACTTTGTTATAATGAACGTGCTTTTGCACTCAACTGGTACATGTAACTCAAACGCTCAGTAAGTAGTGGCTGTGCAGCAGCATCCATTGCAACAATTACACAAACAGCATGAGCTCAAATGAGAAAAAAAATATACCCACCTGCCTTGGATATCCTCTAATTTCTCATAAAGGCCTGGCTTATTGGTGGCTTTGACTACATTGGGAGTTTTGCTAACTTCATTTGAGAGTCCTTTAAAGTCAATATCAATGCCTTCAAACCTTTTGGAATCCTATTAAGACAAAATTAAATGGATTTGGTTTTAACAAGTACAGAACTAAAACATGCATTCTCACTGTTCATTGTGTATACAACAAAAGCTCATTGGTATTGTAACCCCTGGGGAAGAAATCCCATTAAGTTCCAGAAGAGGGATTCAGGCTGGCTGGCTGGCTGTGCATACAGTTTTGTTTGTGAGCTACAGCTGAACTCCTGTACAGGGGTGAGCATGGACATTTTCATACCATTTCACTTCCTTCAGTGGAAGGTATAAGATGCACCATGCTTACCATTCAGGGCTGGTAGACTCGTTTAAGCAGAAAAGCCTTCTAGCGGCGACAACTTGAACTTGAAACCACAAAGTTGCAGATTTGATCCCTTTCTGAATGTTGGCGAGAAAGCAAGAAGGAAAACTTCAAGGCTGTGCACAAGGCACAAACATGCAAGACTACTAATAGAAATTCACACACTGCTATCCCTATTATGACTTGGACCTACGGTGACTCTTTCAATACACAAGGATTTCAATATATTTTTGAAATTATCCAGAAAATGAGCCAATCCAAGAACTGCAGATGTCAGTGTACTTGACAACATATTAGATATAAATAATTGGATTATCACATCAAAACAACTTGTGTCAGTGTATTGAAATTTGGTGCATCTTCAGGAACCACTTAAAGTGAAACAAAGAACAGCAACACTAAGCATAGGAATAAAGAGATAGGAATGCAAATCTACAGGTTATAAAATTCTATAACAGGAGTTTGCAAGTTAACTTCAGCACATTTCCCAAGGTTAGAACCAGAAAATCAAGAAGATGAAATAATGTTAGCCAAAAAATAAAAATGGGTGCGGAGTAAGGGTTCAGTTTGAACAAACAGCTACTTGGGCCCTCCAGGGATTATGAGTGATCAGTTGAACAAACTTCAACTTCAGTGCATAGGGAATCTGAAAAAGGTAGAAGTGGACAAAGACTTCCATAAGGCATCAAATAGTACATAAAAAGCAGCTAAACTTCTGTCCACTTCTTAGAAACACAGAGATCAAGCCTCCCAGCCACCAGCAGAACCAATATGTGTTTCTTATTTAGTCTCTAAAATTTCAAATCCATTATATTAGAAGAGAAGGCTAATATTCAGAAGTGACAGAAAGAAAAACTGGGTCTTGCACAAAGGTGGCAGAGTACGAATGTGGCAGTACTCAACTGTATTATGGAATGCGTATCGTATGCATTATTCAGGTAACAGTTTATATCCTATGAAGTGATGGTGTTAAATCCAGGATGAACAGAGCATACTCCACTTCCCACACATATCACAATATTTCACCCTGTTCTTGGAAAGGCTAGCACACTCGTCACCTTTTCCCAAGGTCATCTGTGATGCACAAACTGTCAGACTACTAATAGAAATTCACACTGCTATCCCTGCCATGACTGGAAGCTAATGTCATGCATGCTGACGCTATATGACAGACACTGCTTTGATATTTTCCATTTAGAGCTTCTGTGAAGTCCCTCTCTGTCAAAGACAACCAGGGAAATGTGGGCAGTGCGAGAGCTCAGCAACTTCAACAGTTGTTCATCTTGAATCACATTTGAAATTTCATACACTCTCTGGTTGTACCAAAGAAACAGGTAGACCAAAAATGTAATAAATACACTGCATATACTGTATGATGTGTATTTATGGCTTATGTTTTCACATATTCAAAATCACTGAAAGTGGATATTCAAAGCCAATTTCAATATGAAGAAAAGAAGCCACACATAAAACTGCTGGTGGCTAAGACATAGTCAGTGTCAGTTCAGGTCAGTTCCTGTTGGGGAGCATGCAGTGGTACAGCGTGTTGCCACACCCACCACATGACAAAACAGGTTGAGATTCGGGTTGGCAACCCTGGCAGACACATGGTCCATTCCCACCCACCTATCTGCTGCAGACAGGTGTTATGTGGTGTCCCTTGGCCTGGTCCAGCCACTTGGATCCTCAACAATGAGGACCCTGTGAGTTGGATCATCCTCGGGTAATTTGCACCACATGGCTGTAGTGCCATAACTGATGTTCCCTCACAATGCAGGTAATGTGCTTCATTTGGGACTCCATGAGCAACCACTCGTTCGACACAGTCAGACCAGTGGTACCCAAGGATTCTCCAAAGAGACGGTACCAAAGGAGTCCAGTCTTCGTCTCAGGTCACTAAATAGCATCCATGTATCACAACCATATAGCAAGATAGGAAACACCAGAACTCTAAAGACTTGGACCTTCGTACTTTTGCAAAGATATTGGGACTACCACACACCCCATTCCAGTGACCTTATGACAGAGGCAGTAAAGAAACTCTGCAGATATTTGCATTTGCACTCCATGAGAACTCTCAGTGCCAGGATGCGGTCGATGATGGACTTCTTAGGTGTAAAACCAGACTGCTCTGGTCGCTGATAAGTAAGCAAGTGATTACAGATCCTATTGAGGATGACTCTAGCAAGGACCTTACCCAGCACCAAGAGCAGTGTTATCCCCCTGTAGTTGACGCAATCCAGGCGGTCACCCTTCCCTTTCCAGATAGGGACAACAAGTCCAGGTTTTCAGTCAGTTGGGATCTCGCCCATCTCCCAAATGGAAGCAAAGATTGCTTGCAAGACAAGGATGACAGCCTTACCACCAGCCTGGAGGAGTTCACCACAGATAACACAGATCCCTGCAGCCTTCACTACCTTCAGCTGGTTCACCACCTGTGCAATCTCAGTGAGACTGGGGGGGGTTCACAGCTAATTGGGGGATCAGTGTCAAGAACCGTGGACCCAGAGATACCAATGTCCTAGCTGGAGGATTAGCTTTAAATAGCTGCTCAAAGTAGCCAGCCCAGTTGGTCACAACTGCAGTGTCGTCCGTAAGGACTGTTCCATCAGCAGCCCAGACTGCGACTCTGAGAAGAGCAGATTCGGATGTGCGTAATGCTTAGATTCCTCGGAGATGTAGTAGATGTAAATATATTGTGTTCAGATAAAACACGTTGCTCCTCTCCGGTGGCATTAAAAAAAAAAAAAAAAAAAAAAAAAAAAAAAAGTACACAAATACATAACCTAATTTACAAAGGTGCTCCAATTCTCTCTCATACTTATACTCTCATACTCTCTCACTTATATAGAGGTTTAAAATTTACAATAAGAATGAAATGTAGATTAAAACACTTGAGCCATATGGTAATTAATGACATGCTATACCTCTGGTAATTGAGATCGGATATCTTCAGAGCCAATGAAGATGCTTTCCAAGTGTGACCAGGTGCGCTGAACCTCAAACCATATAGAAATGACAGAGTCAGCAGTGGACAGCTTCTTTTGCCATGAGGAAACCTCTTCTAGGAAAAAGGCAATGTACTTGGAGGTCATTAGATTCTGAAGCTGGACCTGATTATCTTCCAAGGTTTCAATGAGTTCCTCGTTGGACTTGAGCAATGAAATCTTGGTTCTGGGATGAGGCTCATACTCAAACTCCATGTTGTTCCAGGTTGAGTTGAGTTCCTTCAGTATCTTCTCCATTCCCATTTCTTTTACAGCTTTGTCAACAATGCCACGAACATCCTCCTCAAAGTTATGCAGATTCAGTTTCAAAAGATCAGCTAAGGTGGTATCCTCATTCATTGTAAAGCGGACACCCGTGGCTTCCATAAGCTGGAACCAGTGTCTTTCTCGAATCGCAGGGTTCTGCAGTTCAGCCACAGCACGGAGGGATGTCAGTATATTCTTAACTGTGTCATCCAGTCCTGTGAAAGCATCCCATGCCCTCATTTCTTTATCAAGACCACGGATGTCTTTTGCAAATCTCTTGCAGTCTTGGTCCATGTTCTCCACATTGATATCCCTCCACCGGGTTGTTTTCCAGTCATTTATGCTGGACTTGACCATATTTATCATGTCCCAGAGGTCTTTCAGGAGAGACACCTCCTTCCGGCACTGTTTTAGCTGTTTGTAATCAGGAACATTCACTTCGAACAAAGCAGCAGACTCAATTATATTTAACATGGTGGCCTCCTTCTCAGCAATCTGCTTATATACCATTTGCAGTAGCTGATATGGATTTTCACAGGAAAACCTAGAAATAATTTTAAATAAAAAGTTAGCCAGAATAACACCTAATGAACATTAACAAAAGAATAATCATCTTAAAAGCAATTATGAAACAACACGGTCATGATAAAAAAAGGGGAACAATAAGTACCATATAATGGCACTCATTTTGAGCAATGCCATACAATTAAAAAAAAAAAAAATTAAAAAAAAAAACACCAAAAAGGGGCATACTGATACTAAGTAAGTGTATTATGTTTATTGACATTCTTTACAGAGCAAGAGAGAAACAAAAAGTGCACTTTTTATGGTAGGACTGCCACAAGTCACAGCACTAAACACACACTCATCCTTGCTTTTGTTTAGAACTTACCTGAATGGTGCTTCAATACGAAACTGCTCCCTGAATTTATGCTGCTCCACATTAAACGAATCACATTTCCGGCGGAGGCTGGCAACCTCATTGGCTTGAAGTGGAGCAACATGCTGCTTAACTGAGATGGCCTGTTTTTTCAAGTTGTTCCACTTCTCTGGAAGTTCCTAGGAAAAAACAAATAGAAAAAAAAAATCCAACTGGCACCACAAACATACAGTATAGCCTTAATGTATGGTCACTCCATTTGGTGCTTAGAAACCATAAGTAAGGAATTCTTAAAAATGCTTTTTTATATATTTAGTTAAGGATAAGAACTGTAATTTAAAATGTAATATTATCCAATGTGATGTTTTACCAGATTGTCAGACTGACATTTAATTAATTAATTCCATTATATTCTTATTTCATAATTTCAGAACTGTATTCATGTTTGAATCAAGTCAAAACTTGTACCATGTCTCCTGATCCAGTTTGGACACATGTTTGTATCATCTGTCTAATGTCTTCAGATATGTTTTTGTTGCAGCTATATATATTACTGTATATATTTTTGACTAGATCTTGGTAATGTAAAGTTAGGTTATCTAAGCTCTATTAAAAAAGGGACCAGAATGTATTGGAAGCCACAAATGATAAGAAAATCACAAAGCAACTTCAAACTGCAGCCTTTGTGAAAACAGCCATAAAACAGGATTTGCTTTTAACCTATGTATTAAGTTAAAAGTAATCTTATTTATAAGTAAGAGCAGTACAAATGATCATGTTGGTTGTTTTAACAGTTCATGATGCAGAACAGTTAAACTAAATCAAAATTCTAACACTGAAAATAATCACCTCCTTCAGTCTGCTTATTAAGGACTTAATAGTCTGTGTAACTGGTGTCACAAAAAATTGTTATAGTCGAGCAATATTTGCAATGCAGAAAAAATGTTTGGGCGACACGGTTAAGAATTGTTCTTAAAGTGTTGCTCAAATCATAAAAATACAGTATAACCAAACCAAACAATCAAGACAGAAAAGGACCATGTAATCTGTCTATTAAGTATTTGTAACTTACAAAACAACAAAATAAAATGACATTTAATGCGGTTGTATGTGTTTCAATACCCTGAATAAAGATTTTTAATACCTGGGATAAATGCTTACAGTACCAAAAGTATTCATCTGGCTATTCATCCATTATCTACCTGCTTAATCCAATTCAAGGTAGTGCGGACAGAGCCCATCAGTGTTCAATGAACTATTATTCATCCATTTGCTAAACCTTCTTATTTCAATAGTGAGTGCTTGGAAGCCATCAGACACAAGCAGGGATCACCACTCTGTGTGAATTTTGAGCAACCAACCTAACATGTACAGTATGTCACTGGGATATGGGAGATGTGATTAAAAAATCAAAACAAATATATGGAGAATAACCCAACTGCACACGCCTTAAGCATTTCCTATACTTGATGTGAATCCAAAATTGCAAAAAAAAAAACAAAAAAAAAAAAAAACTTTTTGGTCTGCCTATTAAACATTCTTCTCGATTTAAATTGTTAAAAAAATGCCAAAAATTTAAAAAAATATTTACCGAATATTGTTTCAATTATTTTAATTAAACGTGTTTCTTAAATCTCATGCAAAAAAACATGAAATAATCATTTTGGTATTCTGAATTTGGTTTATTATTAACTCTGAAAATTCAAATGCCAATGACTAGTATTCAGACCTACCATATTCATATTATATCAAAAGCTGTGCCCAGTTAGGTGGTATCACTTTTTCCCCCCTCTTTTTCTCGTGTGCATGTAAATCAGTGTGCATTGTCAGTGATATGGTAATACTGTATGTTAAAACACCTCTGACTAGAAAACACATTGAATTATTCAGACTCTACTCCTGTGGCCTTCCTTTGCAGCAGATCATTAAAATACGTACCTCTAACTGCTTATACACCTCGTCTGGTAACTCTTGTTCATACGTCTTCAGCAGCTCAATGGTGTGCTTCAGTGGCTCAAACATACCATCTGTGCTGCTCTGTCTCTCCTTGACAGCCATTAGATGGCCCATGACATTCACCAAACCTGCATAATCACCCTCAGCTACCTTCTTCACTAGACCACTGTCAGCCACTTTGATGAACTCCTGGAGGTCAGATAAACTGTTAAAAAAGAAGAAATGTTTGACTGTTCAAATCAGCCCAGGGGACAGGTGAACTGCTGCTGAAAAAGACTGCACTGAATGGAGTACTAAGAAACTGAATAGATTGTATTTCATGTAAAGAACATTAAAATAACTTTGAACTAAAACAGGTTTAGCTTTTCATGCCCTGCCAACTCTACCTGTTGGTGACATGGTCAATTAGGTGCTGCTTGAACATCAAACTCCATTTCTTTATAACGTTGAGGAGTGCAACTTTAAAGGGCCGAGAATCAATTCGCATCCAACCCCCAAATACACTGATGGGCTCCAGGTGGTTGACTTCATCATAGATCTTCTCATATGAATCAATCTGCTCCTGGAATTGCTCTAGCTTCGGGGGTGTCTCAGGAACGCCATCCTCTGCATGGGCCTCTATTTCTTCACTGGTGAGAACATGGCCATAAAGCAGAAACTGGCGCATGAATTCCTTCCTGTCATCCACGTAGAGATATGAATATTGGTCAAATGTGTTTCTATACTCGCGGCACTGGCACATGACATTATGGACATTATTCATGAGAATGTTGCGCATGTCAGCAAGGTCAGCCATATCTTCCATATCCGCCTAAAAAACAAATGAACAAATTCATGATGTAATGGTGAGAATTGCCTACTGCTCTATTTAAATTTATTCTTTAAACAAAAAGAGTTTTCTTCCTTGAAGAACAGAACTCAAAAAGATGTAGCTGCCAAAATCTTTTTACTAATGATGATGATCCACTGCTTTTATTTTAAATTTTGCAAAAAATTATCCGTTTATTAACCTTTTACTCCAGCTTAGTGTTATGGGGTGCCATTGAATTTACAGTTAGTATTGGCTGCAAGAAGCCACTGTGACAAAGTGACACCTAGTAAAATTACATTAAAACAAATACATTCTACTTTGATGAAAATAATCTTGCCTTATAATGAGGAAATTCACTATGTTGTGCAATCCTAGGTACCAGGGTTGAAATTCTGTATATATCTTCAACAATTCCTTCGATAATTCCAATAAACCCATCGCTAGCACCTTCTTCTAGCGCAGGCCTAAAAATCATGTCTGGAATACGAAGGTCTAAATGAGCTTCAAATAGTGGGGCCAATTTACAGTCTGAATCTGTGGGAAGTAAGAAGAAATTATAAAAGTAAGCATCCCAAATCTACAGAGTAAATTAAGTGTTATTTTATAAGCAGACATAAAATATATCACAATACTATAAACACCTCACAATAAATGCCAAAATTAGCAATCATAGGCACTTTGATCAAATGGAGAACTCTGTAGGCAAAGTGATCATAAAAGGGTAGCTCAAAAGTTCAATACTCCCTTTAAGCAAACAACAGGGACAGAAAGGTGCCAAATCCAATCACTCTGCCACCAGCCAATGCATGTCCTATTTCTGAATAAGCTATTTGACTTACTATTTTTTGTATTTTTATAAGCAGCTCCGAGTTTGGGATAACATCCTTAAAACTAGAGTAGCACTTTCATTGTTGAAACTACAGAATAAAAATGCTGAACTTTCAATCATTTTAAGACCCAATCTCGGATCCAATCTTTTTAAGTTAAGTTTTACAAAAAAGTGAACTGGCACCATCAATCAGTAGGTAGTCCATGACAAGATATAGACAGACACACATTCAGTCATGGCCAGTTTTGACTCTCCTGTCAACCTAAATGCATTTTTGGGCCGGTGGAAAGAAATTCATAGAATAGATCTTCAGAACAAACATCCCAGGCAGGCATCAAATCAAGGTCCAAGTACAATGATATTCACTTCAACAGCATCCCACTCCGTGACTTACCAATATCTGACAAAATTAGACAGACACAGCTCACTGCTTGTGACCACTAAATGTAGTTACAGTAGGAGAACACCAAATTAGCCATGAACTGTGCGTTTAAAAGCAAGGGGAGTGTAACTCTCAAAACTAGGACTCACTTCCAGGAGCGAACATAATGGCAGCTTTTCTATAGAGACTGCATCCAAACTTATTAACAGATAAGCTAAGACCCTGTCACTGGACTGTAAAACATTAATTAGTAATAAAAAAAAATCCCTAGACCAAGGGTGGCTAAACTGGTATTTCAGATTTCGTCTTCCCCCCCATGGCTGGTTCCTCTCAGCTGCAATATGTAAAAAATTACTTATATAACTTGTACTACAAGAAAACAACATTTTAGTCTTATACATTATCCAATATAAAAAGAAAAATGAGAAATATCAGTAATTTTCTAACACGCTTTGTCATGCACAGGATTGTGGGGGTCTGCTGGATCTATTCCAGGTAGCATGAAGTGCAGAACGCACACACGCAGACGAGCCCAGTTCACCTACCCTGGGATTGTGAGAACATGCAAACTCCATGAAGGGAGGACACAGGACGTGAACCCTGGTCTCCTTACTGTGAGGCAGCAGCACTACCATTGCGCCACTGTGCTATCCAAAATGGAAAAAAAAAGACCTCCTGTAATACTACTGAAAACCAGTTCAGATGGCAGGAGACATTAAATTAGGGACTTTAATAAAACAAAAGCATCATCCAGATTATCACAACTGTAATTGAGTTTTTAAGCAACAACACTTTTTTTTCTCTCTCGTGCTCTCTGGGGGGAAGAAAGTTCAATAATATCCATTTTTCCAGTGATGTAATGTGCAAATACATAATTAATAAAAAGACAGCTTTTCATAGACTGCTGTAGTTCTACATCAAGTATTTGTACAAATGACAAAGAGGCCAGGACCCAATATTTCAGGATACACAGAGTCAAGAATTGTCTTCTGTGTCTGTAGCATTGTCATTTTCTAATAGATCTGAGCTTTGAAATACAGTAAATGTTTGTTTCTAAAGCACTACAAATTATTAAGTTTTTTTTTTTACAAAATTAAGTAAATGGTTCAAATTTTCTACTCTTATATTATATATTTATGTTTGCAAAGAGTACAGAAGCCAGTACCTTTATTAGCATCAGACAGTCAGCCAGCTCATTGCATTTTACGGTCTTTCATACCAATAAATCCAACGGTTTTTATGAGTAGTTTGGTATCAAAACATTTTTTGGTAAAACCAGAGAATATCCCCAAAGCAGACTTAGCGAATGAAAAGGTGCAAAAAGGTTACAGTTCTAAAGATGCTTCTTTGAATGTATCTTACCAGTGTTATCCAGCAAAAACTTGAGAGAACATTCAACACTGTTAAAAAAGCCATCAATGATCATTTCGTCAATGTAATCCACATATGTTTTCCACATTTCTGTTTCAGGATCAGCTCTAAAAAGGTCCAAATTTTCCTAATAAAAAAAAAAAAAGAAATCTTAATTTACAAATAAAGAAACCAATACATACAAGGGGATATGTTTGCAAAATTACAAAATAATGAGTTATTATTGCCAAGAATATTTCATTTTATAAACTGCAGCACATTTAATACAAATACAGATATTGACAGCACCTGGTGAATCTCTGTACAAAGAGTGCATAACAAAGTACTTATTTATGGATCATATCCCCGTGCCAGTAAGAAGTAACCCCATCTAGAAACCAATATGGCAAATCAGGAGTGAATGATGCAATTAAATTGTACATCATTAGTTCAGGGCATCAAGAATTGCCTAAACAAATGTAAAAAAGTGGCATTAATGTAACTTTTATGATTCCAATAACAACAAACAGGCAAGTTAACATAAAAAGCTATGAAAACAATATATTGATTCTGCCAGTCCAGTCAAAGAAATTTCCGCACACACCGAGACAGACTTTCACCTAAGCAGAATGAGGGCCCCCCCCCCAAAAAAAGTGTGAAATCAAAGGCAGCACATTTTACTCTGAATACAAAATTGTCTAGAATGAAAAACTAACATGTAGAATAACAGAACTTGATTTTGGAGGTAGTGTTTTAAACTGGTAAAAGTGCTAAAATTTTAATATTGCCAGTTCCCTATTATTGACGCATTCAATAACACATTAACAGAGTGCATTGCTGTGAACTCACACCACACCACAAAGCATCTCAGTTCAATCAGTCACGAAACCTGTGATGCCTGACTCAGAAGTGGCTCCTCACACCTAACACTAAAGGAGAACTCCATGATTCAGCAGCCACTGCACATGGATCGCCTCCTGGTGACATCAGTTGAACTCTCTCTCTCAGACCTCACATTTTCGGTGCAACACTGCCAATATACTCCATCAGTCAACAGCGCAAATCAGAGATGCTTCACGTTGCAAGTCCACAGCAATACACTTGACAACAAGGGTCAGATTTGCACCGTGGATAGGTGGAGTGTACTGCCAATGTTGCACAGAAAAGTTGGGGGCTGAGAGAGAGAGAGATAGAACTCAGCTGATGTCACCATGACGTGCCCTGCGTACAGTGATTAGAAGAAGCCTTTGAGTGCTTGATGTAAGAAGTTCTCATTTAGCGTAAGCTGTGCGGAACCACTTCGGAGCTGGATGTTGTGGGTTTACAGCTGACTGGCGACAGTTACCACAGTGCAAATCAGCAAACAGATGCTTTAAGGTGTGACTCCACATCAATATATAGATATACAGTATAGTCAACTGCGCTGTATAGTGGTGTTAACCACGAATAGGCACGATAGAAAACACACTTTATCAAAAGTTAGGTAGCAAACTTGGGCATTGTGCAAACTTCAGCCAGGACACTAATAGTATCACCATGCTCAAAAGAGTTTTCTCTTATGGGATAGCAATAGTAAACCAGTTAAGTGTGAATATGGGTGTGCTTGCAACAGTGATTGTCTTGCACCTTATTCAGTTATCATGGGGTGGGGTATAGTCAACTTTAATCAGGAGAGGAAAACCACTAGAATAAAGGGAGAACATGCAAACGTCAGGGTTAAAGTACAACATATGTATGTGAAGAACTAAACCAGGGTGTAAGTGCTGTAAGGACTTTGAAACAATAAATGTGCTGCCAAAAAAATTTAGTCAATGCAGTTAGAAATATTATAATTAAACAAAACAAACCACTGGTTCCGTCATACCTTTATCAAAGTATGGATTCTGGCACCAGATTCTTTGATAGCATGGTAACGTTTTTCAAGCCTTTCTCCCCGGTCATCCAGGTTAAGTAGGGTGTCTTTCTTTCCTTCTTTACGCTCGAAAATTGGAGACACCCAAGTTTTCATGATATTCAGTATTACCTCGACGTTGTCTTTAGTTTTTTGTAAGCGTTTTTCAAGATCATGCACCAAATCCCTAACAGTCTGGATATATTCCCAGATACCTGAAAAACACACATAAGAACAGATTCAGTTTGTGTCTGGAGGACAGCCATTTCTCCTGCCTTCAATAGTTATCTCTGCTTGCCACTTACATATTAACCCTTTGGAATGTAAGAAGACTGCATCTTTCTTACAAAAACAGAAGTCAACTGTACCTTGATGACAATATGATTAATTTACATTGCCTTTACAAAGTGGCAGCATATATAATTTACTGTAAGCACTCGTAAATCATAGAAGGCTAGAAAATTAAAAATCAGATGCAGCAGCCCTGGGAATTAAAGAAACAGGAAAGCAGCATTTTGTATTATGCCAGTAAAGTGAGGGGATTGTTGAAGAGCTGAATAAAAACTCACTGAGAAAAAGAAAGCACGTTAGGTTTGAAGAATGTCATAGAAATTAAAGAGATTTGTATAAAACACTTAGGGTGAACAGATAAGAATACAAAAGTACCAAAGGCAAACCAACGAAAAAACAAACCATGCAGTCCCTTAGCGCTTTACCTTCACAGGTCTCTTTTTTTTCTTAAGTACACATGACACCAGACCTTCCATTAACAGTCAAAATGTTTAAAGAAAGCTTATGGGATGTCTATCATATTAGCAGGATACCACACCTCCTAAGTGGCACCTCTAAGATGCCACCTATTGAACCACAGAACTTAAGTAGCCACTTTCCTTCTCCTTATTCTTTTTTTCCACTCTGGGGCCTTTTAGGAGATCATGATCTCAGTAGGCTTAGGCAATCCAAAGGAACTACTGCATGCTGGTGTGATTTGGCAGTTAGGATACAAAGTGAGGAAGACAGTGCAAACCCTTTGTCATGAAGGAGTCATATGTACTGTTGGCAATGACTGGTCAGCCACATAACCCCCTTTAGTGACTTGCTGAAAAGGGTGCTTCAATTTGCATAGATTAAAATGGTGATATCCAGAAAAGAGACATAAATAGGAAAAATATTAAGGTCTATGGTCCAAAAGTCTGCAAGCTGTTCAGTTTGCAAATGAAGACTACTACACTTTGGGGTGGGAGGGAGTTGGTAAAACAAAATTAAAAAAAAAAAAAAAGAACAACAAATTAGTTAATCTACAGTAGATCCTCAAGAATTAATACAAAATCCAATGATGAATATTGTGAACTTCTCTAAAAATTTTTGTTTACAATAAAGGTGGTTATATAAGAGTATATTTACTGACGCAGAATCAGTTCAAGCAGCATCTTAATCTCCGAATTCTAAAGTGAAGAGCCACTTACCACAATGGTGAAACAGTGCTGTGCTGCTCCATGGCAGGGCTACTCAACTAGTGGAACAAAATGGAGCCCTTATTTTCCTGACATGTTCTATTTCAAAGTCATTCTGCAATTTGCATTAGTTAGAAGGCAACCTCCATAATTAGAAAGTGAAGTCACATTTGATAGCTGCACACAAGAAAATCCCAGACCTCTCCATACAGAACTACATGAAAGTAGGCCCCTTGAATCATTCCAAAAATTCAACTTGGGATATATTCACTATTTGGTGCTAACAGGTTTTTAAAAAATCAAAGCTATGAAAGTGTCAGTGTCTGAGGTCCTTGGCCCTTGATTTAATGATGATCTCTAAGAGGCCTGAACAGAAACATAGTTGGAAACTCCTTCCAGAAATGGTCCAAGAGAGAACAATGTGGGTAATTAGTAACTTACAGGCTAAAAATGTATAATTTCCTTCACAATAAAAGAAGCCGACACATTTTAAGGAAAAAGCACAAGGAAATATCTGACTGAAACATTTGTATTTCCAGAAGTCAATAAATAAGATAGATACATGTCTCAAGAGGAGTCTTTCAAGAAACATAAGAAGCAATGGCATCATGCATCCATCCATCCATTGTCTCCCGCTTATCCGAGGTCGGGTCGCGGGGGCAGCAGCTTGAGCAGAGATGCCCAGACTTCCCTCTCCCCGGCCACTTCTTCTAGCTCTTCCGGGAGAATCCCAAGGCGTTCCCAGGCCAGTCGAGAGACATAGTCCCTCCAGCGTGTCCTGGGTCGTCCCCGGGGCCTCCTCCCGGTTGGACGTGCCCGGAACACCTCACCAGGGAGGCGTCCAGGAGGCATCCTGATCAGATGCCCGAGCCACCTCATCGGACTCCTCTCGATGCGGAGGAGCAGCGGCTCTACTCGGAGCCCCTCCCAGATGACTGAGCTTCTCACCCTATCTTTAAGGAAAAGCCCAGACACCCGGCGGAGGAAACTCATTTCAGCCGCTTGTATTCGCGATCTCATTCTTTCGGTCACTACCCATAGCTCATGACCATAGGTGAGGGTAGGAACATAGATCGACTGGTAAATTGAGAGCTTCGCCTTGCGGCTCAGCTCCTTTTTCTGAAAAAGAAAAAAAATCATGTGACATGGGTGTGGTCAGCTTTTAAAATTTACTACTGAAAGACACTGCAGGATTAGAAATGCTGGACGTGAGGCTCTTACACACCCTAACAGAGAAAAGTTCTGTGTTCCAGTTCTATAAACCGCATCTTATCAGAAGGACCTCCAGGGTCATTCCTAATCTCAAAACCTCCATCCATAGGTTTGGAAGAAAAACTTTAGTGTCTCACCTTCCTTTTTCCAGTTTAAGGAATGTTCTGCCTGCTTCAGTTGCGAGTCAACCTCCTGCAGTTGCCCAGCAATCAGAGGGTACTCCACCTCCAGGACTGTCCTCAGAATCTTGTTGTACCAGTTTGCTGTGAGGTCTAAATTAGCCATATACTGCCTGTATGACTCCTTGGCGGCAAAGATGTCTGCTGCAGTGTTTGGGATTTTGTCTGCCTGCGTTGCTTCCAAATATTTCACCTCTCTTAATACAGAAACCAACTACAAGAGAAATATTAAAAAAAAAAAAAAAAAAAAAAAAAGATGCCATTAATCAAACAGCCAACAAGGAGACGACATGTCAAAGAAAAAAAATGCTGAGATTTTATAAGTAGCCAAGCCCATCTTAAGATTAGTGATGTAGCACTCATTCTGACAACAAGGCAACACTTAACTGCTCTGCAAAGAATTGAAAGTGCGGTGTCTGGTGTAATGAGACAGAACTATAGTATTTACATATGAATACAACACAAGTTTGGTTTGCATGAGTGTACAATACATTGAGTTGCCTGCATTTTTTGCATCTGTACAAGAAACATGGCAGAAGATATTCTGAGAAGCCAGGATAAGCCCATCACTTATTGAAAAATGAGGTCATGCAGAAGATTCCTTTGTGAAAACAAATTGTGCTTTCACCAGTCTGGCCCCCAACCCAACGGCCACTTCTGCTCCATGTGCCTAGGAAGTAGACACTAAAGGACAAGGTCCCAATTTCACAGAGAACCATTTCACCAAGCAGTGATCATAGTGCAGAATTGTGAAAACAAATGTACTACTGGTCAGTATATTAAGCAACTTAAAGTTGCTGTTCACTATGAAATATGGCAGTTGGCACAAACACACACACACCAGATACACTGTGTGGTCCTGTATGAGTCACGTCACCCATCAAGGCACACATTACACTAATAAGAAATCAACTGCAGTATATTACACTTTTAGTGTGTTTTAGAATAGTGTTCATTATGGAAAGCTGCTATATAAATCTACAGCATTACACAATCTATTGACTTTATTTATAAACATAAATAAGTTATTACCTACCAGTGGTCACATATGAAATATGAAAAGAGCCATATTACAGGTGTACATTTGTGAAGTGCTAGTTGGCCAAATGTTCATTTTGACAAACTGTCAGAGTTTTACTGTTTAGATGGATTTTATTCTCATTTTTGTCACCTGGATGACAATATGTCCTACAGCATAACCTGTGTTTGTGTACATTACTATTTAATGAATATTTTGGTGCCTCCAAATTAAAAACTACTTGTTAGTTTTCAGTTTCACAATCTGTGCAGTGCATTGTTGCATTCTGTTGTGGAAAAAAAGGAGGTCTTATTAGCCTTCCTCACTTAATTCACAATTAGCAGTGCAGTCAACACCTAAAATACTGCACATACATCAGGCATTCTTAACAGAAGGATATAAAACAACACCTTTACTGCCCTCTGCTGGTAGGAGTGTAAAATTAAAACTAAATCTAAAATTTGTTTTGAGCTTCAGAGCCAGCGTCAAACCAAATATTAAAGGAGTGGTGATAGACATATACATGCAGAGATTCACAGTCTCACATCAGGACAATTTAGCTTCATCAATCAAACCAACAGGGTGTCTTATGGGAGGAAATCCAGGTGAAAAGAAAAACCACCATGTAAACACCACACAGATGGCACCTCAGCCATGTTTCAAGCTTGAAAAACATTTCAGCTGACCTCTGCTGTCAGTGATGTAATTCATTCACTAAGGTACACTGTCCATTTCTTTCAATTTTGTTAAAACCATTTTTCTATTATAGGTTAGCAGCAATAAGTGGTGGTGCAATAAGTAGCATTGCTCCCACAAGGCTCAATGTATTTTAAACCCAAGCTCAGCAACCACTAAAATGGATTTTTCACATGTACCAGTGGCATGTATATCTGGTTTTGCCAGTCAGAACAACAGAGAACCTAACTCACTCAAAACATCAACGGGTGAAGGACACTGGAGCTGGAGCCAACTGGTTGTAGTGCATGATTATCTAGACATGGAAACTTGCTTTCAGCAAGACCAAAACAGCTGTTACAGAAATCTTTTTTAATGGGGACAGTGAATCCAAATTCTTAATGGAAAGCAATTGAACCAGTTTCCTAGAACTGTGAGGCAGTAATGGTACCTCTTACACAGAGCAAAACACTTGTCCCATTTAGAACTGTCAGATGACCAAAGGGATGTGTCTGGTCTACAGGAGAAGTCTGCAAACTTCACACACAAGGTATCACAGTTGGCAAATGAAGATGGAGCCCATGTGTCTTTAACCAGAAAGCCCAACGCATCACCATGTTGTACAAAATAAATGCACACAAATTCAAATATTTCAGGCAGAAAAAAATCTGCTGCCCTCTGTTGACAGTAATCAAAAATATCAAAACCTTAAAAGGGAAAAAAAAAACCAAAACACTTGTTTAGGATTAACAAGCTGGCATACCTGAGGACTAAAATTGACTGTAATCAACTGTGTCTCAGAATCTCTGGTAATCAGTGGCTGTGTAAGGTTATACTGAGATTTCTCTGCCACGGTTTCAGTCCAAATGGAGTAAAGGCTCTCTGAATATCTGCAATAGAGAAACATAGCTTAGCATGTGACTGAACTACTACCTGTAGGCCCCTGACAGGAGCATGCACACAATATATATATTATGTATGTATGTACATACATACACATACATACATATACAAAAGACATGCAAGCTAATTATCTAGTACAGCAAGAGGCATGGGCCATTATATTCAATCCATATAAAATCCATTAAAATAAAAATCTTTTTCAGCCTTTCTATATATTCCTTCAGTTTACTCGGAACAAGCATAGTGATCAAGAGCTACATAGATCTTCTGATCCCACAGCTCTTTCCTCTACGTGAGAGTACATTGACATCCTGCACCTTTTCACTCAAAAGACACTCGCTTATTTCATTCAACAGATGTGTTTTTCACCTAATTGTAGAGTTAGTAAAGCCCCCATTCTCTAGATCTTCAAAGGAATATTACCAACTCATTAAAAAACAAAAACCTTGATTGCTTAAGAAGATAAATCATTTTAATAAGGAGAGGAAACTGTTCATTTCATTAGGCTTACTGGGTTAGCTAACAATTATGCTGTCCCAATATTTTATTCACATATTCTTCAAAGCTGTCTGGGTCTCTATTTCAACTACATGGCTCATTAGTTTGCTCAAAATTTGCAACAACCATTTTGTAAAGAATTTCCTTCTGTTTATGACAATGAATAGCTTGTCAAAGTGGAATATATATTCTGGAAAGCTTTTAGGGTCACTTCTTTAACTAGTTGTTGGTAACTTGCTCCAGGTTTCTATGACCCCTTGTATGAAGAAGTGCCTTTTGGTTCCTATCTTCCACTTAAACTCCACTTGCGTCTTTCAACGCACGATTCACTAACTTAAAAAAAAAATTCAAATCAGATACACTTTCTTCATACATTTGGGAATTTTGAAAACTGGGATTAAAGTCTGAGCAGAACAGCTGTTGATTTATATTCAATCAGTTTTATTTTATAACCTAACATTTCATCTGCTTTTTTTTTTTTTTTTTTTTTTAATTACTTTTACACATTGCCTGAAGGCTGAGAACACTGTGTCAATGTAATCCCCTAAATCCTTTTCTGAGTTTGCTGCCAATGTATTTTTTTAATTTTCATTTAATTTTGCATGTAGTTGTATTTTAACAATATTTATCTTTAAATTTTTAATGTTATAAGACCAAGTTTCTTGGACAGTGATATTTAAATAAAAACATGTTAATGATTTTAGTCTCATTTGATTCAAGGAGTTTCAGAATATTTTCTCAGTATTTAAACTTGAGTAAAGATATTCTTAACCCATCGTGCTACCTTGAGAAATGTATTTTCAATTATAAAGCATCTTATAGCATTTGCTACAAACGGCACTGAATAAAGAGTGAAGTGCTTGAATAAACCAAAATTTTCAAAACAGCAAATGTACTTTTTACAAACAGGGAAACAAAAAACTAAGATAAAAAAGGCACCAATATATCTGTCAATCTTTATTTTATAATATATACAGCATAACAATCATCATCATCATGATGACAACATAATGGAAACCAAATAAAAAATACAGTGAATAGTATACCCTACAAGTTAAAACACTGGATTGCAAAGCACATTGTCACCGGTTCATTCCTCAACACTGCCCCCAAAATGTGCAAGTCATTTCACCTTCTGGTTATCATTTTAATAGAAATAGAGATACAATTTTATTGTGTTGATAAAGTTCCTCTTGAAAGGCAATATATTAAATCACAAAGGTCAGATTTCATTCACTGATCTCACCTTGTAGAAGTACTGAATCAACTCTGAAAAGATGCTTCTGAGATCCTAAGTGATGAACCATTTCTACCTGTGATAACATTGCAGGTCTATGAAAACAACTATTTTGCATCTCAAAGCACATTGGGATGGGTTTCAGTATGGACAGATGCTAAATAAGGCAAGATCATATATTCCATTCCTTACCACTGAGTTTTACCCCAGGTAAATCATTTTATCTTCCAAGGTCGTACTACAACAATAATGCGCTTCAAGATTGTATCAACTATGTACAATAAAAATTGCATAAAAACCACAAAATCAAAGACTGTTTGTCCATGGTACTTTCTGAATTGCTCTGAACTACCAGTGCAGAAATATGCTACATAATGAACCTGTAAAGAGCATTAGAAAAGGTAACTGAATACATTAAAGAAAGTATGGACTATATAGTACAAGGTTGCTAGTTACAGTATGTGCCCAAAACCAACACACTGTGAGGCTGTGAATAAGTCACTTTACATTCCAGTGTACGAGTTGTAGAAATATGAAAACCTTTGAACAAAAAAATTTTCATGCGATTTGCTGGTCGCCTAGGATATAAGTCAAGTAGCAATTAAACAACTGTGAAAAGCAATATAATGTCTGGTCCTGCACATAGCAACATCCAACAGAAGATGTAATTAAATCATGCTAGAATTTAGTTGCCCATCAATACTGTACCTACAAGAAGAAACTATAGCAGAAATTCTTTACATTTCCAAGATGGATATAACATTTATATGTAAAAGGAAAGATAGGTAAAAATTAATAACAAAATAGCAGATAAATGACTGGCAAAAATTAGACTCGAAAGTAAGTTTTGGCCTACTATAGAATTACTGGCCAAAAAAAAAAAAAAAAAAAAAGGCAGAAATATTTTTGTTAAACCTACTTGATCCAACTCAGAGTTCCCAGAGGCTAGAGACTATTCCAGAAGAACTGGGTACAAGGCAGAAACCAACCCTGTACAGGGCATCAAATAATTACAGGACTTACACACGCTCTCTCACACACACACACACACAGTGTAGAATAATTTTTTATTAGAGGGTTACAAGGAAACGGAGACTATTATGGGAGCACTATGCACCAAAAACCAAGCCTAGATGCTAGCCAATTCCACTGTGCATTCTCTCCTAAACATAAGCATGTAAACCACGGTTAGAACGATCCATTAGCACTTGATCAGATATGAATGTAACAACAGGGCAAAGACCATTTACTGTTTTGAATGAACACCATCATTCTGGTTAGTCATCACATATTAATAACCCCTCTTCCGCTTCCCAGAAAGGTAATATTCCGAAGCCCAGATTCCAACTTACTTATCCAGAAGCTGCATCATTTCTTCATATTTCTGGACCATTCTCTTTCCTTCTGGAGATTCCATGCATCTAAAATAGGAACACAAACAAAACTACAATTTACTTTGACTGAAAAGGATTTAGGATTTCCCACTCTCCATGCATCCAAGCAAATTGAGGAGCTATGAGGTGGAAGAGAAGATGCACAGCAGCTATTCTAAACGGCACACTGGGAAAATGGCTTAAAAGTCTCAGACCGGATGTGACCCATTCTGTTTATGGAAATAAGTTCATTAGGGTCTGGCTTACATATAAAGTGTGGTCCAATAGTATGGCTCATGTACTCGCTGCCAACAATTACCAATGAATAATTCCAGGAGTTGATTAACTATGTGTCCCTCTGTGTAATACTTTGGTATCGCTTAAGATTTACATGAGACCTATATTTCTCTCACCACCATTTTAAAAGTTTTCAGGTTTTAATTTAAGCTTAGCATTTATGCCACCAAAACCCTGAATGGTCTAAGGAGATGCATCATTGAGCGACATCTTTATAGCTGCTCCTAAAATTAAATAAATTATCAATGGAAAAATTTGATTAGTATATATTGAACTTGGATATTAAAAAGGCTACAAGAAATGTATGAATAAAGGTTAAGATCTACTTTTTAGAAATCTGTT
Source organism: Erpetoichthys calabaricus (assembly GCF_900747795.2). Taxonomy (NCBI): domain Eukaryota; kingdom Metazoa; phylum Chordata; class Cladistia; order Polypteriformes; family Polypteridae; genus Erpetoichthys; species Erpetoichthys calabaricus. The sequence goes on along the minus strand of NC_041407.2, from coordinate 3,367,665 downwards.
CACCGATTTTCTGTGTAGGCAGTAAACCCGTAAATCAATGGCCATTTTATTTTGTAAAATTGATGCATGGCCAGTCAGGATGTGGGGGCGGTCCACACCAACAGTTTCTGGCAAAAAAGGGAGCGATGGCATATGATCATATAGCTGGATCATGAGCAGGTTGGTAGCCAGCAAAAGGCAGTACATTTTACCAACCAACATGTAGTTCAAAACAGTTTCCTTTGGTCAAGCAGTAAAAATAAATTTATGTGGACATAATGTGGAAGCAATGATAGATAAACCAAGTCAAAAATAGGAAAATGGCTTCCTCCTTCAACATTCAGGAGGTTCAGTCTAAGCACACTTGTCTGGGGCAGAAAAGCAACGCATTTCAAAATTCAAATTTTGTTCAGCTTGTTTTTTGTTTTTGTGTAAATATATTTTGAAGTAGATGCCATCAGTTGACTATTCGCTTAGGGACAACTGAAATTTCCCAAATAATTGAGTACTTTATGGGAGATTGCTTTAATATAATGAGTTGCTAGGAACAGAAAAACATTAAAAGGGCATAATTCTGGGAAAGGCCCAACAGGAAAGCCTATAGTGGAAGATGAAGAGCCTCTCTCAATGCCTTTGTGGGTATACGGAGGGTACAAGGGGCTCAGGACTGCTGAAGGACTACTAGAGAGACCTTATTAGTAACTCTTTCATTCAGGAGAGAAAGCATGTTAAAGGAAAGCAACAAAGAAATTCTAAGATAGGATACACAATAAGCAACATACTGGCAGTGCTTAACTGAACTGGGATGTGGTTATAATTTGTGAAGATTGAGTGGAAACTTTAGTGTAATAGGGTTGAAATTAAATGTAAAAAAAAGAAAGAAAATGGGGGGGGGGGACATAAAGGTAGTAAGGAATACTGAAATAGGTTACATTATTGGAGGTGGGCATGTATGTAAATCACATATTGTTATCAGGGTTACTAGGGTAAACAAACACAGGAAAATAAAATCCATTCTATAATTTACATTTTTCACCCCTCAATTTTTCTTTCTAAATTAACTTAATTGTCTAGTTTTGAGAATTCTTTGTTCCATTACTATATCTGGGTGCAGCGAGATGTACGAGGTGATCCTTTAAAATTATGTACAATATAACTGGGGCATTTCCCCCCCCCTCACAATTCACTGACATTTTTAGATGAAATCTAAAATGTTTTTTTACAGACAACTTATCAGCAACATTCAAAATGTTTGGTACTCACGGGTGTGTAACATGTCTGAAGTTGCCAAATGGGACATGAATACGTTCCTGTAATTCTCGTGCCCAACACAGCCCTCCAGCTACTGCTGGCATGTTTTTATCCACAGGTGTATAACCTGCCAAAATAATACAAAGAAATGCAATTGACAAATCTAGAACAAATCTACACAATTTAAACTCACTCAACAAAAAACAAAGACAATTTAAGCCCCTAGAGCCAAGTGTTTGAACTGTAAATCATAATGTATTAGCACTAATTCACTGCATGCCTTATAGTGAGGCACTTCACCAGTCAGGAGTCAAATTGCAGAAATATGGAAACTAAAGTGCATTTTGATGACATTTAACATAGGAGGGAGCTAAATAAGAAGAAATGGCAGAGCACCTCCAGTTTTCATGACACAATTGATCAAGCTGTTATTTTAAGTGGTGCAAGTAGCTAAAATCTATTTTGGCAGTAAAATGTGTAAAACGAGCAAAGAAGGTTGTTCAGGTGCATCACTCAAATGAAAAGGTATACTGAGTCACACAAGGCCATATCAAAATAGCAAATTTACCAGAGTAGGTCTTTAAACTGTTTGAATTAAATCATTAAAGATGCAAGGGAAACAACTAAACTGCATCTAAGTAAGGAATACATCTAAAACAGGTGCTTTGTTTGAGGTAGCAGTACTACCCATTGCATTACTAGGCTACTCTTTGTTGCATAATTCTATTGAAGAATTTAACCCTTTGCAGTCGTATTTAATTTTCAACGTCACGCTACATTAGTCGTAATTAATTATTGAAAAAACGGCAATAATTACAGCAGTTATTTTTTTCAAGCACGTAGGAATAACACAGGCCACTTTGCAAATCGGTCAGAAACTTGCAGGGCCACCAGCGGTGGCCTGACGACGTATAGCGCACTTTTTACTAAGGCCAGTTTTCTGGCCTAACGACCGCAAAGGGTTAAAGTACACTATACATATCTAACTTGACATTTACATAGCTCTGGAAATTAGAGTGAGTCAACAAACATATAGTGTCTATAATCTTGCAAAGAAAAGTTAGAATGTTATAAAGTTAAAGTGGAACTTCATTCTAGGATGCAAGACATTCTAGGAATTAAGGTCTGTAGTGATTTTCCACTTCCCCCAGGCCCCATGATAAAGTTCACACTGTGTCTTTACCCAATTCTTTTTCCCTTTGCAGGTGTCGGTTATAGAGGATTTTACTGTCATCAAGCTCTTTGTCAAACATGGTAATAAGCAGAGGATATTTGTTGTATGCATCAGCAGCTATAATCGGCCTTTCCAAAAGACTGCCAAACATGTCCATCACCTACAAAAATAAAATCAGAATTGTGACAGATATGGAACAATGTCTTAAAATCATTGTGGCACTGGTAATACTGCTGTCTGACACATGTAGGTGTAACATGAATAAATAGTACTTGCAGCTGTCAAGTGTTTGAATAAAATAAATTTTTTTCACTCATGAAACTTATTTCCAGGAATTGAATGGGAGTATGGGATATTTACAAACCTTAAATGCATGCTCCAGACCAGAGGCATCTTCAAAAGCCTGGGAAAAAATTGTACCAAGACGACGATCCATATCTTCTACTTTTTGCTTAAAGTCTGAAACATCTGTCTCAAACTCCTAAAAGAGGTTTATAAAAAAAAAAAAAAAAGGTACAAAAAATATTTTTGAGGTTGTAATGAATGGGTAACTGCCAAACTACTTGGTAGTTATTGCTATTTGACTCTACATGTACTTACTACAGCTCATACTGTATAATTATAAAGTGACCCCCCCCCCCCAAAAAAACAAGCTTGATGAAGTACAATAGGCAGTGTGGCCGACCTCCAGCTGAGCGTGGACTGTAAAGCAATGACAGTCAGTTCAATCATGTCACCAGTTCAAGGTGTGACCCAAATAAAACATGCTAAATAAAACCATAAAGGGCACAGATTCAGTGCCCAGTATGGACTTAAACTAATACTACACCCACAAATTATTTTTGTTTTATATGTTACTAACCCCACACATCTGGTGAAGGCTTGAGGGGAAAAAAGGAAAAAAAAAAAAAAAAGTAATCTTATGATTTCATTGAGATCGGAGATAAACTTTCTGATAGAATGGGCATCTAAGACCACCAATGCCAAACACAGTAAACGATATAAACACAACTGTGAATACATCTCACACCACTTGTGTCACATAATCCACACATCAGACAGACACTTACAGAAAATCAGAACAGGGTACACAACACAGTGTACACAGTTTACACGGGATTGAGCTTTTGAACTGAAGACTCTCCCTCATTCATCAGTTAAGATGTTCCTAATGTTTGTTTTATTTTTTTGTATTGCTTGCTGAATCACAGCATTGGTCTTTATAGATGTCCATTCTATCATAAGTTTGTTAACTCTGTTCTTCATGAAAATTAGATTACATTTTGTCCTCAGCCTTTGATACAAGTTACATGGCAGACGTATCACATACAAAAAGTCATTTCAATGTGGAGTATTTCCTTTAATGTGCGATTCTAAATAGTTCAGATCATCAGATCACTTTGGATAAAATAGCTAAAAAACTGGATCTAGTAGATTAAAATACAAATGAATGAATGAACCTACCCACCAAACTAGACTGATTAGTTATTTAAACTGAGCTTTTGCTAACCACTTTTTTAAATTAAACCAACACCTTAACCAGAAACATGGTGGATAGCTAGCAAATATTTCACAGGGGTTGACGTATCCTCCAGGATAAACTATGTAATAAAATGTAAACAAACCTTACAAACTTAAAATCAGTCAATTCTCTGTAACTGGCTTTCAGTATTGTGCCCTAAGGATCACTATCGATTTAAAAAAAACTGTTAATATGGGAAATGAGAGGAAATATTGCACAAAATTGAACAGGCTTAAGCTTACAACTTTAATAATAAACTGCCAATGCATTAAAACAAAAAAAAAAAAAGTCAACATTTATGAGATTTCCTTGCCTTGTTACAAGGATCCAGACAGTCGTATGTTCGTTCTGTAAACACTTTAAAGGTTTCCTGAAACTCCTCGTACATGGCCAGAACCTGTTGACTGAGATTCCTCCCATAGATGCCTCCAAACTCAATCTTTTCCAACTTAAGAAGATCCACACAAGTTAACAAAAGTTCCTTTATTTAAAAAAAAAAAAAAAAAAGATTTACTTCTCTGTCAATACTTTGCATCAGCCTTATAGGCAGACCTTGTCATCACCAGAGTATGTAAGCAGTTAACTGTTGGCAGCTTCTGTTTATTCATTATACAGAGAATTTCTTCAAATTAAGCATTTGCCATTTTATAATCTGATAACATATTAAATGCATCCAACTAACATGTAAACAGTTTCTGCTGTGCAACTTGGGCACATATGTTATGCTTCAGAAACTACTTAACCATAAATTGTTAAATGTGTGACACCACAAGCTGTTCTATAATGAATTTGATTTCAAATGAAGATGGAGATAAGCTAGACATAGGCAACACTAAACCCCATATTTGCCAGAATGATACATTACCTTTTTATGTTTATTACTTCTTTTAATCAATTTAAATTAATTCAATTCTAAACCAAGTGCATTAAACACTCATACAACAGCTTCTGCATCTTTGGACAAGAATGCACAAGAAAGAATGACGCAATTCAAGAAGAGAACAACATTAGTCTATGGGTGAAAAAAGAAGCTTTATCTCAAAGAAAGCCATAAGAAGTTTGGAAATTTTATCATATCATTTCCTTTTGCTACAGGTCAAGAACAGCTTACTAGCTACCACAAAACTTGGAATTTTCTACCACTCTCCTTCCTTCTTAGTGGTCACAACAGCAGGACAAGGATGGGGAAAAAATGACAACTAGTACAGAACAGTAACAGTATATGTAAACTTGGCGCCATAAGACAGTAACCACAGAAGCGTAGTCTACATGCTGTAGTATACTGGGGGTGGGAATCTGGGGGGGATCAAACAGGATGAAATAGTTTAGATATGTAAAGCAAAAGTCAGGGTGAATATGTGGAGGCTGAATTGGCCTCACCTTTTAAGATTTTCATAAAACCAAAAATCAAGGAAATGAAGTGCGGAAATTAGTCAATCCAGATAATGGGCAGTAACCTTACTGAACCAACGTTGACAAAGGGGGTTTATGAATATGAATGGCAGTGTGAAGTGACTCACAGAAAAGAAGGTAGTGATGGTGAAGTAAAGGAGACATGATGGTGGATAACATGCAAGCATTAACTTTTACTTATAACTTTTAGAATGATTAAAATAAAATAAATAAATAAAATATATATATATTATATATACAGTGGAACCTCGAGATACGATCACCTCTGTATACGAGAAATTCAAAATACGAGGAAAGTATGAGCGAAAAAATTCAGATCTAAATGCGAGCATTGGCTCGCGTAACGAGCCACGAGCCAGGCTGTGGGTATAGCTCGCGGCTTAGCGAGGGGGCGTGGTAGCAGTTGCGAGCCGCGATCTGCGGTGTCTGCGTTTCTCACTTAAGTGCACAGGTGGGAAACTGCCCACATCCATGATTGTTCCTGTGGCTGATGGGCTGCAGCTGCCATGTCCTCCCCGCATATATAGAGAAGCGCGAGCCGGTTAAGGGGGAGAAGAAGTAAAAGAAGAGAGAGAGAGAGAGAGAGAGAGCAGGCAGGCAGTCGGTGCAGGAGAGCAAGCGAGCGAGTGAGTGCAGGCTCGCATGTAGCTGAACAGTGAGCTGAACAGGCGAGCCAAACAGCTGAAGCAGGACGGTGTAGAGAAGGTCAGCTGCATTAAGTGTGTCTCGCCTGTTGCAGAGCCCGCAGGTGAGACGCTAACAGAGAAGAAGCACCGGGGATTGTCATCTGTTTTTTAAAGACTGCATCCTTTTGACGTTTTAACCTCGTGTTAAAGGATTGTTATTCTTGTGTATTTTAAACCTCCACTTCACAACTGTTTTAAGGATTATTTATTTAAAGATTTATTGAATGCTCTACTGCACTTTGGACACCTGTTTTGATTCTTTTAATAATCAGTTATATTATTTACCAGTGTTATTTATTAAAGGTAGACTACAGTATATATAATTTATCAGTGTTATTTGTTAGGAAAATTGATTTTTATGTTAATATATTTGGGGTGCGGAACGGATTAACTGGATTTCCATTTTTTTCAATGGGAAAGTTTGTTCTAGATATGAGAAATTCGCTATACAAGCTCAGTGCTGGAACGAATTAAACTCGTATCTAGAGGTTCCACTGTATATGTATATATATATATATATATATATATATATATATAAATTTGGTGGAAACTGGCCAACCTGAAAAAACAGATTATTAAATTGGATGCAGCAGTACTACTGATTAGGTTGCTCAGTGGGTAACAATTACTAGCATCAGTTGAATTGCAGCACTCCCAATAACCATAGCGTAATTGAATTAATGGAGGAGAGTCAAAAAGGAAGGAAAAAGAGAAAGATTTGACCGTTTCATCTGCTAATGGTAACAGTAAACAACAATTGCCATTGGTTAGACCTTCAGCTGAAACCCTTTATATTGTGGATATGTTACCTCAGAAAACGAATTCTGCTCAAGAGAGGCAGCCAGTTCAGGACAGCACAATCTTTCATTCAAACCTCACATGCATAGCAACTGTTGCAGCAAAAACAAATACACAATGAGCCACTAAATAGCTGCACTGCTTTTCAGCTTCTAAAAGATTTTCTACCATTCAGCTAAGAATTCCTTTCCTCCCTGATTAGACAGTAAACCCAAACAGGCTAAACTACCTTCCACATATACAGGCCTCCATCAAACAACACTCAACAGTTTAGGCTTAACATAAGAGAAAGTTAAATCAGAAATTGGTAGTCCAACCAAATCAATTTACAGTAACTGATGCACAGTAGACTAACAGAATTTCTCATAAAAGATTGTTAAAAACAAAACTTTTACAAAAACACATCCACCACTCCTCTTCTCTCATGCACAAAACATATCAGTGTACTATCAGACAGAAATGTAGCTTATCTCTGGCTTACACGATGCACCCAACCAGAGCATTTTGCTTACTCTTGCAAAAAAAAGCAGAGCTGATCCTGGCATTACTTATGTTATTACAAGTCTGACTAAGAAACTGAACATTAAAATTAACAATTTAAACAACCAAGGATCCATTTACTTCCATACTGAAAGTGTTGAGACTAAGAGCCTGAAGTGTGACTGTTTTTGGAGTTGGCATTCATGCCACATCACCTGATTAACCAAGACTAATCTTTAAGCACAGTCATGTTCTAAGGAGCACTTTTTGAGCTCCATGTTGTTCTTCTTCATTCAATTTTATTTAATTCAATTCACCGAGTGCATACGCAGAGTACTAGGACAAGTTCACAGGTAAGTGTGATTACAAAATTTACAAATTACTCATTGCATAACAAAAACAGATAAAAGCAGAGTTATTTAAACAGACAGGAAAACAGAAGTTCAAAACTGATTAATATGAACGGAACCTAACAATATCTGTTAATTGATGAAATATGTGCTTACGCATTTAGATTTTTGTAACCAAGATGTTAGTTGCATAAATCTGAGCACACTTTTGACTTGGTTTCTGTATCCTGAGGGAGGTATTCCTTTAAAAGGTCAACTAAACAAATGGCTGAATGATTGGTTACTGAACACTGTCATTTTGGGCAGATCATGATATATGTTCACTGACATGCTTTTCAAAGCTACAAATCAAACTCAAGGTACTGCAAATTTCACAGAGAGCCACTCTTGAGGGTATTTCACACGTTGTGCATAATGTTAAGGTTACAACACTAGTGTGAGGGTTGTCTGTTTCAGGAAGCTAGATCACTATACTTAAATTGTATTAATTAAATCCAAAGCACTATACCAGGGGTCTCCAACTCCAGTCCTGGAGAGCTACTGTGGCTGCAGACTCTCATTCCAACCCTTTTCTTCTTAGTTAGTGACAGATTTTGCTGATAATTAACTCTTTGCTTTAATTTTAATTGATGCACTACTCAGGCCTCTTAAATATTTTTTTCCTTAATTAGCAGCCAAACAATAATGACACAAAATCATCCAACACAAACAACAACCTGCGTCCATCACAGAATATCTGAAAATAAAGAAAGGTGAAGGTCTCAGTAATGTTGATCTGCTCAGGTTCACAAAACATTTTGACAGCGCTCTTAAAAAACAAAATTAACAGCTTTGGAAATGTCTGCCATGGCAGAATGAGAGCCATGGAATTAAAATAACGGGTTTAATTAGTAATGAGAATTGGCTTCAAATTAACTGAATTAAACTGAATAGAGTGAACTTGGAGTTTGAAGTCCTGGCTTAGTTGGTCATCTGTTAACTCACTTCACATCAAAAATGTATGTTCAGCGTCCGAGTCTCAAGAAATGTCAATTAAAATAAAGGGAAAGAGTTAATTAGCAGCAAAAACTGCTTACTAGTTAAGAAAAGGGTTAGAATGAAAACATGCAGCCACAATAGCTCTACAGGACTGGAGTTGGAGACCCCTGCACTATACCAAGTGAATTTTCTTAAAAAATTAGGGTACACCTCATCTTACCTCTACTACTTCAACCCTCTTTATAAAAATGTCAGCACGAGCAAAAACCATGAAAGAGGTAAAATCCCATTCCCGGATGCTTTCCTTGTTGTTGTAGTAGTTTCCCAAGTTTGTCTTCTTGTCTTCGTAGGTTTGTCTAAAATAACGCAGGATATCCAGTGTCTCTCGCACTTTGTTCAAGCTCTCCTCAAGTTCCCCCTTTAAAATGTCTTCTGGTCCCAGATAGGCTCTAGCCTGAGAGAGAGAGAGAGATATTAAACAAGGAAAGAAAATAAAGCCACAAAAAAAAATTGTGACACAGTAAAACCGGACACCGTCAAAAATCAAAATTTACTCACTTTATTAATTAAAAGAGCAAGCTGAGTTTTTAGGACGTATAATAGGGTTTCCTTACATCAATACATCTGCATAGTGCCTCACTGTGACAGTCAAGTCAGAACTTTCTTCTTTTGAATTTTCTTGCTTTATGGTCATTTCAGTGCGTGTTCAAAAGTGTGTGTGTGTGTATATTTATTTGCTTATCTATTTCTGTATTAATTTATTTAAAGGCTTCTGTAAAATGCAAAATGTTCCCCTGGGGACAAAAAAAGTATTTATTCAAGCATCCATCCATTTTTTGAAGTAGCTTATTACACAAGGACAAAATCAAAAAAATAAAGGCAATTTGAAAATTACATGGTAACTGCAATGGAGCTGATGCAATACAACATGTTCGGGATGGCTTATGGGTAGTTTTAACATGCACATTGCAGCACTCTGCAGTTAATCTATGTAGTTAAAGCCAAGGTCAAGTGAACATGGTTGCTTCGCCGTGCATTACACCACTGTTAAACTACATGCTGCAGTGAGATTTCTTTGGGGTGAGGGAATGAAACCTGCTAAAATTTGCCAAAGGATGCTTGTGTTCAGACTACCCATAAGCCATCTTGAACATGTTGCATTAACACGGCTTCTGTTGCTGTTACCACAAAATTTTCAAATTACCTTTATTCTTTGATTTACCTTCGTATTTCAGGGAAATGGGCAGCAAAAGCCTTTCACAGCATTAACAGCTACAAGATAGGGACCAGTGCTGGCACACTCAGTCATACGAGGTAAATTTAGTGTAATTAACTAACTTAATGCAAGGGGAAAAAGAAAAGACTGATGCAAAACACAGAGAAAACACATACACTCCACAGAGGAGTGAATCAAACTCATATCTCTGAAGCCTCACACAGTAAAGGATTCTGTACGGCAAGATTCTTTACTAAAATGCCTAAAGTATACTCAGTGGTTTTTAACACATGCAGGAGGTTTTGTTTAGACTGAAACAGCAAATGAAAAAAGTTTGCAACTGCTGCTTAGTAGTTTTGACAGCTTGTACTATCCAATTAAAATAATGAGGGTCTAAAAGGAAGGCAATGATTATTATCTGATTTGTGCCAGCCAGGGGACAGGAAGCAGTCACCATCAGCCATCAACATAAAAACAGCCCTTAGAAAGCTGAATCAAACCTGTGTAGTGAACTCAATTGTTTCCTTTGATTTTGAGAATGTTCAGGACTTCTCATTTCTCACCCTCTCTTCTCCATGACAATGACATCATAATCAGCAATAATTTTAGTAAAAATAATGTTCCTTTAGCACAAGTTGAGAAATTAATATGCTTAGGTTAAAATTCTGCAAATGGAATTAATCTAGATTGGCAATATATTTATGGAAGTCCATGTCTGTACCACCCATCAAATCATAAGTTTGTCTTTTGGATTATAGGAAAACCTCCAGGGTGAACATGAGGGGGAAAAAAAAAAAAAAAAAAAAAAAAAAAAAAAAACACACCACCACAGGTGGCTATCCAACCTGAAAAAGTGAGTGGATGATCTCTGTAACATACCAAGGATGAGGACCCAGAATTTTTATATCTTACTTCCAATATATGAGAAACAGTGATAAGAGAAACCTGGAAGAATACTGCACATTTTCCATGACATGAACATATGTACAACAGCATATAGCTTAATGGCACATGGATTCAACTTAATTTTAGCAAGAATGTCATACTTTGCATGTTCTTCCACTGTTCATTCTCCTTTTGGTGTGCAAACATTTAGTTAAATAGACTGCTCTAATCTGAGTGAGTGTGTCCTTGAAGGAACCGGAGATTTTAGGACTAGAATCAGGAATTCAACTTGAATTTTATTAAAAACAGAATTACAAATTGGAAGAGATAGATCAGGCCATTCATGCCCAGAAACAACAATGCTATGTAGTATCTAAAGAAAAAATATGTGAACATCATTTATATACAAAACAGCTCATTAAAACTGATTTCCTCATCTATGGCTAACATTTTCCACTACTTCTAAAGATTACCAACTTTATAGTGTATGAAATCTAAAGGTGATATTACAGTGTCCCTGAAAGCTCACCTGTTGAATCAGAAGATTACAAATCTCTTGAAGGAGCACAATAATCCTGGCTGGACTGTTGTAATACTGACAATTTACCCACAGCAAACAGACGACATGCATCAATGGTACAATCATGGGCTTGGCTTCATTGAATTCCACATTCTCAATATCATCAAAATGCTGCTTTAGAGGTTTCAAATGCATACTGATTTCTCTGGCTTCTGTTAAAGCTGCAAGAAATGTTTAAAAAGGCACATATTCTCTGAATTAAAAATATCAACTTGAAATAAATGCTTTACGCATAGTACAACTGAATATTAAAAGAAAGACGAGGTGACTTTTACCATGGAAGCAACAGAAATTACAACTTGAAGTTCAGTGTCTTTACAGCCACCGATTAATTTTCATACCTGCTTAGAATCTTTGCAGGGAACCACAGCTTTATCTGGCATAAGCCAGGAACCATCTCTGGATGAACCGACATTCCATGACTGAGTAAACACCTGCAGACTCATTGACTTACTCATATCAGGACAGTTGATAGTTACAAACTAACCTAGTTGGCATAGAGAGGAAGAGTAAAGGAGAGTGGGACATTGGAGAGTTACCACTCATCCAACAGTATGTCTTTGCCTGTGTGAAGAAGTCCATGAGAACACAGGGTGACTGAACCCACAGGTGTGTGAGTATCTACTGAAAAGCACCCTGTTTAAGGCAAGATTTTGTCTTATCAAAACTTTGTAAAATCATAATGGACAAAGGATACCCAGAAAATGAATGATGGGATGGCAGACAAGTGCCAATGTGGGAGAGAAGGGCAACATTATCACAAATACTGGCCTTCTCTATCTGGTAAGCAGTTAAAATGATTATAATTACCAAAGTCTGGCCTCTCTACTGCCTCATAGTGCATCTATAATCATGATCTGCAATCACTTTCTAGCATCATTTGTCCCTATTTTGGAACACTTGGTTGAAGTACAATTATTCTCTAATCATTATGTGAACCAGTATTGTATAATATGGTTCTGTATAATTACTATATTATGCAGAATACAATTATCTATATCAGTGCAATGGGCTGTCAACCCAAAATTAGTTTTACAAAATGAACATAGAATATGCATGTCAAGTCTGCCCTGACCTAATGTCACTAAATTACAAAATAATTATATAGCAGAGTCGGACTCTACTGTATGTGATTTTTTTTTTTTTTTTTTTTAAAAGCAGCAAGAATGTTTTATTACTGTATTTAGCATCATGCCCCAAGACAGAATTAGAGTAACTACATGTTTATTGTGTTCAGGGATATTATTGTTCAATAACATGAAAACAGTAATTAAAGTAAAAAGTAGAAGGGACAGATGCTAAATGTATTTTTTAACTAATGTGTATATCCAACATGCTCTATTACAAAAAATATTGGCAAAATATCTTGCTTTAGAGCTCATACTCCTTAATTCGGCCATTTATTTTCTAAACTCCCATCTCATTTTCAGAGTCGACATATGATTTTCAAAGAAATAAAAAAACATAAAAACAAAACATTCTGCTTCTAGAGTGTGACATGGATGTAGTATTAATATATCCATGTGTGGCCTAGCCCAGCAATATCAGATGAAAAGAGTGAATCAGCACTGGAAGGGATACCAATAATGCTAACAGTTACAATTTAAATGGATTATGACCAACTTTGGAATGAAGATGGAGACCAGAAAAAAGTCCTAAAGAAACAGAGAAAGCATGGTTAGAGGTGAACCCAAGTCACTGGAGCCATCAGCCAAAACTGGTTCTCACTGCACCAACATTCAACAACGCAAAGTGTAGGTCTCTTCCCTCCCCCCCCAATTTTGTACATAAAGTATAGAATTCTCTGAAAAGGCAAAGTCCTTTATTTGACTTTGTTAAAAATGTGAAAAAGTATTACACTGTTACACGAGGCAAAATTAAATCTGGAAGACTTTGCGTATTAAAGGAAATTAATTATAGAGTGCCTGTCCGTGCAGAACGGTGCACTCGAGCTGGAAGCTGCTGGTAGTGGCAGCGGAGAACAGTTGCTCTAAACCCGTCAGTGCTGACCTTTTTACAGGATGTAGTGTGTGGTTTACTTGAAAATACATGCAGCGCAATACGGGTGGAATGTGAGCTGTTCAGGTGTCAATTAATTGACTTTAAAACACAAACCCACTCCCAACAGTGTGCAGAAAATGTATGACAGCAAGCATTTTCTAAAACTATACTGGGGTGTATCCATCCATCCATTTTCTGAATCATTTTTTTCCAGTTCAGTAATCAGCACAATAATCCAAATCCTATGTTAGCAGTAAAAGGTTTAAAAAAAAAAAAAAAAAAAAAAAAAAAAAAACCCCAGCAACCAACCAAAAACAGAATGCTAGTCTATTTTTGAATACAACTGTTCATACCTGACCAGTTTTGACTCTCCAATCAGTATGACACCATGTAAATGTACTGCAGGAGAAATCCCATGTGTAAAACAGGGACTACATTCAAACATCACATACAATCAAAACACAGTTTAACAAGTGGGATCACAGGCACTTCTAGTCACTATGCTGAACATCCCTGCCTTGGAGGCATTTACAATGAGTCAATATAAAGTGTTAATTTAAGGATATTTGGTAATATTTGTTCTCTTAATTTTAAAATTTCACATGATGATGACTGCAGTACAGGAAAAAACCTGAATGAACAGCCCACCACAATAAGAGTTGTATAAAACCATATAGCACACAGTGGACACTCAGGAAGGTGGAATAAAACAGAATTTATGAAACCACAAATATGAAGCCATATGTATACAAATATACTTTTTCAAATGAGTTATCTTTTGAATTTAAAACCAAAAAAGAAAAGACATACAAGTGTATACCACCAACTAAATTCCCCTTTCACAATGTTCACCTTGACCGAGATAGAATTGTTGCTCAGGGCAATAACAATTTTATTCAATAAAAAATTGTTAGCTAGATAAGGTTTCCAAGTGTGTGTCAATAAAACAAAGTCATTAACTGACTAAAGGAGAAAACAAGCTCAATTCAAAGGATTAGTTTTCTGAGCTAATACAATGCCTTTTCTTAGTAATACATCATTCTTTCCAATACATTTTCAGGACATTAGAAGTTTAGAAAGAGGATTAGTGACAGACTGGCATGCAGACCGGTTAATACAAATCAAAAATAACAAACCACCACTTAGAGTTTTGGGTAACATAAAATTGCACTGGAAATGCCACACTTGATACAATCACACCTAGACACATTTTAAACATTTGCCTGAATTTTCAACATATCGACAAAAGAAACCGCTACATTATGTGTCAAAGAATTTAGAAGCACTCCCAAATGCCTGCTGGGCACAGATCTCTAAATCATAAGAATTCATTTCCCCTTCTCAAATGAGGTCACATTTTAAAATTCAAAGTCGTTAATGGATTAAGAGAAAGTTATGGAATCAATCTCTTTTCAATTTCAAGAACTATCCTGAGTCATGTCTCCTGTCTGATTATAATCTGCTTCAGTATTGAATCGAATCTAATTTCACAGGAAACTGGCTTCTTTTTTCTTTGCCATCAATTGCACCCTCATAACAAATATCAGTCGTAGAAAAACTTATTAGTGAATTGCTTTGCATACAATAGAATAAGCACCTTTACATCCATAAAAGTTAAAAATAAGTAGCAGTGTTCAGATTTCTTTGCAAGACACTACAGATTATAGTATCGATAAGACACTTACCTGCTACCACATCTTGAAACATGGCTTTGAATGCTGGGTAATAACTACTTTCCATTCGTTCCAGGAGCTCTGACATTTTAAGGACTTTTTTTGAGCGAAGTTGGTCATAAATACATTCCAGATCTGCACACCTAAAAAAAAAAAAAAAAAAAACAATGGATGACTTTTTTTTTTTTTTTTTTTATAACATTTTGAATATGATTTTTTACCACATGGATTTAAAAAAAAAAAAAAAAAAAAAAGCAGATACAATTCGGATCCAACTGAAAATGCAATGGTAAGTGTTCATGTTACTCTCTGTTCACACTTTAGTTTTGTATAACTATGTCATGAATTCTCAACACTTACCTAACTATGGTTTTTCTTTTGTAGAACTCTTTTTAAAAAAAAACGGGGAGCATAAAGTATACGTGTGACAGATATTAGTTTGAAGCAGTCTTGTAAAGTGTATTAATCAGAGATTATCTGTAAAATTCTGAGATCCCATATACTTTTTCCAAGCAATGATTTTAGAACAAATCATATTCCTTAAATACAGGCTAAATCACTTACATGATATAGCCTTATATGTGCTTTGTCAATTTTCTGTGAATCCTCAATATTAAAAAAACCATTTACTATGGTTTCTCAGTAACCACCTGATTATAACCCGAGGGCAGGATGTTCAAGTGAAAATGTTGCTTATTGATAAAGGTTTAATGTCATGCACCTAGTATGTAGTGAATGAAGCAGCTTTTCTTACAATCTTGGTTGAAGAGCTAAATGTAAAAATATATTTTAGAAGCCTCTGCAGTAGTCTAGATGACACCATCTCTACTCACAAAAACATTCCTTGTGCTCTGGTGTACGTATTTCTCCTTACTTATCTGACTCCTGCATGCTGACTGATAACTCAATGGCAGTGTGTGGAGACAGAATTAGGGTTAAACACTTGTCTATAGTCTCTTTTGTATACTTTTTGAATTTCCAATAGGCCTTTACCAAAGGAATTCTGTTTTGTTTTCATAGGCCAGAGATTTGTTTTTTTATGATTTCCCTCTGTCTTAGAAGGTTTTTACTTGTTTTAAAGCCTTTGACTCTCTATTTGGCATAAACAGTCCATAAACCTACATCTTGAATTTTGAGCTAGGCTGTTTGGAGAGGTCAGGCCTATGCATTTGGCTCAGACCTGTGCTGGAGAGAAAGTCTGGTTTTCGTTTTTGAGGTCTGTGATCCTTTTTGAGTTTAGTTAATGGGCAGAATTACAACAATATCCATAAAGAACACATTCCACAAATTTTACCTTTAGTAGAATCAATCTACCTTTTCCTTTGATGAAATGTGCAAGTCAGTGAGCCATCTTACCAGATTCAAAATAAAATTAAAACCTGCTATATGTCCTTCCTCATCCAAAATAATGGTCCTAACTGTGTACCTGTTCTTCCAGAAATCCAGCTCAGTATTAGGTGTCGGATTCTTCCCTTCCAAAAGTGGTTCCGAGGAATCTCTCTTCAGGACCTGCCTGATTTGGTGACTCCAGTCTATCACAGTTGACTCAATAGCATGCACTATGCTTTTGTCCACAAAGTCTGAGCTATATATTGGCAAAACACAAGAAACCATGTTCAGTTTATTCAGTTATTTTTTTATTCTTAAAAAAAAAAAACATAAATAAACAATGAAACATCAAGGAGTGTCACACCTTTTTTCTGCCTCACTGGCAGCATATTCTACTTTTTCTGCTCCAGCTGGCAGAGGGAGGAGGGTTTTCCCTCGAACTTGACCAACCACAACAAAAACACTGCTTTTCAAACCGTGCAGATGTCGCCTTATATCTTGTGACACAACATCAGGCCAATCCCGGTGATTCTTTTTGTTTGCCAAGATAGGTGTTAATACCTGTATTAAAAAGGGAAAGGAAGAAAGTGATAGCAATTTGGAAAAAAAAAAAAAATGGAAAAAGTCCACACAGAGGGTTACATGGAGGCAAAACCTACTCCCAGGCAATGGTGAATTGGATGTCAAATCAGAATAGATACTCATTTACATACCACTGAGCCAATATAGGTGAAGAGGGGGGGTTTGGGAAAGACAAGAGATAAGAAAGTTAAGATGGATTTGCTGGGTTTCACACAAAAACGGGAGAACAGAATGATGAGAAAAGTAAAGTGTGGGGAGGAGTCAAGGAGTGCCATCTAGGGTGGTTTGAGCATTTGAAGCAAAAGGCAGAGATTGACTTTACCTGGGAATTGATGGCTTTATTGATTCAATGTCCGACAACAAGTGTGTTAGTCTTTGATATTAAAAAAAAAAAAGTCATTTTCCTTTGTGTCATGAAAATCTACTAGAGTTTACATGCAAGTTAATTTGTTGCATCATTTTTAGGCGACTACAGCCTAAATTATATCATGTTAGAATGACATATGTGCCAACACAACACACGTGTTATCAGATCACAAATGCACCTAGAAATGCCATTGGTTACCTCAACTATACGCTGTCTGAATGAAAGCTCCAATTTCTTGTCAATAGTACTTAACTATAAAAGTTATTCTCTTTTACCGCCATTCATCAAAGCATTAACTTGGTCCTCCATTTTGCTTTTTGAAAATATCTGGTCACCTTTCTGAGGTTTGGAAGACTCTCCAGCCTGTTTCCCTCAGAGCAGGTCACAGCATCAGGAGTGCCTGTAGTTGCTGTGCTATTGCTCTCTAGTGCCAATGCTTTCCCCATGACAACTCCCACCCAAAATGCCATATAAGCCAGATGTGTCAGGGAGGTATTCTCGAGAATCATCTGCTCCACTTTACCTCAGTCATAAGGCAACATGTTTATAATTTGCATTTTGTGTTTTATTTGTGACATTTGTTTTATGTATTTTAACTATATTTGTAAATGTTTCCAGTGCTTTGAGCTAGTATAATTCAAGTACACCATCTAAAAATGAACAGAATAAATAATAATACACAGCGAATTACAGGCTATGGTTAAATCATTCATTGCTTTAGTATGTGGAACAATTACTTTAAAGAGTAATAGGTACCACCAGTATGAATCTGTTTTTAACAACTATGGAGTTTTTTCTCTGTGGTGGGTTGGCACCCTGCCCGGGATTGGTTCTTGCCTTGTGCCCTGTGTTGGCTGGGATTGGCTCCAGCAGACCCCCCGTGACCCTGTGTTCGGATTCAGCAGGTTGGAAAATGGATGAGAGTTTTTTCTTCAGTAAAGCTACGATGGCATCAATCACTTGGAATACCCGCTATTATTAGATAAGCTGTTAATACAATGTGGTGAGCAGACTGTATGTCTCCAAAGATGAACAATGGCATGGTTTCAAAGTTGATGTCTGATGCCTCACTAGAAGAAAATTCCTGACTTGTATCTGAAGAGTAATGTCATCACAGCCACAAAAGACTCTAGCCCTAAGTGACCATGAACAGACACGATAATGGACAAATAGGTGGATGGATGAACTAGGCAACAGACCCAAGTGACAGTGTAATGCCTAGAAATTGTGGGCAACCTTTGAAAGAAGCACAAACAGAAACACCGTTGGGACTTGGGCCAAGGTGAAGATATATTTTGCCAAAAGTAAACCCTATAATGACCTTGCAACATGACAATGAAAGAGAAATTAAAAAAATGACAAAAATTAATATTAAAATGGATAGGATTAATAAAATATAGAATCTGTATAATCTTATTAAACTAAATACAGTAGCTGGGAAATACAAGGAAAACTGTTCACAAAATTTTTGCATTTTAACTTTACATTGCCATAATTTGTTTATATTAATCAAACCAAAAAACTGTTCTGTTCAATGTGTCTAAAGCAGTTTTCATGTTCTTATATGTTAAGATAGCAAGGGATATGACTTTATTGTTTTTGTGTCAATACATGTTAAGTCTGAGCCTGTTCTCTAAACCTATACTCTGTGAAAAGTGTTATATCAAAATAAATTGACAGTTGGATGATGGTGGCAGCTCTTATACTGGTTGACACAGACAGTGCTC
The DNA here is from genome assembly GCF_900747795.2 of Erpetoichthys calabaricus. NCBI lineage: Eukaryota > Metazoa > Chordata > Cladistia > Polypteriformes > Polypteridae > Erpetoichthys > Erpetoichthys calabaricus. Next base: position 3,348,674 of record NC_041407.2, on the reverse strand, counting down.
CAGATTGTTATTTTTGGTCACAGTCCATTCAGCCATTCCTCACTAGAAGAACATTGCTGATCTGGATCTGAATCCCATTTCCCAAAAGGAGTGGGCAGATTCCCAATCACAGGAGGACCTCAAGATTGTTTGACAGTTAGTCACAGCATCAAAAAAAAATCAATGCTTTCCACCATCCAAGGAGACATGAACCTGTTAACAGATTACTAAACAATGTCCACTTTTCCGAGTGCAGTGTGCTAGCAAAGATCACCTAAACTTGCCATAAGAGTATAGGAGGTACGATCACCTTGGGAGAGTGTTGAACTACACCTCATCTTGATTCAGTCATGTAAATAGTATTTCAATAACCTAAAATTATATTTTCCTAAACAAATTTAATCCATTTCAGATTGGTGATGCCTAGGCTTTTTGGGAACAATCTCAGTATCATCCGATACTAGCCAGTAACCAAGTCTAGGCTGAGCTACAGACTATCACAAAACCCACTCACAACCATTCAAAATAGCCAATTAAGATAATGCTCATCTCTTTCACCTGTGGGGAAGAAGACTGGAAATCCCCACACTGACATTTCAAGACTGTGCAGCCCCCACTTAAACAGTCCTGGATTTGTGAGGCCGTGATACAAACCACTATGCCATTGTGCCACCCAATACTGTTATAGAGGGATGCAATTGTTTTAAAACATGACTTATTCCATTGCAATCCTGTGTCACTGTACAATGTATAGTTAATATTGTAATTTAAGGTTTAGTGTTGGAATACTTTGAACAAGTCTTCCATTATTATACATAAAATCATAACCCATCTGAATGTTGGTTTACTTGCTGTTAATCACAAAAAAAAAAAAAAAAAAAAAAAAAAAAAACCAGCTGAAACGATTTTTACAAAATTTTGCATCTGCCTTCCCAGTTGCTTAACTTAAAATACAGGCTATATATCATATTGATGAAAAGCGGTTTTAATGGCAGGGGGCAACTCAAAAGCAGTGTCAATGAAGGACTAAAATTCCCATCCAGCAGCAGGAGTGTGCTATCTGATGGAAGACATTGTCATTAACACGCATAAAGTTTTCTAATCAGTGAAGGCATGACATTAAAGATCACTAGTACATACGGCGTCTTCTTCTCAACTAATCTGGATAACAGTTCCATTATCTTAGAGGATGTCTTTTTGTCTCATTGTGGGTTATGTTTAGACAAGTTGAATTTCCAAAGACAGTTTTTCCTGTTTATTTATACCAGCAACATCAGGTACTTGGGCTAGTATTATGTACTGTAATATCTGTGTGTCTATTTTTTTTTTTTTTTCTTTTTTAACTTCAACCAAACTACTTGGTTACAGACAGAATAAAAAAACCTGGTGTTTAAGAGGGTGACTCAGTGGAGTTGCAGTTAGCACTACAGCATCAAAGCACAGAGCATTTTTGATTTGGCATGATGTACCTCTTAAGTCTTACAACTTCCATTGGCCAAACCTGGAGCAAATATCCTCTGGGAAGAAGAGGGTTGAAATTAAACCCAATTAATAAATAAATAATATAAAAAGCTCCAACTAATTAAACTATTCATTAGAAATAGTGTCCTCAAAAACTTTTTCACACATGAAAACTTAAATTATCTTGTGTGCCAAAAAATGAAAGCAGGACCAAACTTTGAAGTCATTCTATTCCCTCAATCTCTTCTCTAGATGCAAATCAACACACAAAAAGAATTCAAATTCACTGTGAAAGATATGCAATAATGCAGAAGATCAGATGGAGAAAATGTCTATCTCCAGATTTTTTTAATATTTGGTTGTTTGTAAAAAGTAAATGTAACTAAAAAATAATCAGTGCATGATTATTACCACAATGCTGGCATTTGTAGAACTCATTTTGGAGCAGAAAGCATTTCCTCAGACTCTCTCCTTATTAAAACAGTTCCATACATTTACACAATTGACAGAATAGCCTCTTCTTACCTCTTCCACTAGGATTGGGAATTGCTCCAGGGGAGAGGGAGGCAAATCACCATATAATAAATTTGTCCTGATGGTATCTGGGACCAGAGCTTCACGTTGCCGCTTCACAAAGTAGACCGCCTTATTCTTAGTGCTGGCAGGAAACTCAGTTGAGGCAACTAGCAGTGCTGCAGCATTTAGTGTCACTACAAGTGCTAGCTGGTCACTCTTGTCTACAAAGTTCTGAATGAGCTGTCGCTGCTCCTCTGACCCCATCAGCTTCTGCCAGCGGTCAGGCTTGAGTTTCATGCTTTTAAGCACATAGTTCTCAATGAATTCCAGTCGCTTGTCTGTTGGCGTCTCTCCCATTGTGCCTGTATGCTTTGCACAGTACAATGATTAATTGTTTGAATTTTATGATTATTGTACCACACCTCTATCCTGTGTCCAGAAGCCACCAGCTGAAGTTTTGGCGAGACCCTGACAAAGAAAAAAAACAGAAGTACTGATCACAATTTGGTAATTAAATGTTTATTGGAAGTGTAAAACATGAATACACAGTAAAATCTTGCGTGTGGTGTGATTGAATAATTCTTGACTCATTTAGACAAAAAATATATCCAATAAACAAATTCAAAATAAACTGAGCAAAATATTTATGTAATGAATTTTAACACAACTTGTCAGTGACTCCTATACCACAGTAAAAAAAAAAAAAAAAAAGCACACAGTCTGTTTATTTTGCATTTAAAACAGCAAAAAAACATTTATTTCTATAGCACATTTTTATTTGCAGGATGTAGCTCCAAGGGCTTTACAAGATGACAAAGAAATAGTAATAAAAAAGACCAGCAGTGATTTTAAAAATTTTACATTTCAACAATGCCATAGTTTGAAACTGCCGCCTGCCTAAAGAGCTTGGAACACATTGCAAAGACTTAATGCTGACTTACAAAGAAAAAATGGATGAAGACCAATTCATGTGCTTTTATAGTACCTAATAATGTTCTTATCCCTCACACACCAAAATGTATGCTTCTGTCAAACAATGCAGTGTAATCCCTGGGTTAACAACAATAAGTACAGCCATGCGCAGTTAAACTTGCATACTGAAGGCTGGAGTGTCTGTTTTGTTCTAACAGAGTGTTTAGTCAGATGCCACCAGGGCCTTCAAATTAATTGAAAGTGCACAAGACACAAAAAAATAACATAATTTAAGCACTTAAATCATCTTTGGGTACTTAAAACTCTTTGCAAGTAAAGTGTTTTCATCTCCTGTACTGCTAGCACTGAATAACCATTGCAGTGACAGGAGCTACTGAATGATTAAGACAGACAGCAATCCACTGCAGTGGAAGGCACCATTTATTCTGATAATGAAATGGAAAAATGAGTTCCTAGCAGACTGCCTCAGGACCTAACAAAAGAACTACAAACAGGCAATCATAGCCTTCAGGGCTACCAATTGCACAGTGAATAAACAAAATAATGTATATAGTGGCCTTTCATGCTTCGTATCACCAAAAGCACTTTACACCGACAACAGAATGATGATTAAAGATTTCTTTAATGTGTGCATTGGTAGGTGATGTGTCTTGCACAGAATCACTGAATGCTCCTCTGATCTTAAAATGTTTGTGCTGCATTATATTACTAAACTGCCTCCAAAGAGGCTCAATGGATAGAGTACAAAAAGTTTCTGTATTACTACATAAAAGAAGTGAAGTGACTCACCTGTCTTGTACCTAATGTTAGGTATGGGTTTTGACCTCCACAAGCCTTTACTGGATTAAGTAGATTTGAAAACAGATGTTGAGATAAAGGGACGACTTTAAAAATGGATGGATATTTGCAGCCTTTAACTGTTAAGCTCCCCTATTCAGTGGTGTGAAAAAGTCCATATTTCACCAAGGATTTAAAGTTTTGTCCCCCCCACATATTTCTGTCACAGCTAAAGATAACTCTGATGGACCGCGTTTCTGCCTGGCTCATCTCCAACTAGTGTTTGCTACTGCTAGGTTGGGACCCATTTAAAACATCCTTGCAAATGTACATTATGAACACAGATGGATAGTTCCTCAAATGGCTCTCAGCATACCAAAAGGCATATATTAGATTCAATCTCAGAATCTGGAATTCAGGTTCACCCATTATTTCATTGTAGAATCTATGCGCTGGAATCCAGATTTTGTTCCAAGAACCAAGAATTCACAGAGACATACTAATGAATGTAAATGCCAAAAACTAAGTAGAGAACTCCAATACCCAGAGACACACTGTAAAACTTACTTGGAAAAACCTAAATTCCATCTCATCAGGTATGCATGGTAACCCTAAAGAAAACTACACATGTGCAAACGTAACCTAACAGAGAAGACATACTGTAGGTGTAAAACATGTTGATTCAACTCAGTAGGAAAGTCCTTGGGGGTTAAGAGGAGTTTACATCAATTACATTCTCAACATTAAATAATATTAAAGTTAACATGCTCAAAATGTCCATTTTTGTGTTAACAAAAATCACAATAAATTAAAGTAAATACAGATTTCTGTTCACATGTCAGCTTTTGCTCATGGTACAATATTTAATTATGCTTTTAAAATCCCCCCAATGCTTTACCATAATGGAAACAGCAAGATTTACATAATACAGCATTCAGATATCCCAGCAGTCTTTGCTTATATATGAAAACTGCCTCAGGTGCATGGCATACTAGGGTATTGTAGATGGTATCCTGGCAAACACTATTATTGGTGAACAAAAGTAAACAAACAATCTTAAGAACATGTTGCCAAGGTGTTTTACAAGTACAAAAGGTATACCATAATCGTTCACATAAAGATTTTACAATGGGTTAAATGGCTTGATTAGGATCACACACACTGACCCAGTGGTGTGGACTGAAAACGGGTCCTTTATAAGACATCCATATTCTGACTGTCCTTCCAAGATACTTTCTAAGAATGGAACCACAGCACTTGTGTTCTCATAGATTCTTCTTATTTTACAATATGATTATTAGCAGATATACCAACTAGCTCAGAGTTATCCTAGAAGGAAGGAGTATAGAATTATTACTTGTATTTAAATTTAAAACACTTCCCATATAAAATATAATCCTAATCAAATTGACTTTTTGTCTATAATGTGAGCAGTACTTGCTCTCAGGGTAACAAAATGAGTCCATTTGGGGCCTGAACCAGATAGTAGGTTTCATATACTATCTTTCTATAGCAAATACAAAGCATTTCACAATTAACAGTAAAATTGCCCAATTATTTTTAGAATAGGAGCATTGGCAGATGAAGTTAAGCACCACTAATCACACAAGGAGTCTTTGGCAGGGATGACCCTAAAACTTTAGTTTAAACTCTAATGACTTCATCACTAGGCAACACTATAGGCAGGTACATATTGGTAATGAATAATCAGGTATTCCTTTCACCCAGTACACTGTGAAACCCTAAGGCTTGATACCTCACAGGCAGGTCTGTCTAGTTTGTTATTCTTGACCTCTGCTAAAAATGCCTCTAGCAAAAGAAGGCATTAATGAATGTTGTGCAATTTTCATTCACAGATGATTCATAAGAAGACCCTGCACCTGAATCTTACTTTTTAATACAGGTAATCCACAATACCGCTAGCATGGTGGTGTGGTGGTTAGTATTGCTGGGTGAATGTATCATCTGCTGTATTGCCACCCTGTCCAGGTTTGATTCCACCTTGAACCCAGTGCTGCCAGGATAAGCACTAACTCATGGCAACTGGTGAACTTCATGGCTTATAAAATTTGAGAGATGTGTCCTTGAGTGTCATGTTGCTCACCATGGCCTGCTGAACGGTTGCCCACTCTGCTAGCTTTACACCAGAAACAAGGCTTTGAGGCAAAGGCTACCATATTTTGGGAGAAAAGTTCCACCAGTCTGTGTGTAAGCCACAGAGTTGAGACTGGCATCATTCCTGCCACAGAAATCTGTGCCATGCCATTTACAGATACGGTGTGGATCCCCAACTGCAGAACCCAAATAGAAATACCTTAAACAGTTGTCCCTTATCTGTGCCATCACTATGAGGTAACCATTTAACAGGCTGGTTTCTGTAAATAGGGCAGAGACCCCTGTCCTGCACTGGAAAGTGCATGTGCCCCAGAATGTTCTGCAATCAAAGTTTGAGCCTTGTTTAGTTTGTCTGCCATGCAGCATGGTCCATCAGAAATCCAAGCCATACTTACTCGAGTCAAGTTCGAACAAACAATCTCGTTGTTGCACATGTACTACAGCAACATGTGAAACATTCCCAAAGTGAAGCGGCAGCACTCGTAAAGGCACGAATCGCACGCGCACCGTACCTCCTTGTTGCGTGGCTCGCTCCTCCGAGGACGGCGCTGGGTTCAGTTGGGCCTGGCGTCGCAGACTGTGGGTGCTTCTGGACCACGGCCTCTTACGAGCGACTGTCCGTCAGTCAGTGAGACTGAGTGAGCGCGGGTGCGCGACGCGTTACAGCTGCCGGCCCGTCGCCATGGAGACGGTCTGTTTGCTTCCGCGAGGTGCCGGTTGCTTTGGGGACGAGGATGCGCGCGACTGAGTGCCCGTTCGTGACTGACAGGGGTGTCGAGTTTTACAGACTTTTGGGACTCTCGGCACCTAACACTCGATAGGCAATCCGGCAAGCAGTTCTCTAAGATTCACGAAATCAGTGGGAAGCCCGAGGGAGAAATCAGATCAGGAAATCAGTGGCGGAACACGAAAGTAGAATTCTGTGCTCATTAATTTTTGAGATCATCGGTAAAGTCTGAAGCAAGGACGCGATTCACCCAGCACAACTTTCAAAATCCAGAAATCATTATGAATTAGTCTCAGAAATCACCGCCTGCTGAAGCCAAATAGCACCGATTAACATACAGCACATCCAAACAAAAGAAATGACACGGAGACAGAGACGGGAATTGTGCAGATCAAAAAAAAAACTATTTCACATAGTGACATTTTTAACAACGAAACATACCGCCTACATTTCAGAACAGTTCATCCACCTGAAACTAAGCATGTTCCGGTCGGCCAGTACTTGGATAGGGGGCGCGTACCCTGTGATCCGTGTGTTGGTCCCAATACCCCTGGTGCAGATACTCGGTTGTAAATACGGCGCCGTCCTTCAGACAAGACGTAAAACCGAGGACCTGGCCCTCTACGGTCATTAAAGATCCCTGCGCATCTTTCGAAAAGTGTAGGGTTTATCCCGATGCCCTGGCTAAATTGGTCATCATGACGATGCCCATTCTGGACTATTAATTGTTTCTCTCTCTCTCACCCCTTCACCACTTATATGTAGAGGGCATACTGGCACAATAATGGTTGCCGTCACATCATTCAGGTGGGTGAAGAGGCTCCCCACTCAGTAATGCGCTTTGACTAATGATGAAGGGGCTATATAAAATGTAAAGCATTATTATTATTAATTGCCTATATTCCATTCTTACAGTTTATTTTGTAGCATGCTGAACCAAGCCACATGCTCAGAGTGTACACAAATCCACACGTATTAACAGAAAAATGGAGATGCGCGGTTATATAAGAATAAAAAAGTTCAGTTAAACACACAAAAAAAAAAACCATTCCCCATTTGATTAAAGTGACAATACAAAGTCTTGCTAACATTCATATTACGATATTCACAGATTATAACAGAGGAGAGAAAATCAATAACTCACGTCAACAGCATTCCTGGAGAAAACAAATCGGTGGAGTCCATTAAATTAAATAAATATATATATATATATATATATATATATATATATATATATAAATAAACACATATACACACACACTGTATATATCAGTAAAAATAAAAGCTCTGAAAACGAAGGTGAACCGGTCACCGCTGGGCACTCTGAAGAACCGGGCAGTGTTAAAGAAGAAGAATTTGGAAGCTGCCAGTATCTGTGGTTGTCATCTCTCATTGGCAGAGGTAGCAGGTTTACAACAACTGGCACATTACGAAATCAGAATGAGGGTCAGTAAAGGATCGCAATGATTGCCATATATTTTTACTTTACCCATTTACATCATAATACAGCGTATACAGTATATATAAAAGTATCGTAAATATAAAGTAATTGTGGCCGGGCAAACAGGCCAAATTAGACAACCCAAAAACAGTTGGTGTACCACCCTAGTAGCACCTTTTAATAACAGAAACACAAAACTCTTGGCTTTTTTAAGACTATAAATCAAATTGATAACCTGCCAACCCTACTTCAGTCTCGTGCACATCGTCGTCATCTTCAACAATCTGCCACAAACACGTCCAAAACAACAAAGAAACACCACCATTGCTAAATTAGCACTTCGAAGTCTATGTAATAAAAGCAATGTTTCCATATCCGTAGTTTAAGGATTAATTTGACACTTCTGGCTTAGCGATTTAAGTAAAACACAAACTTAGCGATTAACCAAAAATGGTCACCAGCCAGTAAAAGTTGGCGTCTGTCCGTGCGGTGCCAAAATTAATGCAAAAGCGGAGCACACGGAGGCTTATTGGATTCAAACAATCAAGCAAACTCACGTTTTAATTATAAACTTTGCAATGCAAGTCCACTACAACTGTTATCACTTATTTTCCTTATTACAGTAAGAATATAATCAAGTTATTTGACGGCAACACTGTTTTTTACCTTAATGTATTACTGTGTATAAAAGTCTGCTTTAATAGTTCTGAGAAAATAAACCAACCATAGTTCTCCTTCCAAATGACGGGAGGATGATGCACACCGTCCTCTTGTCTCCCGGTGTCCCTGCAGCATTGTTCCCATAACTCGAGAAACGTAAAAAACTTAAAATTTGGTTCACTCACAAACAAGCACGCCATCGATGGCCGCTCGTCGATACTAAAGACGTACTCAATCGCGCTTCGGATGCTCATTAACGAATTGGAGATACCGAACGTCACTTTAAATTGAGCGGGCTGTAAAAGAACCTATAAGAGTCAAGATAACCCCGTGAACTGACTTGATTGACACCCTCACTATCAAATCGTTATGTTCGTACTAATAGAGGCGGACCTCTCTTCAGATACTTAAAGTCGTCAACGGGTGATGCCGCCTCTGTATTTTTCGCGCCCATTTCTTAATTGGTTTCGGCGGAGAGAAAAAGGGGGCTTTCACGGGTTGTGTTTTTTTAGTCTTTTTCCTAAAAACGAGGCGTTTTTAATACTATTTTTAAAATGAGAAATAACACCGCTACGACTGTGGTAATCTGCGTTTTCGTAACGTTATGTGCATTATGAATGAAATTGTGAGATTAAATGCGAATCCGCTACAAAGCCGCGACCTGCCCCTGACGTAGGTGGCGGCGGTTTGGGTCCTTAATCGAATCGGGCAGGTCACGGGCGACTAATCCTAAGCGGAGCAAGAGCCATATTGGGGCAGGATGGCAGGTTAAAGTCAGTAAAAGTAAACGCGAAAGATACGAAAGGCTTTTAAAATAATCCGACATCTCCAGGGCATAACTGGCTGGCAAAAATAAGGGAAGCGGAGCGGAGGGGGGTTTGTTAGTTTCAATGCTGGTCAGCAAAAAGATACTGCAAAGACCATGGAAAAGGGGACAAATCACCAGTAGTAATTGAAAAGTAAAACCGCTACAATGTTAAAAGCGTGCAGCGCCAAACACAAGCAGCTGTTTTATGGTCCGTGATAGGCCTTATTTATTTTTTTTGTTTAAATGAAGGACCATCTATCTTCGGAAGACCCCACTCTTCCTCTTCACGCTCGCCTTCGCCAAATCCTTTAAAGCTCCTTCGGCGCCCTCCCACCTGCAGTGGCCCGCTTGGAGGTTCATCTGTGTCACGACTCGCTGGGCTTCAAATTCATGTTTTATGTCGTCTTTGTTCATTTTGGTTCTTTTCAATTTTAGTTTCCATTTCCCCCTACACATACACCTGAGCGGGGCCCTCCGCCCTATGTTTTGGAGGGTCTCTCCTAGTTCCTGGTGGTTCATTTGTGAATGTGCTCTGGAGTGGGTGAGTTTGTGTTCTGCTGTGCCTTTCTTGTGAATTTTTGGACTTTTGAACCTTTCCTCTGGTTTTTGAACTTCGCCATTGAATTGGATTTTGGGACTTTGCTTGGATTGGCTCAGTGTTTTAGGGCAAATACTGTACTTTGCTTCATTGTAATGAAGAGGATTTTGGTAAAATAAACATTTTATAAAGTCTTAAAGGCCTTTTTTTGTGTTGAGTTGGGGATTTTTGGCAGTGCTATCACCCCCAGTAAAGCGGGTAACCAGTAGCACTGACCAGTGAACTTCAACAAAGCATTTTTCAGAGAAATTGCTTAGGTTGGACAGAAAACATGTTTCTATAAAATTCACCAGACAGCTAGGTTAGACAGATTTTTTTTTTTTTTTTTTTTTTAACCCAGCGAGTGCCCCCTGACACTTTGCTAGGCCAGCATGGCATCACAGAGCTGTAGCAACCAATATTGGATGGGGAGTTCACTGCCCGGTCTGCACCTTTGATACACACAGAGATGCTGCCACCTTATTTGCTTTGTGCACATGTGAATAACTCGTGGTGTAAAGACACAGAGGTGATATCACTGCCTGATTGGTACTGAAGTCAGATTTGTCCCCCACATGCAAAGAAGGAAAAACAAACTCCAGTATTTTCATCTGAGGTGTACGTTAGCTGATCATAATGGGATTAAGTTTTGTTTTGCATAAATTTGTCTTCACTGCTGCATTAACATGTTATGCTGTTGACTGTGTTGTGCTCATGGGGTAAGGACAGAGGCACCCAAACACCCCACCTAGTACATAATGCTAATCCCTTGCTTCACAGACTCTGTGGGTGTTAATTAGGAGATTGGGGAATGCAGCGAGAGAGAGGGAAAAAAAAATTGATTTTTAGCTCCAGAATGCATGGTGGCATACTGGTTAACACTGCCGCCATAGAGCTCGGGTCACATTTTGATTTCTCCAACATCGACAGGTGCACAGGGATGTCCTCGTCACTGGCTGCATTAGATCCTGGTACAGCACCTTCTCAGGGATGGGAAATGAGGGTGTTGGAAAACTTAGAAAAAATGTTTGCACAATGTGTCATTTTCTGCTATTTTGCGACTGCTGATCACTGATATGATCATATTTTGGATAGATGCTTTATCAGTGACCCCAGCCCTCCCAAAAGGTTAAAAATGACCAACCTAAGCATGTGGGGTATTTCAAGGACAGTGATGTTATTTTTGGATTTCTTAACCTTTTACTTGCCTTCGATCAGAGGGTGCAAAAATGACAGTTCCATTACAATTCTAGAATATCTAAGATTTTGTAAACTTAAAACATTTTAATATTTCAGGCAACTCTTATTATGTACTTGTACCTCACAAAGTCAATCATTCTGTTTCTTACGGACACCCCGAATTCGGGCAGCTTACTTCATTTTGGACTCTCTCTCTCTTTAGGTTTATTTTATTATACAACATAGTTTAGGTGAAGACCCACAGCTGTAAATGGAAAACGTTAGATGGGAGAACCACTGGCTCCTTTTTATCTTAGTGGTAGTAAGGAGCCATTTAAAAACTGAGAATGCGGCCGTGGCGGCACGGTGGCACAGTGGGTAGCGCTGCTGCCTCGCAGTTGGGAGATCTGGAGACCTGGGTTCGATTCCCGGGTCCTCCCTGCGTGGAGTTTGCATGTTCTCCCCGTGTCTGCGTGGGTTTCCTCCGGGCGCTCCGGTTTCCTCCCACAGTCCAAAGACATGCAGGTTAGGTGGATTGGTGATTCTAACGTGGCCCTAGTGTGTGCTTGGTGTGTGGGTGTGTTTGTGTGTGTCCTGCGGTGGGCTGGCACCCTGCCCAGGATTAGTTCCTGCCTTGTGCCCTGTGTTGGCTGGGATTGGCTCTAGCAGACCCCCGTGTCCCTGTGTTCGGATTCAGCGGGTTGGAAAGTGGATGGATGGAATGTGGCCGTTTAAGACTAAAAGCAACAGTTAAGGGTGGAGAATCTGAACAAGTGAGACACAAAGTGCCTCAACAGCAAGAACTGACTTCTCATTAAGAAAACGGTGCAGCGACTACGGCCCTCCAGCACTGTGCTCTGGACTTTCATTATTAGCCAGTATTACTGTATTTCACACTTTTTAATGTTCTGCTGTATACGTCACTAGCCCTTGGAGTGCAACAGACTACATTTAAAGTGCCAGCCACCACCTGGCACCATTACTGTTGCCAATTTGAGCCCCTCCAGAAAGATCCTACCCCAAGGGACTGGAATACCAGGCCAGCAGTTAGCAAACTCCCACTTGCTCAATTTTGACTTGCCAGACAACTTGATATGCTATGGTTGCAGAATTTGGGAGCCGACTGAAGAATATGCAGGAAGCCCACAAGCACTAGGACAAGATGCACCTCCACATCGCTTCAAACACTCGAGCACTTGCTGTCAAGAAATAGTGCTCACCGTTGACCTGAGAATGAAAATGTTCTGCAGATCCCTTCAGTGTGTGTGTTTAAATGGAAAGATTTTATACACACATCACAAAAATGACAAAGTAATCAGAAAACATCTCACGACACCTCACCAAAATAGGTACGTAATATGCTGCACGCTGACACTGCACTTGGTCATCTGTTTACACAAGCAATGTAATATAAAACAGAAAAACGAATGAGAAGCAGAAGACAAGTGTTTACTATTGTGCCGCACAATTACAAAAAATGTGATAAAAATTATGGGGAGTGAAGTGAAACGCAGGGTTTGCTTTTCTTGTGCTGTCCACTCATGCCAACTATCCTTCATCACCTGCTCTGAGAGTCGCAGGCACAATTCCAGATTAAAAGTAAAAAATCAGCACAAGGTCCACACTCTGCTTACATTTGCAAAGAGCAAAAGGATAATTTCCAACATCTGAAATCACAGAGCGGAGGACATACAAAAAGTGATTTTTGGCACCAGAGACTGTTGGCGTGATGAGAACGGCAGCAGTGATTACTCAGATGCCACAATGGAGGAGCCACGTATTCTGTTGTGATTCCGTTACAGTTCTGAGAGCCTGTTGAAAACGCAGAAACGTGCCAGCATGACAGTAGCTTACACTGCACAGCACATTTTTGTTCAAAAACTCTGCCAGGAAAAATTTGGATTATGAAAAATCCACTCTAATCTGATTTCATAATCTCTAACTGACAAATTTGGAGAAACATGAAATTCACTATCATTGAATTTAGCAAGTTGAATCACTTAATAATGCCGACATGTTACAATCGTTCAATTGAGCTAAAAATGTTTTGCTGCTGTTTGTACACATCATCTGCTTCTCATTTCGGTGTACAAAAGTCAGTCGGCCAGCCTTAATGGATCCCACTTGCCCTGAGGTCTCCCTCTTCCATCGTTGCAATGTCACCACATTCACCAGTGAGTGCACAAAGGTTAGCAGGGAAGTAGTCCAAGTGTGAATGCAGAATCTCAGTCTTTGGCGACACGTTGCACTTCATAGTTCTGCAAAGCACTTTTCATTGATGGCACATCCATCTTATGGACTAACAAAAATGTGTTTGTTAATTTTGGCTTTCGTCACTTGTGGAAACATCTGTCTCAAATATCGAAATCCGTGTTTATCACTTGTGCGTGTGTGCTTGAAGAATGTCGACAACCAGTTGGACGCAGTGTGGTGCCCTAAAGTTGCCAAGTAAATTCTCAACAACATCTTTAAATGCCTTCCATGTGGTTTTCCTCTGGGCCCTCTAGCAGATCTTCATTATCTGATTTGTGGACCAACAAGAATGCCTTCCTTAATCTTCGCATCAGTAATCCGTGGAAACCTCAGCCTCAAATATGTGCCTGAATTTCCGGCCCTGGAGCAGTCAGTTCTTTGTAATGGAATGAGATTCTTCAGCACGGCTGTCCCAATCCTGTTACTTGGGATTTCTGAGCTGTGGCGTCAGTACGTTTAGCTCACCTGAGATGTTCCAGTTGTAGTACTGTAGGGTACATCAAGGCTCGCCTAAGGTATGTGGTGCCACCCTGGGTTGAGAGGGGGTGCGGTTGCCAACAGCCTTGAGAAACTGCTCCTAGAGGGCAACAAATTCAAGGAAGCCCCGCCCCTTCCGGTCCAAATGGTGGCATCTCGTCTCATCTCGGACCTGACTGCCATGAAGAGTGAGAGACAGGAAGTGCGTGTCCTCTAAGAGCACTTGCACTTGAACTCCACTGTCCCAGCCAGAGAGCGGTTTTATTTAATTAAATGGGGTTTTGCTCTGCCTCATCATTTACCCCAATGCAATATGAATAACTTCTAAACTGAAAGGAAATCACAAAAATAGCTGACTGCAATAAAATGGGGCATGAAAGGAAAATTTAAAGGTGATTTTTGTGAGCAGCAGGCCTCAGTCCATAAGACGCACCTAAAAAGTGTTTGAGGTAGCAAACTCTCATTTGTCCAGTGTTAAACTGGTCTATAAACTGGTAAACATTCTGTAAGGGGGCCTTGCTCCGATACCCGGCCACAGAAACAGACCAAACATGGGGAAAAAAAAATATTCCAAAATTTATTGGCTTTTTGTGAAGCATAATTAGGAAGAAAACCACACCTGAAAACCACGTCAACCCTCCAAATATCACATGAATCAAACAAATGCAACCAACAAGATCCTCATATTCTGGCTTACCTGCAAAACAAAAAATGCCCAGCATCTCCCTCAGTTATCGGACTTCTATCCTGATGCAAGATCAAATGTCAAATGAAAGGCTGGGTTTCCTTTAAATAAAATACGCATTATTACTGTAGATGGCTAAAAAAAGATACCGAGAAATAAGCCTAAAAATAAATGGGCTTTATTTTAACCTACAGGGTAGCCCCATACTAGCTCCACATTTTCCTTAGCGCTAGTCACTGCCATGTTTTCTGCAACCAGGAATTCTTAAATAAAATCCTCTCCAATCTCTCAGAGACTGGTCTCGTGATAAAGTAGGAGGGCAACGGCGCCAACGTTATTGCTCAGTCTTCAGCTGGTTCGTAGCTTTTTGGGGGCCGTCTCCTCGCTTTCCTCCACCTCCTCCCTTTGATTGCTGTGACTGGCTCCTGCCGAATCTGCCTTGAGTGCCGAGTCCGATTTCACCACAGCATTTAAAGGCGGCCTCGTGGGGCCAGCTTGCTGTCGACAGTTCATGAGCGCTTCTTTCATCTGCCGCATCTCTCTTTTCTCCCGCCGCTCCACCATCTCCTCGATCTCCTCTGCAAACAGCACTTTCAAAGCCGGGATTAGTTTGGGAATGGTGTTAAAGTGGCTCAGCCGGATCTGCAAATGAAGGAATCTTTACTTAATGCAACTCCTTTAGCAGAGCAAACCAGAAAAAGATAGAAATAACCAAAAAGAAAACGGAGGCAGGACAGTCAACATTTCAGGTTAGTGAAGCATTTACAGAGAATTAAACATTAAGCCATTAAAGTTGAAAGAGATCCCGACACAGCGACATCTTAGGCTTTCACCAACTGGAGAAGAGCAATAATGGCTGGAGCAACACAAACATTCCACATGGCTGAAGGAACTGCTGTACGCGAGGTATAAAAGGAGACAGACACTCACCCTCATGTGATCAAAAGCGATTCCCACCTTCTCATTGAAGTCGGCGCTGAAGAGGGGGATTTTAGCGTATCTCTGGCTGAAGTGATTCAGCATTATAAACTCTGCTTTCATTTTCATCCCAACTTCAATGGCTTGAGAAGTGGTGCTGTTCAACGTAAAGAAGAAACACATTCAAGGGGGTGGAGGATGGCAGGCGGCCTCCCAGTTAATCAACTTTTACTTTTATTGAGCAACTTTCTAGCAAGAATGCTATACAAGGTAAAAGAGCGGGGTAAACGTCTGCGCCAAATCACTCAAACTCAGAAGGAATTAATAAACGCCAAGAGGAGCCCACAAATATTTTAAAAGATGAGCGACAATAAACAGCAGCAAAAAAAAAAAAAAAAAAATGTAGGTGTAAAAAAAATGGCAGACATTATCACATGGCCAAAGCAGTTCGGATGAGAACAAGAGGCTTTAACAGAAGACCAAGGGGTGGCCACTCTCGATATTTTACAAGATTTACAGTCACATACAGGTAGTCTTCGGCCCATCATTTTCCTTTGTCCATTCTGTTAGTGTGTGACAAACACAAGACATCAGACAGACAAACGTCTTCTGTTTCTGCAGTCTAAAATAGCCACATTACTTCTTTGCACCTGAAGCAAGCCACAGACTGGTCTCACCGAGTCGTCAGTCTGTTGAGCGCACTGCAACTGCATCTGACAAGCTATGATTATAAAAATGAAGTTTACAGCCTAAAGTCACTGGAAAATTCCTGTAGTGCGACAGGCCTTAACAAATATAATCCTTCTAGCCGGTGTGGAGTTGAGCCTGTGCACTGTAATCAGTGGATAAATGTACATCTGACACTGAAAGACACTTCAGTGAAAATGTTTAACAGAGATATTATAAGTCAATAATGCAGAGAAACCAGCTCATCATCGATAGAATTTACTGGTTTGCAAGTAGTGGGGCACAGGTGCACAATGGTAGTGCTGCTGACTCGCAACAAGAAGGTCAGAGTTTACTTATCTGAACTTATCATGACTTACAAACCAGAACGTACATTAAGATCTCAAGATGCCAGTCTGCTTATGATTCCAAGGAATAATAAAATAACAGCGGGAGGTTGAGCTTTTAGTTACAAGGCCCTAAACTGTGGAATGGTCTGCCTGCTACTATAAGAGATGCCCCTTCGGTCTCGGCTTTCAAATCCCAGCTGAAGACTCACTACTTCAGTTTAGCACACCCTGACTAGAGCTGTTGATGAACTCTGCAGACTACATCTCTGATAGTCATTAGCACTAAAAAAAATGTATACACACATACATATATACACATGTTATATATATTTTATATTATATATATCATATACATACACACACACAGACACATAGCACCCAGAAAGTATTCCCAGCGCTTCATCACTTTGTCCACATTTTTTTATGTTACAGCCTTATTCCAAAATGGATTAAATTCATTTTTTTCCTCAGAATTCTACACACAACACCCCATAATGACAACGTGAAAAAAGTTTACTTGAGGTTTTTGCAAATTTATTAAAAATAAAAAAATGGAGAAAGCACATGTACATAAGTATTCACAGCCTTTGCCGTGAAACTCCAAATTGAGCTCAGGTGCATCCTGTTTCCCCTGATCATCCTTGAGATGTTTCTGCAGCTTCACTGGAGTCCACCTGTGGTAAATTCAGTTGACTGGACATGATTTGGAAAGGCACACACCTGTCTATAGAAGGTCCCACAGTTGACAGTTCATGTCAGAGCACAAACCAAGCATGAAGTCAAAGGAATTGTCTGTAGACCTCCGAGACAGGATTGTCTCAAGGCACAAATCTGGAGAAGGTTACAGAAAAATTTCTGCTGCTTTGAAGGTCCCAATGAGCACAGTGGCCTCCATCATCCATCATAAGTGGAAGAAGTTCGAAACCACCAGGACTCTTCCTACAGCTGGCCGGCCATCTAAACTGAGCGATTGGGGGAAAGGCCTTAGTCAGGGAGGTGACCAAGAACCCAATGATCACTCTGTCAGAGCTCCAGAGGTCCTTTGTGGAGAGAGGAGAACCTTCCAGAAGGACAACCACCTCTGCAGCAATCCACCAATCAGACCTGTATGGTAGAGTGGCCAGACGGAAGCCACTCCTTAGTAAAAGGCACATGGCAGCCCGCCTGGAGTTTGCCAAAAGGCACCTGAAGGACTCTCAGACCATGAGAAAGAAAATTCTCTGGTCTGATGAGACAAAGATTGAACTCTTTGGTGAATGCCAGGCGTCACGTTTGGAGGAAACCAGGCACCGCTCATCACCAGGCCAATACCATCCCTACAGTGAAGCATGGTGGTGGCAGCATCATGCTGTGGGGATGGGAGACTAGTCAGGATAAAGGGAAAGATGACTGCAGCAATGTACAGAGACATCCTGGATGAAAACCTGCTCCAGAGCGCTCTTGACCTCAGACTGGGACGACGGTTCATCTTTCAGCAGGACAACGACCCTAAGCACACAGCCAAGATATCAAAGGAGTGGCTTCAGGACAACTCTGTGAATGTCCTTGAGTGGCCCAGCCAGAGCCCAGACGTGAATCTGATTGAACATCTCTGGAGAGATCTTAAAATGGCTGTGCACCGACGCTTCCCATCCAACCTGATGGAGCTTGAGAGGTGCTACAAAGAGGAATGGGCGAAACTGGCCAAGGATAGGTGTGCCAAGCTTGTGGCATCTTATTCAACAAGACTTGAGGCTGGAATTGCTGCCAAAGGGGCATCGACAAAGTATTGAGCAAAGGCTGTGAATATTAATGGACATGGGATTTGTCAGTTTTATTATTTTTAATAAATTTGCAAAAACCTCAAGTAAACTTTTTCACATTGTCATTATGGGGTGTTGTGTGTAGAATTCTGAGGAAAAAAATGAATTTAATCCATTTTGGAATAAGTAACATGTAACATAACAAAATGTGGTAAAAGTGATGAAGCGCTGGGAATACTTTCCAGATGCACTGTATATTATATTTTTTTTTTTTTGAAGAAGAAGAAACTGGTGGGGCTGCAACATTTCTTTAAAGAAGCAATTATTTATTTTTGCATTAATCTACTGAAAGCTAAATAAATATGGTGCGTTTTGAGATATTGGTTTAATTTTACGTTTACAGTGGGTTCAGAAAGTATTGAGTCTCCTTCACTTTCTGTGCAATTTACTGTGTTGTACGTTTAAAGGATAAATTTGCCATTTCTGCCCATCGGCCTACACTCAGTAACCCATAATGATAAAATGAAGGCCTGCAAACCTATTAAAAGAATCAAAACCTGAAATCTGATTTGTAGAAGTATTCACTCCAAACTGTGCTCAGGTGCATCTTGATTGGTTTAATTCTCCTTCAGACGTTTCTAAAAACTTGATTGGAGTCCACCTGTGGCAAACTGAATCGATTGGACATCATTTAGAAAGGCCCACGTGTACCTCCTGGCCTTCACACTGCAGATCTAACAAAACATGACCATGAAGTCCAAAGGACTCTTTGTAGACCTCCATGATCAAACGGAGGTGAGGCAGAGAACAGGGAATGGGGATAAAACCATTTGTAAAACTGAGTGTTCCCAGGAGCACAGTGGTCTCAAGAATTATGAAATGGAAGAAGTTTGACTTTTTCTAGAGTTGGCCATGAGGGAGGTCACTCTAACAGTCCTCTGCTGAGATGGAAGAACCTGTCTGAAGAATGACCATCTCAGCAGCACTCCATCAATTGGGAGTTTATGTTAGAGTGGCTGGAGAGAAGCCACTCTTTAGTAAAAGTACTACGTCTGGTGAAGACCGGGCACTGCTCATCGCCTGCCTAATCCTGTCCCTATGGTGAAGCATAATGTTGGCAGGGACGAGGAGATTGGTCAGAACTAAGGGCAGGATGAATGTGGTGAAATGCAGGGAGGTCCTTGAAGAAAATCTGCTCCGGAGTGCATGTCACCTCAGACTGGGTCGATGGGTCACCTTTGAGAAATCAGAGAGTCAATGCATGAGTGGCTTTGGGACAAGTCTCAGAGTGTCCTTGAGTGGCCCAGACCTAAACCCCAACAGAACACGAGTGGAGAGAACTGAAGATGGAAGTTTACAGAGACTTCCCATCCAATCCAGTGCAGCTTGAGAGGATCTGCTGGAAAGAACGAAGTAAACTGGAATGGGTCTTTTAATAAAGTTGCAAACCTCTCCGAAAATTGCTTTTCACTTTGTCATTATGCATTATTGAATGTAGATTGATGGGCAAAAATGGCAGATGCAACCATTTAAAATTAAATCTACAACCCAGTCAAGTGTGCAGACAGTGAAGGGGCCTGAACACGCACTGAATCCACAGCCCTCGTTTTTCTCAGGTCATTACTGTGGAGTACTTCAGTTTATCCAAAATGAGCAAACCCTGAGCTGTCTGAACACAATTACAGCTTGCTGTTGTCTCCTTTAAATCCGTCTTAGTTGGCCTCAGTTTCTCAAAATAAGTTTGAGTTTCAGTAAAGGCCTTGAACACTTTTTCATGGAGTGTACTTAATTAGGATTCATTTCTTTAAGTCCTCCATGTAAAGGATGTCTGTGGTCCACACAAAACTAAAGTGCAAGCATATAGAGGGTCTGTAAGTTTTTTTATTTTGTAAACTTTCCTAATGAGACAATGAAAATTCAAGCGCTGAGAAAGAGAAGAATTAAATAACTCTGCCTGACAATTTACTAGTTATTACTTCACACAGGGAGAAAAACAGGTTTAAGCCAAATAGATTTTCTTAAAATATGCTAATATTGCTAGGGAAGAGTGTGTAAGACTAACCACGCCACAGTTAATTAAAATATTAAAAATACGTTCAACGCACTTCAAGTTTCTTCTTGTGAATATCCAACGTAAATACAGTGCACAAACTATTGTAGCGGTTCAGCATTATAAATTAGGAAAGACTTTATATTTTTAAAGAACACAGACTCAGTAATATGATTACATTTACTGACAAAGCCCTACATGCTTATTAAATAAGACAATCCTATTAGTCGCTTTGCAGTAAACGGCTCCTGGAAGAGGTGAAGACATCTGAAGTGGCACGCAGAGCGTAGCTGGTTACTATGGCATCACAGGCCTATAATTATCCTTGAATGTTTTCAGGCTCCTTTTGTTGTAACAAAGGTAAACCTTGTCTACTGAATAGTGGTAGGCATGTCAGACAATGCCATATTTTATTTTATTTATTTTATATATATATTTATATTACGCACACAAAAAAAAACAAACCACAGAACGTGATAAGAATGTTCCACAACTGAGACTCTACCTGTGTTTCTTTTCAACGGCTTCGTCCTCCATTCCATCCTCCAGGGTTGCCTCATGAATAAGCAAGGTGGCCTTCTCTCCTTCAGAACACGTAAAAACAAAAAAAGGAAAAAATACTAATGAGAACAACTTTCTATAAAATGGTGTTAACTAAACTGGAACCCGTTGGGCAGCTTAGAGGTTACTTACACCCACTTACTGCCCTAACACTGGACAGGAAAGATTTGGCTTCCTGAGCACATAATGATTTTGGTCTGCTGATCACAAAAATCACATTTAAATGTTCCTATGGTGTCCCATTTTATTACATGTGATTATTTTTGATGATTTCCTCTCATATCATACGTATTCATACACATTGTCACACACATGTGCATGGGAGGCAGCTAGAAGGACCAAAAGAAGGTAATCCAGGCCAGGGAGTGATGGGGTGCAGTAACCCTTTCTCTGTTATCCCTGCAGACCAAACATTGGAAATTCTGCCTGGGTCCGATGATGTCACTTCTGGTTCCACCCCCTGATGACATCACTTCAGGTTCCGCCTGCCAAAGACGCCACATCCAGCTCGGGCCCCCCAAAGAAGTCACATCCGATTCCAGCCAGCCCCCCAAAGACGTCACTTCTGCTGACCTGCCTTCAGTTCTCAGTTTCTGTTATGTACACTACTGTACTACCAATCCTTCAATTTTGCAGCCTTATTCAAGTATACAGGTGGCTGCCCCAAACCTTTTGATGTGTCAAGGCGATTCACTTTCACAACATATTTAACAACTACGACTGGAACACCTGTGATGATCTAAAAGCAGTGGCACTGCAGCCTGGATATCCCAGGGTACTCTGAACAAAGAGTCTTTGTACATTAAAAAGAACTGGCCACTCTGTAGGGCCAAGTAATCAATTTGTCTGCCAAATAGACCATCAAACCATGGGGCACACCTGCTCTCTTTTAACAGCTTGCCCGAGGTGCCTCCATTCGCTCTCCCACCTCAGTTGTGCCTTAATAATAATAATAATTCATTACATTTATATAGCGCTTTTCTCGGTACTCAAAGCGTTATCCACACAGGGAGGAACCGGGAAGCGAACCCACAATCTTCCACAGTCTCCTTACTGCAGAGCAGCAGCACTACCACTGCGCCACCTGTGAGGTCCGGGTGCTTACATGGCACTCACTCCCGGTCAGCTGAGTTGTGTGCCATTAGCGGTGTCTATTCTTGGCCTCAATTACCCATTTTAAGTAAAAATAATATAAGGTGGAATAAAACTCACAGATCAAAACCATGAAGTGCAACACGTTGCTAAAGATTATTTTTCTGCATTCACGCTTGGCCTTCATCCCATGAGATTAGCAGGGACGAAGTTCACGGCAGATTGAGGGCAAGCAGAATCCATCGATAATGGCCGACTATGGCTGCACCCTGGGATTGAAAAGCATCACGTTCTTCGTAAAGATGAAAATCAACAGCTTAGCTCAATTGATAATTCATCATTAAGTGATTAAACACACTAAACTCAGCAAAAGTTAATTTCATGTTTCTCCAAATTTCTATGGAATACCGTCAATCTGAAACTATATTTGGACTCACCATGAAGCCGTCTATCTTAATCACCAAAAATAATTCAGGAAGCAGAACTTTTTTTGTCCAGCGTATGTATAATCAATCCATCATTATTATGTATAGCAACGTAACACGGCAGGGCAAGTAAGAGCACAATAAAGTGTCTAAATGATTGGAGACTTGCTAGTCAGAGAAGTTTAATGAGCTCTACTGCTAACCACGACACAAAGGTTAGCTTGTCAACTGGCACAGTCTTTGAGCATTACTGCTTCACAGAAGAGCAAGGATGGCATTTTCATCTGTGATCTAGTCTGCTGCGCAGGACATGTTTTAGTGTCACAATAGGAGAAGGAGGAGACAGTTGACACATATTGTATATTCAAAGTAATATCATTTGCAAATAAACTTCTACACCATCACAATTCAAAGGTAGCAGTACACAAATAGAAAAATACAGAGCTGGGGGCTCCATGCGGCCACTGGATTAACTCACCACTCGCAAGGCGCAATTTCATTTGGGTAACAAGCACGCGTTGGACAGATGGAGATAATCTAGAGGTTGACAAGAAAGCAAAAACTCCTGAGACATGGAACATCACTTCACTGATGGGGAAGCAATCAGAGCTCACTCAGCAGGATGTAACATAAAGGGCAGATGCGGTCAGACTCACTCAGCTCTACGCACTGCATCAACTCCGAACCCAGCCTTTTAAAGTCGGAGGTGGTCTCAGTCGCTCTCCTTCCTATTCTTGACTTACCGGGTGTTTAATTTGTGTTATGTGTTGTTTTTATCTGGGTCTGCTTTTCACCAGGATCATTCTGGGTGGCACTACAGTCACTGGCAGACATGTGATGCACTCAGTGTTAGCATTCGCACCTCCATATTTTCAGGCCACGGTGGTCCACTGCAGGAAAACAATGGCTTGCTCCCAAAAGGTTAGGTGGAAGCAGAGTAGCAGCCCCAAGTGGAGATCAAGTCCTGCTCATGAGGGACAGTAGGAGTTACCATAAGACAGACCACCGAGTCAAAGCAGAGGCATCCGTTTCATGAATATCCACTAAGTTGGTTAAAACAAAGTTTTAACTTGTGTGTGGGCACGGAATGTGGGTGGCAGCAGAAAGTGTGAAAAGTCAATGGAGAGCGGAGGTTATGTGCTAGTTGAAATTGGGGGAAAAAAATCAAATTCACACTTAGAGGATCTGTACAAAACTTTTTCAAAACCTGGCAGGATCTGATCAATAAAATTTTAGAATAAGTGTTTTAATTGAGGAGGCAGATTCTCTTCCTCTCTTTTTTCAGTCTATTGTTTATTAATTTATCTATTTACTTATTCTTCCATCTTAAAAGTTTTACTCTGCTGGCCTGATTTGTTTTGAACCACGTCTTATAAAACTTGACTTATTTGTACAGAATGTTATTTGTTATTAAAATCAATAAAAGAGTGAAAATGCAAGTAGCAAGAGGACTAAGAAAGGTTCCCCTGTGGTGTTGCTGGGAGGACTCTGAGGAATAAAGTGAGGAGCTAAGAAGACAGGAGGTCAGACCAGCAGAGGGCAGAGTCGAGGACAAATGTACTTTCATTAAGTCAGGCCCTGCAAGGGACAAGTGCCAAGAAACACACTTTTGTTATCACTACAAAATCTACACAGGTGGGTTAAACAATGGAGCAGGTCACATGGCACGTTAGTGACAAAGGTCAAAATCAACAAACCTGTGGCTTTTCAGATCAGTTCTTAAGCAATGTAGTGCTGCATGCCACCCACTTGATATTCTTTTCCTTTTTTTTTTTTAATTCCAAAATGAAAGCATATTCCTATTCTGATCTGCCACGTTTTTTAATCATTTACAAACACATTTACTAACCCATCTTTATCAAAGATTCACAAGGCATCGTATCACCGGAGAATACAATTTTCCAGCCAGAATGATGTGTTAAGGAACAGGCGTAGGCTTTCTTGCAATGGCGAACCAAGCAGGTCTGGAACTGCAAAGGCAAACAAAAACCACAGGGACTGGTCAGGAGAAGGTACAGCTCTGCCAGCGCAGGTTCACTTACAGCTCTGTAATAAAATGGAGATGCCTGGTACTGACGTTTTAACAACATTTACAGTTTTCTCAACTGTCTGTTGAGTTACAAATCCTAAAGTTTGTTTTTTTTAAAGAAAATACAGAATGTGAGTGTTTCATAAATTTCTCCTACTAAAAGTATTCACTCCCATGGAAGTTTCCATATTTTACTGTTATACAACTTGCCCCCTGCTTGCTTCGCTTGCCCCGTTGTGAAAAGGAGCGCTGAACGCACCCCAAGGAGATGCGGCCGCTCCTCCGAAGCCCCTCTTAAACGGTGTTACAATGGGAAACAAATAATTTTTTTTTTAACCTCCTGTTTGCTCGATCAGCTGCTGCCGCCGTGCCGCGTGATCTGCATGTCGTGCGGCACTTTGAACGTTTAAAAGCCTGTACAGCAGCTGTCCTTTTTGTCTCAATGCCTTGTCTCTCTTCTCCCCCAGACATCCTCAAACACTATGTGATCTCTTTTCGCCGTTCCGTTATTTCACCGAGTAATATTTTCCGTTTGTTTGCGCTAATGCGATCTTTACTCATTTTTTTGACACTTTCGAATTTTCCTACTTCTATTATCTCTAACCGCTGCCTCGCAGTTCGGAGACCTGGGTTCGTTCCCGGGTCCTCCCTGCGTGGAGTTTGCATGTTCTCCCCGTGTCTGCATGGGTTTCCTCCGGGCGCTCCGGTTTCTTCCCACAGTCCAAAGACATGCAGGTTAGGTGGATTGGCGATTCTAAATTGGCCCTAGTGTGTGCTTGGTGTGTGGGTGTGTTTGTGTGTGTCCTGCGGTGGGTTGGCACCCTGCCCAGGATTGGTTCCTGCCTTGTGCCCTGTGTTGGCTGGGATTGGCTCCAGCAGACCCCCGTGACCCTGTGTTCAGATTCAGCGGGTTGGAAAATGGATGGATGGATAGATGGATTATCTCTAACCTGCTCTACATATGTACCATGGGACTTGCTTCCTACGGTTGTAAGTATGACGTGACTTGTCTCTCTCACGGGACGTGAAAGTGTCTCTCTGTCTCTCTTCCAAAGATCACGTCTCGTTGCAGCAAAAAAGTCTCATATCGAAAAAAGATTTTTTTTTTTTTATATATATATAATAGAGAGATATTGAACGACAGTGGATGAAATTTAGCTATTTTGATGTGGATCAACAGAATACAATTCTTTAAAGTCAAAGTGACGTCTGCAAAACCCTCTTTACAAATACAAAAGACAAGTATCGACCCCATTTAAATATGATACCCCTAAATCATCACTGCTGCAGCCACTGGGTTTTATAAGCCCCGTCATTAGTTCAATGGAGAGCACCTGATTGTGACAGGAAGGTGCAACTTGTCGTAGGTCAGTTATGAAAAAAGAAAGAAAGAAACAATTCCACAAAAGAGCACAGGTCCGAGGAAGGAGACAAGAAGATATTCACGTCAGTCAGAATATCCAGTTAAATCCGTCAGTAAGAAATGGACAGAGCATGGCAGAGCTAGAAATCTGGTAGAGCGGGCCTTCCACAAAAACGTGAAGATGACAAGAGTCGCCGGCCACCAAGAGACTTTTTAAGTAGTTTGGACAGACCGACACTGGGGAGACTCTGCAGACAACAACTGTGCCCGAGGGCTTCACCAGGTGTAGCAAGCAGTCATAGCAGGGGAGACTCTGCAGTCATTTGGAAGAAAGTTCTACGGTCTGATGAGAACAACACTGAACGTTTTGGCCATCAGACTTAACACCCCATCTCCACCATGAAGCATGGCAGCAGGCTCTGTAAGGCTTCTCAAGGTTAAAAGAATGCAGCAAAACAGGCAGAAATCCCAGAGAAACACCAAAAGAAGTCTGCACCTTGGGAGAAGACCCAAGCAAGGCTCCAGCCAAAGCTCCAGACAGGAAGGGCTGCAAAACAACAATGTGAATGTCCTGGAGAGGCCGAGACAGAAGTCAGTCCAACGGAGAATTTGTGGCAAGACTTGACAAAGACGCTCACTCACAATTGACATGGCACCTGACAGGGCCTGAGCAGTTTTGCAAAGGTGAGTGAAGAAAAATGGCAGAGCTGCCAAAGAGAGAGACCTGTGCACAAAGAATCAGGGCTATCATGGCTACCGTCTACTAAATGCTAATGCAATCAATGATTTTATGGTTTACATTTGTAATTAATTTGACCAATCAGCAAAAATGTGTTTGCACTTGGACATTTTCTGTTGATCAGTGTCAAAAATGCCAAATCAAATCCACTCTGATTCAGCGTTTCATAATGACACATTTTGGAAACTTCCATGGTGGGTGAATACTTTTTATTGACATTTAAACAATACAGTAGTTCTCCCAATATAAGTGTTTTATTTTTATCATTTTTTTTAATTTTAAGCTATTTCTCCAGATATCCTTGACAGGTGGAACAGACCATGAAAAAATCTCCCCCTCTGAGGGCCACCCTTTTATTAGGGTTAGCTAATCAAGCAGATGAATCCTGGCACATAGAAATTAAAATCAAGATGAAAACTAACTTAAAAAAGAGAAGAAACCATTTGCTAAAATGTGGAAATTTACTGCAAATGTCAGTAACATACTGCAGTGTAATTCTGACTTTGACCCAAGAGCAGTAACAAGGCATCAAATTAAACAGAATCGGTTGTCTGATTAAAATATGAATGTGAGCAAGCGCGGGGGTCCCAAAGGACCAGAGTTAAGAACTGCTGCAGCATAGACTTGAGTGGATATTTAAAGCTCTCGTGTGTTAGCTAGCGCTCCTCTCCGCTCCTCTGACCCAGCAGCTACTCCTTAATTAGGAAAGCCTGTTTTCAGTTGGCCTGACTGCTCTCTCTGTCGGTCTCTTACCTTTGCCAGGTCCAGCTTCTTCATCAAAAGTTGGATAAGAGAGTTAATTTTGTCATTTGGAACTTCCGCTCCCTCCATTAATGACTTGTTTGGAATGACACTGAAACACACACAAGAAGGGTGGCATCTTAATGTCCTGCCACAGACGTACACAATGGTCAGAGAACAGCACGCTGTACGTACACCTACTTTATGTGTCTAAGGATGTCCTGACAGTGGTTGTGGTACTGGTTAATCCACGTCATTATCTGAACAGGAGCGACTAACAGAATGGGGCTGAAGGGCTTTCCCAAGGAATTCTGAAAAAGAAAAAAGGGTGATGAACAAAAATCTTTACAACTTACAGCAGCACAAGCAGGTAAAGCTGGGACAATTGGGACATTAACAGGAGACCTGACACTTTGAGACGTCAGGGGTTGACAATGCAAATATACAGTTGAGGATTTAAAAGAAAACAACAATAAATGTACTTAATGAAACATAAGCAGAGCTAGCTGTCTGTTAACACGTTAAGTTGTTTTGGCCAAAATCATATTTTCTAATCACTCAAATGTATCACACATATGTTCATTTTGTTAGCTGTCTTAGTGTCTACTACTGAAGGAATTGGGAGAGCATGGGGGGGTGGGGGTCAGGAGGTCACTGGAAAGGGGTGTGTGGCACTCCCGATATATAAGCAAAAGGACGAAGGTCTAACTCTAGTCCTGGTGCTTCCTGTCTTACTATATGGTTGCGAGACATGGACGCTATCCAGTGACCCGAGACAAAGACTGGACTCCATGTGTGTCTCTCCGGAAAATCCTTGGGTACCACTGCTTTGACTTTGTGTTGCTCATGGAGTCCCGAATGAGGCACATGACCTGCATTGTGAGGGAGCGTCAGTTACGGCACTACGCCCACGTGGAACGTTTCCCAGAAGGGTGATCCGGCTCGTAACATCCTCATTGTTGGGGACTCGAGTGGCTGGACCAGGTCAAGGGGGTCTCCCACTTAACACCTGGCTGTGGCAGATAGGTCATTTCCGGAGGGTGGGACTGGACCGCATGTCTACCTGGAGGGTTGCCAATCTGGATCCCGAGCTGTTTCGTCATGTAGTGGGTGTGGTAACGTGCTGTACCAGTGCATGCTCCCCAACTTGACTTTGACTTGATTTGGTGTCTACTAAATAGAGAACAAAAAGCTGAATGTGACCGATAACAATGGACAACCAAGATTTTGCTTCCTAAATGCTTTGACGTAAGCTACATATTTTGGCCTGCTGATCACAAAAATCTCCTTTATATTTTCCCATCATGTACTGGTTTACTACAATTGTCTATTTTTGGAATTTTCTTACAAGTATATATATGCAGTACAACGACTACAACTGGAACATCTGTGGCAATTTAAAAGTATTGGCTCTGCAGCAGGGTGCTGCAAATGCACAGTGCCGGAGTTTAGCAACCAAGCATTTCACTACATTTTGTGCAGTGCGGATTAGTGCACGTGACATATAAAACTGAATTTGATTTGAATGGGACCTCCATGTTAAAGAGTCTCATTACGTTAAAATGAACTGCCTGCTCCAGAAACACTTCCTCCAGGGTACAAAGTGCGGCACAAATCACCTGTCCATCAGACAAAGATACTTTCACCTCCTTTTCATATAAGACTTGGACTAATGAAGAGTGTTATGAAGGTAATGAACAACTATGGTGAAGGAGTTTGATATCGGAGACCAATGTTTCCCAGAATAACTGATTACAAGATTAAGGAAGGCATTTTTGCTGATCCCCAAATCAGAAACGCCATCAGTGACAAGTGTATCAACCATCTGCCAGGGAGCTAGAGGAAACTGCATGGAAGTTATTCAAAGAGGACGATGAGAATTTTCTTGATGAAAATAGAGCACCACACTACATCCAGCTTGAAGTTTATAAGCATTAAAAAACACAGAATGCAACACCTCACTAAAGATTAATTTTCTGCATTCACACTTGGGACTTCAACCATGTTAATCTTGGTGCGGTCAAAATGCATCCTTATTTGAAGAATATATTTGTCCGTTGTACTTTTTGCAAGTTTGGTCTCCAACCCTAACCCTTCTGTGCGAGTAAACACTGGAGTGCCTGCAACTGCATTTTAATATATAGTGAAACTAGCCGAAATACCCGGCGTTGCCCAGGAGGAAAATAAAATTTTTTTTAATTGAGAAAAATTAAAAAAAAAAAAAACAAAAAACAACTTGACAGATTAATTTTTGTTTTGTGGTGTAGTAATAAGTTTTTACATGTAGAAGTTTTGTCAACGAAAAAAACGATTACATTAATATTATCAAGTTGATTTAATTCTATTACCACTACAACATTGTTACAATAAGAATAATGCAAGATGAAAATAGTTAACAAAAACAAATATTAAGTCACAAACAAATAATACTACGGATTTTTCATGATAAAACTATCGGTTGCTTTTACGGAGAACACTAGAAACATTCAGACCATCAAGTGGATGATAGCATGCATACAAGACCGCAAGATTGTTACAGTCTGCTTTATATAGAAGATTGTGGCTAACTACTGGAGAGGTGTTCATTAGAAGGTGCTCTGTGGAATAAAAACTGTTATTGTATTTATACTCTTACCAGTAACGGCGCAGTGAATACACTTGACTTATAGTTTTTATCCTCTCTCTGTACATTTAGCATTCGTTTGCTCAGAGGTTTAAGTGCTTGCTGCTTCCTGAGCAGATCTCGTTTTATCCACTCTAGCAGCCCGCTTCTTCTCTTCTTTCGCATTAAAATTGATTAAGTCAGTGTTTGTGTTGCAATTACTTAGTATGTGTTCTTGAATTCTTCACTTAAGCTGGCACTTACTGTAACGTCTTCAATCTGCCTCAAGAATGATTTAAGATATGAAGAGGTAGGGATGAGAACAGCGCCCGTATGCATGCGCCACTTGCCGAGAGGTGATTGTACAATAAAATAAAATAAAAAGGAATAACCTTGGACTACGGCGGGTTGGCACCCTGCCCGGGATTGGTTCCTGCCTTGTGCCCTGTGTTGGCTGGGATTGGCTCCAGCAGACCCCCCGTGACCCTGTGTTCGGATTCAGCGGGTTGGAAAATGGATGGATGGATAACCTTGGAGGTCATTCATCACCCCGAAAGCAGATAGTAGACGTCACATAGTATATGTGTACCTAATTTCAGGTCAATAGTTCAAATGGTTTGCGAACTACAGGTGATTTAAAATCCTGGACAGACAAACGGACAGCCATGTTAGCGTATTATATAAGAAGATATTGTGGACTGTATTTCTGTGTCTAGGGATCTCTGGCGTCTCCTTGTGGTTACTAAGCGTCAATTGGATGATAACATACATACAAGACCGCAAGATTATTACAGTCTGCTTTATATACAAGTAAACTTAACATACTTTTATTATGTCACTAGATGCAGAGTCTTGGGACCTTCGATTTAATTTTTGATACAATAGACAGCATTTCTGTAATATATAAAAACTTTTTAAAGTCCCTCCCTTTCAAAGATCCCAGAGTACAGTGGTAAAAGGATCTCTTACTCCACATCTCGAAAAACGAGTGGAAGGCAGCCATGCACAGAATTCACTCAAGCTCCATATGTACAAGGCATACAATTATTCAACTTAAAATTATATATCAAGTGCATCTGTCTAATTTAAAATTGTCCAAAATGTCTCTTGGGAAAGATGCAACCTGTGAACATTGCAATCAAGTTCCAGCCTCACTGGGCCACATGTTTTGGGTGACATGTACCAAATTAACATTTCAGACAGCCAAGTAGTCACAATCCCCCTAATCCAGTAGCAGCTGTGTTTGGTGGGCTCACAGAGGGGCTTAAAGTGGAGAAGGACTAACAAACTGTAATGGCCTTTACTTACTACACTATTGGCACGTAGACTTATCTTGCTCAACTGGAAGAATCCTAACTCAGCTCTGTTAAGTCAGGGGATAACTGATGTTATATACTATCTGACATTGGAAAAAATCAAATTCTCACTTACAGGATTCTGTGCAGAACTTTTTCAAAACCTGGCAGGATCTGATAAATAACATTTTAGGATAATCATTTAAATTGAGATAGAGGACTCTCTATCCCCTTTTTTTTATTTATTTACTTATTGTTCCTACTATTAAAGTTTTATTCTGTTGGCCTAGCTCTCTTTCTTGTGGGTGGGGGTTGATTTGTTTCAAACCTAGTTTTGTAAAACAGGACTTGCTTGTACGGAATGTTATTTGATTTTAATAAATTCAATAAAATGTTACAAAAAAATTGTACAAAAAAAAAAAAATAACAAATATGTTACAAGGCCTCATTGGCCCCAATACCGTAGTTAAATAACAAAACTTAACAGCACATCAATCTCGTCCTCACCTGTGGTAACAGCATCACTGTGGCTTTCTTAAAGAGCACTTGCTACTCACAAGACCCAATTTAAACATCTTTTTTTGGAAGTCCGCAGTGACCCTTCATTATTCTTCAATGTGGCCTTGTCTCAGATTCACCGAAAATGGCAGAGGTTTCTTTTTCCCTGTAAAATATCTGAAAAACGGTGCTGCCAATCCAGATGTATTCTAATTTTACCCAAGACCGGACCTATCTGGGGTCTAAAGACCACCACAGTGCAGAGATCTCCTTGTTCTAGGTCTTAAATGTTCAGCTACTAAAATTGGGTTTCTGCATTCTAGATCTTTAGAGAGCACGTGGGACTGTGAATTATCAGGCTTGACCTAGAAAACCTGCAGTGTCCGATGGCGTCCTTGAACAGTTTACTTCGTATCTGTCAAGCCGAGGTCAGTTTGTCAGGCTAAATAATTAAAGATCTTCTGCTGTTTCGCTCTCCTTTGATGTCTCCCATTGCTCTATGTTGATTCCAATACATTTACTTCTCGTGTTAAACATTATTAGCAAACTACTTGTTCAATTCTTTGGTTTTTTTTCCCCCATTAACTGCTGCAGACATTTTTGAGTTTCTATTTACTGACATTTTTTGTGCCAACAGAAAATGGAACCACCTACATTTATGCATTTGCACATCATTTTCTTTACCATCAAGCTGCTCTCTCCGAGTCATATGACTTTATATTCCTTGCTGATATTTATGCTATCCAGGTCACTCCTGTAAGCACTTGAGCTACAGGCCAAGCTCAATATCTGGCTCAATCATGCAAATATTTATAATCATCTGCCAGAAAAAGCAAAGTGCTTTTAAGCTTGGCATGAGTCGAGTCACTTCACCACGAATCACCACTACTGCCAAATAGTTTCATGCACTTGTCTAACTATTCGTATAATCCTCTAATATCATTTCTGCATCCGTTATGCTTTTCCAAAATGTCTCTTGACATCACCTGCAAAGCAAACATGTCCACAGATCTTTGTCGGTCTCAGTTGACAATTCTTAGCAGCACTACAGCATCCTTCTCAATGGTCTTTCAACCAACAGTAATCATCTGCTCCTAAACGTTTCTACCACCATTTTTGCCAAAATTCAATGGACCTGAATCTCTTCTAACTTGTCTATGCAGCAGGCTGGCTCACGGTCTTCTCTGTAATCAAACTCAAACAGAAGACACTGCTGTTACAGTCTGCTTTCAAACATCTGTCGTGGTACAGCATGGCACACTGGGTAGGTGTGGGCTACACTCTCCTATATGGTGTGCACATACAGTGGGTTCAGTGCATATTCACACCAATTCACTTTCTGCACACTTTACTGTGTTGCAGATATACTTGAAACGAGATATGCTTGCCATTGTTTCCCATCGATAAACCGTAACGGAAAAGTGCAAATGTTTTCAGAAAGGTTTGCAAGTTTATTAAAAGTCAAGAACTGAAACCACTCATTCATTGAAATATTCAGATCCTTTGTTGTGGAACTCCAAACTGTGCTCAGGTGTGTCCGGTTGGCTTCGATTCTTCTTGGGTCCAGAACTTGAAGGGAGTCCACCTGTGACAAACTGCACATCGTTTAGAAAAAACACACGTGCACCTGTGTATAGAGGGCCCCTCAATTCAGCCTTAATGTCCGGACAAAAACCAAGCTGTGAAAAGCCCAAGGAACTCTCTGTTGACCTCCATAATAAAAAGTTTGGAACTACCTGGACTATTCCTAGAGTTGGTCGTCCTGCCAATCCAGACATCCACTGTTGAAATGGGAGAACCTGTTGGAATGACAACCAACTCAGCAGCACTCAGTTAATCAGGAGTGTATGGTAGAATGGCTGGATGGAAGTCACTCTTGAGAAAAAGGCAAACGACAGCATTTGCTGGACTTGGAGTGCATGAGAAAAAGATTTTCTGGTCTGATTGGACAAAAATGCAACTCTCTGGGTACTAATCATCTGCTGCCTAATACCATCCCACAAGTGAAGTATTCTGGTGGCTGCATCATGCTACGGACAACAGGGAGACTGGTCAGAATTGAGCGAAGGATGAGAAGTCCATAGTACACGCCACCTTAGGTGGGGCAATGGTTCAATGAGCCAAAGCAAACAGCGGAGACAACACTGGAGTGGCTTCAGGACAGTCGAGTTGTCCTTGAGTGGTCCAGCCAAAGCCCAGACTTCAACCCCATAGAACAACCGTAGAGAGACCTGAAGATGGCAGCTGAGACGCTTACCATTCAATCTAAAGGAGTCTGAGAGGAGAGTGGGATAAACTGCCCGAATCCAGGTGTGCAAAGCCTGTAGAGACTTACCCAAGAAGCTGGAATTGCTGCCAAAGGGGCTCCTACAAAAGGAGTTAGGGGTCTGAATACTTCTATGAATGGCGGATTGCAGTTTTGAGTTTTCATAAATTTGCAAACCTTTTTGAAGACATGCTTTCACTTTGTAATTATATGTTATGGAGAGATGATTAGATGTTCAAAAATGGCAAATTTATCTATTTAAAATTAAATTACAATAAAGTGTGCAGAAAATGAAAGCATCTGAATGCTTATTTTCTGAATCCATATATGCTTTTACATAAAATTATTAGTGGCAATGTACTTTATATAAAATTATTATTCCTACTAGCAGTGTACTTATATAAAATTAAAAGATACTGCTCAAAAACCGCACTCTGCATAATTAAAATTCCTAATTTTCTATGTGACTTGTAAATATGTGGTGGGACTTTGATTTCCTGGCCTGTCTACAGTGACTCTGAACAATGAATCATTTTATAAATTATCTGAAGCCCCTCTCTGCAGAGATTTAGGGCAGGGGGCTTTTAGAACTTTAATTGTGGAGATCAGTAGATTTCAACCCATCATGAAGGTCTACCCCATTAAAGATTCCTTCCAAAAATGACCACTTTAGATTGTACCTCCTCAATGACACGAATGCAAATGTCGATTTCTACGAGATAAACAATAGCGTTTACTTACTGTTGTCTAAGGTGGGAACTCTGCAGTTTCCCCAAGAATCAATGCCTCTCAGGATGCATTTACTTACCAAAGCTCGCTCTCGCTGTAACAGCAGCTGTAAAAGGCCCTGTGAAGAAGAGGAGGAGACAACATCATGCACTTATTATTATTATTCTTCTATTTGTTTAGGTACGGCCTGAGTGCACCACAGTCCAGTCCACACCCTTCTCTGTGCATTTCCAGTGAACTATAAACACCAAGCCTGCTGCTAACAGTAAAACGGATACCAGGAAATTATAACATTTCTCTTTGTTGCTTTCATACATCACAAGCCAGTTGAGGTTTGCAACAGTAGGCATACGTCTCTAAAAAGAAAAACCTCTCCTAAGGCATGAATGGATTTGGGAACCCACCACTGTTCTTCCTCTTCAGAGTGCTTCTTAACACAAAACTAAAGGTCAGGTGGGACTGTGCAGTTGTGTATATACAGTATGTGGCTGGGAAGCACATTTCCAATTGAGATGTTTCAGAGTATTTGTGTCCCTGGTCTCATCACGCACAGACATGCAGACAAGCACACACACATCACTGTAAAAGTTGTTATAGCACATAAATGTGTTAACTGCTTAACTGATATAAATAATTTAAAAACTGTCTAAATTTCAGTGTGTACACCTTTAGGGCAGTCCAGGTTTGATACTACCAGATAAAAGTCACCAGCTCTTACAGTGAAAGATTAAAGCCGATTACAGGCAAAACATGAACAAACACATGCCAGCTCTTCGTACACGTTGATTTGTGTACTTTTTGGTCACATATTGCTTTATTTGGCTTTTCCTTTGTACTAATTTTGAAAAAAAAAAAATCATTTGTTCGCTGAATCACATTAGCTTAGTAGGGACCAAGGACAACTGAGCTAAACTGTCACTAGACAAATACCAGCCCCGTACAGTAAAAGCCGTCACAGAAGCGTGCCGTTTGTTACATGCCATTGGACAACATGTGACAGCATAAAAGCCTGTGCAAAATAAGTATAGTGAACAAATGACTTTATATTTCTGCAAAATGAGCAGTGGTATCAAAGACGGGTGAACGCACCCCTCATATTTTTGAAAATCCTCCCTTACCTTTAGAAGCTGCCGGAGTGGTACTGATACCCCACAGTGAGGAGCAGAACGCATTCTTTAACCAGTCAGGCAGAAAATTTCTATTCTTGTTCTGCCGACTTAGACACACACCGTAGCAGGCACCACTGTAAATCACAAGGCCTAAGACACGCACCATGCCAACCTAAGTGAGTCAATTCACCCACTAGAAACCCTACTGGCAGGTACGACAATCACCACAGCCATTAAAAAGGCTGACGTAATCTTGATTATTGGGAGACCCTGAGCAAGTCGCATCTCCTTCATTGTTGCACATTGTAAAAGTGTAAATACAATTACATTGTGCACTTTTCATCACAAGAATGGATCTATAGTATTTTATTTGTACCAAGGGAAAATGTAGCTTTGTACAAAAGCTCAGTAATTACAGAACACAGAGCCGTAAAATTATGCTGCCTGATGTAAATGTGAGAAAACGGTTAAGAGAAGGTTAACAAAACCTGATACCCACGCTATGTACTTTGCAAAACAGCAAACTGCATCTTTGTTAATTTTTAAAGATTTTATGTAAATCACATGCTGCTGGACAGCCTTCTGATAGAATAAGGTCAATGAAAGGCCTGCATCTGGCCTCTCTCCAACTACGTCTTTAATCACGGCAAAGGACAAACTTTGGAAACTAAGAGTTGCCTTGGACTTGGTTTGATAACTTCCAAAGGAAATTTGTCTCAGTCAACTATCTTCTCTGTGGAACTTTTTAACCTTGGCTTTTTACTAGAAAGTGACATACATTTGCAGAGATGTAAGGAAATGTCACCCGTTCAGAGAGCTAACCAAAGTTTAGTCAAGCAGAAAGAGCACAGGTACGTACCGTGTGATGATCCGCATGCAAATGTGAAACAAATACGGCGGACAAATTGCTCAGGACCTTGTCTGCATCGCTGCCATACTGACGACAAAGCTGTCCAAAAGTGCCTTCTCCACAGTCGAGCAAAATTGCCTGTGTTGGACTAAAGCGAGATAAAAATGGGAAAGGTGTAAGTAGTGAAGACTACGCCACTCTGACAGATCTACGCAGAGTGGAAACCAACTGTATAAAAAGTCCTGTCTCATAAGCAGGAATATAGAAGAACGGCCCCCCTTTCTATAGAACCTAGCAAACCAATCTGTCAAATAATGAAGAAACAGCAAAGAACATAAAGCACACATTGACGCAGGAGCCAAATGGACACTTAAAACAAGCGCAGCGAGCTACAAATTCTGTCCTTCGATTGCCAACGATTTTTTTTTTTTTAATCATTTAATTAGCAACTAACTGCCGGCTAATTAAACCCCTTATTCAGTTGACTTCTTTGCTTCTTCATTTTGTAACTATTTTGTCGTGGGGTGTCACAGTCGGACCCCCACTTCACCTCTAATACCTCCGATTTAACCTCTGTGTTTGTCTATTATTCAGGTGTCAGCCTGGGGTGTCTTTTCACTGACACTGATCAGAGACAAACCAAGCCAAGTGAGACTGCTGCGGCATTTATCATCAGAAACCGTAAACAGAGTGTACAGCAATCAAGCAGGACTGTAGATACAACTCTGTATTCACTCATTACAAGCCTTAACCGTAAATGTCCTCAACTCCAATTGTGTGCCTAAAGCTGCAGAAAAGTGGCTGCCTATGGATGAGGCAGTTACCCCAAGTACAACCTCGATGGATGACACCCAATATGCCTACTGCTAAGATGGCAGAGCCTCAGGCTGTAATGGTTGGGTGGTACCCCCTCTAATCTGTACATCCTTCTCACACTTTCCTATACTGTAGAATTTTTGGACCCATGGGGTATTGAGGAGTAGAGCAACACACTTCCCATGGTGGCCTTGCCTTCCTTCTCAGGTCTTTCATTATTCAAGTTT
Source organism: Erpetoichthys calabaricus (assembly GCF_900747795.2). Lineage (NCBI taxonomy): Eukaryota > Metazoa > Chordata > Cladistia > Polypteriformes > Polypteridae > Erpetoichthys > Erpetoichthys calabaricus. Next base: position 3,311,018 of record NC_041407.2, on the reverse strand, counting down.
TTTTTTTTTTTAACCCATGACAACAGTCTCCCAAGATTCATTTTTGCACCTCCATTCTACACTGACCTCTAACATCCTCTGTAACCGTTTTTAGTCAACCATGCAGCAAGCCAAACAGTTCAGCAAATGTCATTATAAAGCCAGTTTGGTGGCAATGTGCAAAAGTTCGCTGACGACACTGCTATCATGGGCTGCATCAGGAGTGGGCAGGAGGAGGAGTATAGGAACCTAATCAAGGACTTTGTTAAATGGTGCGACTCAAACCACCTACACCTGAACACCAGCAAAACCAAGGAGCTGATGGTGGATTTTAGGAGGACCAGGCCCCTCATGGACCCCGTGATCATCAGAGGTGACTGTGTGCAGAGGGTGCAGACCTATAAATACCTGGGAGTGCAGCTGGATGATAAATTAGAGACTGGACTGCCAATACAAGAGAGGACAGAGCCGACTAGACTTCCTTAGAAGGCTGGCGTCCTTCAACATCTGCAATAAGATGCTGCAGATGTTCTATCAGACGGTTGTGGCGAGCGCCCTCTTCTACGCGGTGGTGTCTTGGGGAAGCAGCATAAAGAAGAGGGACGCCTCACGCCTGGACAAACTGGTGAGGAAGGCAGGCTCTATTGTAGGCACGGAGCTGGACAGTTTGACATCTGTGGCAGAGCGACGGGCGCTGAGCAGACTCCTGTCAATCATGGAGAATCCACTGCATCCACTGAACAGGATCATCTCCAGACAGAGGAGCAGCTTCAGTGACAGACTGCTGTCACCGTCCTGCTCCACTGACAGACTGAGGAGATCATTCCTCCTCCACACTATGCGACTCTTCAATTCCACCCGGGGGGGTAAACGTTAACATTATACAAAGTTACTGTCTGTCTGTATACCTGCACTGTTATCACTCTTTAATTTAATATTGTTTCTTTATCAGTGTGCTGCTGCTGGAGTATGGGAATTTCCCCTTGGGATTAATAAAGTATCTATCTATCTTAGGATCATGTCTGTGCTTTTTGCAGATGACGCTGTCCTGTTGGCTTCATCAGGGTGGAGTGGTGGCTCTGAGGCTGGGGATCTGCACTGGTAATCGAAAGGTTGCCGGTTCGAATCCCGTAAAGGCCAATAGGGACTCTGCTCTGTTGGGCCCTTGAGCAAGGCCCTTAACCTGCAATTGCTGAGCGCTTTGAGTAGTGAGAAAAGCGCTATAAAAATATAAAGAATTATTAATTATTATTATTGGGCTGTGATCTGCAGCATGCACCGGGACACTGTGACTGTGAAGCGGCACCTCCAAACCAGAGACAATTGTCCTCAGTAGGAGTAAGGTGGACTGTCCTCTCCAAGGGGGGTGGGTTACTACCACAAGTGGAGTTTAAGTCTTGTTCACGAGTGATGGAAAAGGGGATGGTGATATCGACAGGGGGATCGGGGCAGTGAGTGGCAGTTATGTGGTCGCTATAGCCATCTGTAACAGTGAGGAAGGAGCCGAGCTTTTTCTACCAGCCGATCAATGTTTGAACCCTCACCTATGGACATGAGCTTTGGGAAATGACCCCCAACCCCCACGAATCGTAAGGGATTATTAAGTACCAGTAACGGCGTACTGTACGATAATGTGCAGTGTATACACTTGACTTGAGCATTCCTAGTTTTCAGACTGTCTCTGTACGTTTATCATTCGTTTGCTCAGAGGTTGATGCGCCTGCTACTTCCTGAGCAGCTCTTCTTTTATCCACCCTAGCGGCCCACTGCTTCTCTTCTGTCGTCGGCATCTTTTCACGTTAAAACTGATTGTTAGTTTTTGTGTTGCAATTACGTAGTATGTTTTCTTTAATTTTTCACTTAAGCTGGCACTTAAGTCTTCAATCTGCCAGAAGAATGATTAGTGAAGGTGGTGGGGAATGAGAACGGCGCCCATACACATGCGCCGCACGGCCGCCCTGCTGCGTGGTGCCAAGAGTTGATTCAACAATTAAATAAAATAAAAATAAAAAGAGTAATACAAATCATCACCTTGAAAGCGGATAGTAGATGCCACGTAGTATATGTGTACCAAATTTCAAGTCAATAGGTGAAACGGTTTGCGAGCTACAGGTGATTTAAAATCCTGGGCAGACAAATGAACAGCCATGGTAGCATATTATAGATATTATTATTATTATAGAGATAATATAACATATTATCGATGTTTTGCAAAGCTGTTTAAAAAAAAAAAAAAAAAACAACATCATCCATAAAATCTTAAGCAAGAAGCTAGGCTGCTTCTTGTACTTATTGGTAGCTTTGTTTTATGCGACTTTGGGCAACCCATGTGCATGTCATGTCCTGCGTGTTTTTTCCCCCCCCCACTCGATCCTTTTACCTTTGTACTGATTTTTCTTTATTATTTTTTGATTATTTTTCTTATCATACAATTCTGTCATTCAGTGAAACTGAACAGTAAATTCAAGTTACTGACCGTCGGCCCTAAGACAGGATTTGCACTGCCACCTCTGGTTAATTTAGGCATTGCAGTGTGTTGTAAAGATGGATCGTACAGACGAGTTTTATTTCCCTATCTTTACCTCAGTAAACTCAAACCTTTGCTTTTTAGTCCTCATTTGAGTGTCTTGGTCTATGTGTATAGTTAACATATTGTAAGAGAACTATATAAAAATGGATTAATTTTTTTTTACAGTGATGAAACACAGGAACAATTTATTTACAAAGACCTGACAGTAGTTCAGAAATAAGAAGAATGACAACTGAAACTTCTACTGTACCTGATGTTCACAAGTGTAGCACTGACATTCCTGATTTTCATGGGCAGAGCAGAACCGGTGCCAAGGAAAACCACCTCAGGGAACGAGTCCACTTTACCAAAATGGGAATAAAAACAGAGAGAATATTATTAGCACAAAGACACCAGAACATGGATGGCAACTGAGTGCTTTGCAAGAACCGGACCCTGAAGAATCAAGGTACGCCACAGAAGCAACTTAAGATATTCAACTGTAGTTTGACTTGCATCTCCATTTTACGTAATCCATGTGGAGGACATCCTGAAAAAGCAACACCTCCACTGCAACTTTAGAAATTTTATTGATTTCGGAACCCCAGAGCAGCAGGGCAGGCCGAGGTTAATTTGGACTTCTGAGTGTAACATCGGCAGGATTCCTGCACAGTTTAGTTTATTAATATCCGCAACCCTGAATTAAACATCAAACATTTAACTTTCCATATAGTGACTTGGGAAACTCATTGTAATCTAGAACACTGTGATAGTACCAGATAAATTCATGGGATCCACAGCCAGGGATTTCTTGCATTCCTCCACTCGTTCCAAGAATCCTGGCAGCTTGTTTGCTTCATCGATGAACTCTGGAACATCAGACACAGGAATACATTCTCTGCAAAGGAGAAGAACCACCAAAGGTAAGAGGAGACTGATGGCTGGCAGTGTGAAAGTTTGCCGATTTAATCCACGCCTCTTACGTACGGTGTGACTCTGAGTGCCTCCATATGCCTCCAGTGCTGGTTTATAAGAAATAGAAATCAGGATACTACTGTATATAGTCTACACAAACCTGCCAGCAGACACACTTGGCAACTCCTAACAATTACGAACATCTAAATGATCAACAACGTCTCAAATTCCAAAATGCAGTATTAATAAGACAAATACCATCAGAGTGATAAAATTGCTGGGTTACATTCATTTATTTACTCAATGCAGCTTACAATATTTTAGGAGTAGGATATGGCTGCATTAACCCCTTTCATGCATTAAGGGCACTCTATGAATTTACAGTAAGTTTCTACAGCTAAAGTCATGGCTGAAGAAAAGATCAGCGCTGATGTCAACAGAAAATTCCTTCTTCAGCTAAACTGAATCCAGTTCAGCAACATCTAATGCCCGGCACCTAACCTGACAGGATTAGACGCAAGGCAGATGAGGCGCCATATTCACGTACAGGCCAACACACAAGCAGTCATACTGGGCATATTTAAAGACTTTCATGTATTCAGGATTTGGGAAGAAACTGAGTAACTGGAGAGGAAGGAACAAAGTGCAGATGCCACTCGTAATTAACCTGCTCAAATCTTTGTAAACTCCATGTAGACATGTCCCTTTTTAAACCTTTTAAGATTCCCAACAGTCCATCACCTTAGCATACATGTGAAGCCATAATTCTGAAGGGCGACGTGTACAAAACATCACAACAGCCTTCCGCATTACATGGGGACATTAATGTGACGGTAATCAGTTGGTGACCTACTCCACATAATTCACCATCAGGCCTAAACCGCGTTCACAAGCAAACCAGAATATCGTCTGTGTTTTGAAAACAACGGTACACCCAAAATAATCACTTTTTACCCAGCTGAGAGACTTTCTTGGCCCAGTGTCAGCTATAATCGGACATGCCATGTGTGACTTGCTTCTAAACTCCTTCTATACAAGTACAGTAAATGGATCCAATTTTCCCCCAACATTACTAGTGCTGCATTCAGGAAGCAACACATCCCCTGAGGACAAATGAAGTTCTATCCATCCATCCATCTGCTGAAAAAGTGGCAGCATAGATAGATAGACACTTTATTAATCCCAAGGGGAAATTCCCATACTCCAGCAGCAGCACACTGATACAAAAAACAATATTAAAGAGTAATAGAAATGCAGGTAAAAACAGACAATAACTTTGTATAATGTTAACGTTTACCCCCCTGGGTGGAATTGAAGAGTCGCATAGTGTGATGGAGGAACGATCTCCTCAGTCTGTCAGTGGAGTAGGATGGTGACAGCAGTCTGTCGCTGAAGCTGCTCCTCTATCTGGAGATGATCCTGTTCAGTGGATGCAGTGGATTCTCCATGATTGACAGGAGTTTGCTCAGCGCCCGTCGCTCTGCCACGGATGTCAAACTGTCCAGCTCTATGCCTACAATAGAGCCTGCCTTCCTCACCAGTTTGTCCAGGCATGAAGCGTCCTCCTTCTTAATGCTGCCTCCCCAGCACACCACCATGTAGCAGAGGGCGTTCACTACAACTGTCTGATAGAACATCTGCAGCATCTTATTGTAGATGTTGAAGGATGCCAGCCTTCTAAGGAAGTATAACCAGCTCTGTCCTTTCTTACACAGAGCATCAGTATTGGCAGTCCAGTCCAGTTTATCATCCAGCTGAACTTCCAGGTATTTATAGGTCTGCACCCTCTGCACACAGTCACCTCTGATGATCACGGGGTCCATGAGAGGTCTGGTCCTCCTAAAATCCACCACCAGCTCCTTGGTTTTGCTGGTGTTCAGGTGTAGGTGGTTTGAGTCGCACCATTTAACAAAGTCCTTGATTAGGTTCCTATACTCCTCCTCCTGCCCACTCCTGATGCAGCCCACGATAGCAGTGTCGTCAGTGAACTTTTGCACGTGGCAGGACTCCAAGTTATATTGGAAGTCTGATGTATATAGGCTGAACAGGACCGGAGAAAGTACAGTCCCTTGTGGCGCTCCTGTGCTGCTGACCACAATGTCAGACCTGCAGTTCCCAAGACGCACATACTGAGGTCTGTCTTTAAGACAGTCCACAATCCATGCCACCAGGTATGAATCTACGCCCATCTCTGTCAGCTTGTCCCTAAGGAGCAGAGGTTGGATTGTGCTGAAGGCGCTAGAGAAGTCCAGAAACATAATTCTTACAGCACCACTTTCAGAAGAAAAAATTATTATATGAACACCATACCTCAGCAACTGCACTTTCCTGTTGTCTGAAGACAAGCCTGGATACAAACTGGCTGATATCAACTCTGTCTTCTAGGCACATTTAGGATTGCAATCGCCATGACTGTCATCACAATTGGCAAAGTGGTTATCCCACTACCAGAATATCCCAACAAACATACGGCTTAACAAAATGCCTGCACATGACAGGAATGGACTTCAGGTAATTCCGCATGAAAACGTGGCACCGAAGACACCGTCAACACACAAAAAACAAGTGGAAAATGCACACATACAGTATAATGGAGCGTCTCTGCTTATCCTTAGGAGTGACTCAGGCCTAACAAACGTGAGAAAGCTCATTTATCTTTGTACAGATAAAGCAGTTTCACAATATCAAGCAATTCTGTCCAATGCTGGGTTGTACTTGCATTATTGTTGCTATGGATTCAGGTGCAAAAATCTGCCTGTCCATTTATTGTCTTTGACATGTGGTCTTTCGTCTTCCTCAGCTCAATGTGGGTTTTAGGCTTTTGCCAAGTCCTGCAAATATTTTTAAGAAAAAGGGGCAACTCTTTCAGATATTAGACTTGAGATGCGTGGAGTTCATTGCTGTAGTAAGTTTCTTTCCACAGACGGTCACAGAACTCAAGCTTGCAACACCTGATTTCATGACTTCTCCAGGGTATTCAGAAATATTCAAGAGCATCCAGCTCCAAGAGCTCCAGGAGGATCAGTTTCTGGAAACACAGACTGCTTTCAATCCGCAAAGCAATGCAGGCATGAGTTTTCCCCGACTCCAAAGGAGCTGATGAGATGCATACACTTAGTTTTCAAGGTCAGGTAAAGCCTCTGCTATTGAATCAGAGTTCACTTCTTATTACATGTCCATGTCTGTATGAATGTGTGCATCACAGCAAGCAAGAGTTCAGCTTAAGATGATGGTGTATGTTTGTCTGCAGCTTGTCTTTGATTAACACCCCTGTTTATTACATGGAATTCAAAAAGCAAGTTGACCAAATGATGGCCAAGGATTGAGCTACGGAACAGCTCTGCCATTCAATCGAGTGTCCTTCTGAACAGCAAGTGGTTTGTGGGGATTAGCTAACGTTCTGCATTTCTATCAAGTCTGCTCTTTTAGCCGAGAATGCAGTGGCGTAGCTCGAGTTTGTGCCGCTCGGGGCAGGGCGGTGCTTCAATTTGCCGCCCTCCAACATATCTGAATATGTTAAACTACTTAAATAGAAAATTAAAATGACAGAGACATAAATTCAGGTACATTTTGCATAGATTTACTCATATATAGAGAAACAGCAACAATTTTTCACATGTAATTATTTATAAGCATCAACTAGACAAGACTATAGTATAGACGCACTGATTAGCCGTGTTCTTATTATTAGTTTAATATAATTACGCTGCGAAAACCAGAACCAGCATAGTGTACAAGTGATAGGTGGGGATGTTTTCTGCGCAGAGCAAGAACGCATTTGGATTAATAACGAAACGAAATTATAAATTAGTTGTTTATCTTCCTAGAAATTATCATCGGTGTCATGTTTATGTTTATTTCTGTTATTGATCATAAATTTCAACTGCTGGGTCTGATGTGGTCACAGAAGGACAGTCTGAAAATTATTTTTGAAGCATTTGTGGATAAAAATCAGATAATTTTATTTTTATATTCAAGGATGATATTTTTCCAAACCCTGCTGCTTACACGTGAACTGTATTGAGACTTTATGCCAATAATGCCACCCACAAAAATGTGCCGCCCGGGACTGCAGTGCCCGCCACCAAATACGCCACCGTGACATTGCCTTGTGTGACATGGATAGCCTAACAAAAATGGGACGATGCCACTTCATTTTACACAATATATGCAAATTATTGTGTGATTAGTTTGTTGCATTTCAATCAAAAAGGAACATCAAGCATACTGGACCACAGACAATAGTTCTTCATCCATCCATTTTCTAACCCGCTGAATCCGAACACAGGATCACAGGGGTCTGCTGGAGCCAATCCCAGCCAACACAGGGCACAAGGCAGGAACCAATCCCGGGCAGGGTGCCAACCCACCGCAGGACACACACAAACACGCCCACACAACAAGCATACACTAGGGCCAATTTGGAATCGCCAATCCACCTAACCTGCATGTCTTTGGACTGTGGGAGGAAACCGGAGCGCCCGGAGGAAACCCACGCTGACACGGGGAGAACATGCGAACTCCACGCAGGGAGGACCCGGGAAGCGAATCCGGGTCTCCTAACTGCGAGGCAGCAGCGCTACCACTGCACCACCGTGCCGCCCAATAGTTCTTATTAAAAGGAAATTAAAATAACAGCAAAAAAAAATAGACATCCTGAGCCTGGTAAAACAATGAATAAGAAAAATAATAATACAGTATCACAGAAATGTTTTCATGATCTGTTATGTGCCTAAGTGTCTGTATTGCCACACAGAAGATGTTGATTTTTAATGAGGCAGGATCAGGAGATGAAATGTAAAGTCCAGCAGAGATCAAAAAAAATAAAACACGTCTGTTGTCAAACCCAAATCATCAAAGTAAAACAAAACTTTATGTTGTGGTCACAAAAAGGAAATCTTCATGCCACTGTTAAGGTTTGTTTTCCACCAACTCAGATAAATAAGTGCCTGTGTTGATTTGTGTTCGCGTGGACCTCAGATATCACGTATTCATCACTTCACCTTTCAATTAAAAGCGAACGTCTACACTTCAATCACAGCCTGACTGCTTCATTTCAAATCTATTGTGGTGGGGCGCAGAGACAGAATTATGAAAACTGCTTTACTGCCCAAATATTTTTGGCCCCATTTGCTACTGTAGTCAGCACACTGGCTCTAAAGCGCCGCTCATTTGTTTCAAAGTGGAATTCTTCACATTACAATGCCTGAACCCCCCCCCCCCCCCCCCAAAATCACCACCACCACCACCGCTATCATCACTGGGATAAGATGAATCACTGGCTGGTTCAACCCTGTCCGACCTCAAAGACAGATGCATGATTTGTAGTATCATATGTGAAAAATTCATGGGAAAGGCACTAATCCAAAACCAGAATGTTGGTTGGCCGAGTGCCCCCATCTACTTGACAGAGTGATACAAGGGAAGGCAAAATGCTCCTGACTGAAATGTTGGCGTCTTCATTTAATGTTCAACTCCCCACCTCTAAGGCCAAAAGATGTTTAATGCCATTTTTTTTTTTGTTTAGTGTTAAAGACGGCATAAAGTCCAAATTTGTAACCCAGCACATGTCACTGACCTTTGCCACTCCAGTTTGGGTCTGAGCTGGTACTTCAGCAGGCATTCCCCTCTAACGGTGGGCACTTGCAGGGCAGGCCACTTCTGAAACAAACACATGTTGGAAAAATCAGTGGACTGCAGCTCTCCTCTCCAGACAGAGACACCCAAACCCCCCCAAACACTGAAACACTTAATTCTGCTTTAATTAGGTGTGTCATTTTTTTAAAAAGCCGAAAGCCTTCATGGAACAATTAGAAATGCTATTAGCCTTACTTCACCCATACAGAGCCATTAATGAAGAGCATTACTCAAAAGAAAAAAGACAAAAGCAAAATTATTATTACTGTGGGTGAACTGAGTGAAGCAAACATTAAATACTAGAAAAATGAATGTTCTGCATGGTTAGCGTTTTTTGGCCAAAAATCCTTCATCTGCATCTAATTAGAAATAAAAAAGTCCAGCACATCAAAGCAACAAATATAGAAAGAGGTCGTATTTCATAAGCACTTACAACTCACACACCAAGGCTGATGTCAAAGGCCCAGAAAAAAATGTTCTTACCTCTGTCTTCAATTAAGAAAATAAAGTGTAGTGGCACTCCTACAAAAAATGAATATTAACCTGTCTGGCAGAACAGAGTCACAACATTCTTGACGTTGAGCGGCCTGGCCAGGCCGTTAGCATCTGAAACTGTAAATCACCAGGCTGCAACTTGAGCTCTTAGCACAGACTTGCCGGGTTACACTGAGCGGGTCATTTCACCTGCCAGATGGAAACAAGTGTTGTGTACCTGTGATGCACCTCGACTGGCGTTCACCCCCTTTTTTCATTTTGCGAATTTATTTCTGTTATAAATATTGTAGGGGGTAAAACCCGCTCTAGCAGCAGACATGCAGCAGGACCACTCGATAATCAGTAATCAATAATTCTTCCTAACCTGAGTGTGTTTGGGATGCGGGAGGATCAAAATAACATGCAAACAAAACACACTAGGACTCGCAGGCATGTGAAAAAGTAAGTACACCCCATAAAAGGTGTTTGAACTATAAGACGCATATGGATGTTAGTAAGATAACAGGGCTACAGTAATCCCTCCTCCATCGCGGGGGTTGCGTTCCAGAGCCACCCGCGAAATAAGAAAATCCGCGAAGTGCAAACCATATGTTTATGTGGTTATATTTATATATTTTAAGCCCTTATAAACTCTCCCACACTATTATAAACATTTCATGCACAATTATACAGCATAAACCCTTTGTATTCTCTTAGATATTAGGTAAGATTCATTGAAATTATGTATGTAAACACAGTTTACATACAGTAAAACCTAAATATTATTTTAAAGATATCGAGCGTCTCCGATATCACATACGTTACAGCCATTACGACAGACAGATCACCAGCAATAAATACGTACAATGCAAGAAAAATTGTATACAGTAAAATGTGTGTACAGTGACACTAAACTATGTACATGTAATAAGTACTGTACGTAAATAATTAATTATGGTTACTCACCAACAATGACACGACGACTTGTCCGATAACGATGAGTTTAATTTTACTGCACTACAAAGGATAGCGTTACAGCTCTTCTAAAGGAGCCTCTTCAGGCGACTGTGTAGCACCGCTGTTGTTGTTCTTCCAGCAGTCTTTAATCCAAATCCCTAAAGCAGATTCCATCCAGACTACTGCCTTATCACGTCCACTTGCAACTCGTTTTGCACCCTGGTTAAAGGACACTGCGGCCGTAGATCTTATATGCTTTTCCTCCTTTTTAAATAAAAAGAATCGTGGACTCATTGATGCTGTAATGGTGTCCTGCAGCGGTGTAGCTGTTCCCTTCCTTCAACATATCCAAAACGTTTACCTTTTCTGCAATCATTTGCATCTTCTGTTGGCGCTTGGACACGGCTCCTGCAGCAGTAGCAGTAACATGCGTTAATGCTGAATGAGTGAGATGAGACTTCCTGGTTAATGCAGCACTCCGTCGCTGAGCCAATCAGCAGCACACAGGAACTTAACCACGTGCTCTGATTGGGTAGCTTCTCAGCCATCCGCCAATAGCGTCCCTAGTTTGAATTCAAATGCGTCCCTTGTTTGAATTCAAATGGGCAAATCAACTGAGGAAGCACACGTACTGTAGACCGCAGACATCCGCGAAGCAGTGAAAAATCCGTGATATATATTCACATATGCTTACATTTAAAATCCGCGATGGAGTGAAGCCGCAAAAGACGAAGCGCGATATAGCGAGGGATCACTGTATATACATAACGAATATGGCAGCCACACAGTTTTCGTTCTAACTTAACATTTTTACTAATAGTTGAAGACAGAAGCCCCAAACCAGCACCTGGTTGCCTAAGTCACATAATTTTTCCAGTAATGGAGATGCTTTGTGTTTTACTTGGAGGAGAGTTCTGAATCAACAGCACAGAACAACAATTGACATGCATTACTACTGCCTGGCCTTCACAGAAGCTCTTAGTTGTCTGTGTATGCAACGAATAGAAGTTGCACTGGAAACAGAAATGTTGACTGCTTTTGCCAAGCCATGGAGCTCAAAGTCATTTTTCTGAGCCTGAAGAAGGGGGATTTGCATGTATCTGCAGTGTGGTACTGTAGACAAAGAAAGGTGAACTCTGCTTGGGCAGTCAAGAACTGGGGACGATGAAGTAGGGGTGGGCAGTCTTTCCAAAAAATCCTAATACAAAAATCACGATCTGAATTGCGATCTCGCTTTTCAATGTGGCATACGCTTAAGAGAATTTCCGGACTCAAACTCATTAAGACCCAAGTTACACTTTGTTTTAAATAACAAACAAATTTGAATTCAGTTGTGAATAGATTACATGCGAAAATAATTCTAGAAAGAATAAAATGTAAACAAGGGCAACTGTCAACTTCTGACACTTTCAAACATGAACATTCTTGATAGAACTGTAATCCGCAGCTAACAGATAACAAATATAACCAATATAAACAAGTGCACTTTTAAAATTCTGGCAGTTTCACACAACATTAAAAAATGTTTTACAGTTTCAGTGTCAAGTTGGGATCAACGGCTACATAATCATAAAACAGATTTTTTTAAAAATGTATTTAAATGTAAACATTATAAGTGCAAGAAGGTAATAAAATTAACGTAACAAACCAAACAGCTAAAATTAGAGGCAGAAAGGTAGATGAGGAGGTAGAAACAGATGAAGAATACATTTCCTTTTAAATTCAGGTACAAACAACTTCACGATGCTTTTAAACTAGCCAATTAAACTCCAGGCACTTCAGTTACACATTTTAAACATGAAAGATTAGGCTGACCTTCTGTTTATATTAGATATAAAGATTTTCTTCTTACACAATCACAGGTTTGTGGAAAACAAAATCAACTGATCCACTTAATGGAGTTTCAGGGCAGCCCTTTGACTTGACGATATTGCCACCTCTTTCTGATATAAAGATACATGTATTACATAGATAGATAGATACTTTATTAATCCAAATTTATAAATAAATATTAAATAAATATTAAAATAATTCTGCCAGGCATCCAGACTCGGGTATGGCGCGGATGTTCGACTGGACCATAAGTCACTTGTCATTGCAAAAAATTTGCCGTTCTTCGATAGCTTCTCAACCCTGGGTCGTCAATCGCTATACATATGCGGAACGGCTGTATAAGAAAAATATCTGCGACTTGGAAGATCATATCACGCATCTAAAGTGTGCATTAATTTCCATAAAACTCACGTTGTGTACAGCTTTGAAGGGTACCATATCCTTAGCTAGGTAGACTGTGACCGCCTCAGTCACCTCTTTCTATCGTTTGCTGCTTTTACCATATTTTTTCAACTTCTCTAATGCGTTGGTCAACGACGACCGTTTACTCTTCACGACCATGCGAGATATAGACCAGTGGGGTTGTACTGACCAGACTGAAACAGTCTTGGCATGTTCCTTCGGGTGTGTCCATTTAAGATGATTAAATAGATTTGACGTATTGCCTCCAGGAGTGCCGACCGTAGTCCGACAAATTTGACTTTGTGCAATATCTGACTGAGCACAGCCGAACCACTGCCACACTACTGACGTCAAGTAGTCCTTTGCCACAAGCTCTTCATCTGCCATGCTGCTTGTGCCACGAATGGTTTTCAACTTCTTCACACAAGAAAGCCGTGGTGGGGACACGTGATATAATTTGGTCAATCACAACGGGAAATCATTCTGTTGGTTTGTGGACTTGGCACATGCTTGTATATTGATGTAGTTTAGTTTAGACCAGTGTTTCTCAACCCCAACGTGGCCCATTTAGCGCGTTTACATGCTCTTACTCACAGAAACCCAATTTCTAAAATGCCCTTATTCTGAATAGAGAAACTGGGTTATTGGCATCTGAGAAACCCGATTAACAGAAGTCAATTTCTCCACAAATAAACCGATTATGAGGCCGTGTAAACCCTTAACTAGATTATTGTTAAGGGTTTTGTAGTCTGCGCATGTCTGTTGAACTTGTCAGCCGGCATATGTGTTAGCTTTACACACGCTTTAGGCAGCTATGGGTAGAAGCATCCACAAAATACATTTTCAGAGTCAAATGTTTTACTGATCGCATTATTCCTTCTCCAGGTTGAAATAATCTGTTTTAGTAATTCAGGAACCACTAAATTTTCGTTGACGAGCTGAGCGTAGAGTGCTAAACTCAGCAACACAATCTCAAGAGCAGTAGGGTAACACATTAAAAGTAACGTGTGTTACGTAGTCCCATTACTTTATCAAGTAGCAAGTAACCTAACGCATATCTTATTAAAGTAAAAACACCTGCGTTCTTATTATTCCAACATCACTGGATGTTAGGCTAGTTGTACGTGTACTGGTATGCCGCTCAAATCGCACAGCCAAGCAGAATAGAGTGTGCTGCGCACAATCTGGGAAAAGAAACCTGTGAATAGAATAAACCGATTTATAAAACACAAGACAATTATCACTGGCGTTATGGTTATTTTCAGATTCATGGGGGCCGACGACTTTCAACTCTTTTTTGCGCAGTTTAAATGACGACGGAGCTTTTCTACAAAGGAGAACTCTCGAGGATTACTTGTGCATGTAAATGCAGAGTATTAAGAAACCAGACTTCTGCCTTAACCGGGTTATTCACCTTATCACGATGATGTTGTGTGCAGGTAAACACATCGACTATGTGCTCTAGATCGATCATCCATTTAAAGTTAAAAAATATTAGTATTTTTCACATGTGTACTTGTATAACAACATGTAATTTACAGTAATGAGGCAGCTGGCCAATGGTGGTCCTCCATATATTTGACTTTCCAAAACACTTTTGAGAACTACTGGTGAGTTGGAGTGGAGACACTGTCCATTTGGCAAACTTCAGGTAACAAGGAACAAACCCTGGCTATGGATTAGTGGAACAGCTCACTGTCCTTGCAAAGATATTTGATGGATCATGGGAGTTTGCCACTCCCATCTTATCTGTGATCAGATAATTCAAGACCGCACACAACCTGTATCTGTGGTATCAGCTGTGTGTATTTGTGGAGTAAGTTGTGTCTGCATGCTTCACACTAAGGACAATTGTTTAATGTGAACACTGGAATGCGTCAAACTGGGCATTGTGTCTTCTCTCCTGTTTGTGATTTTATTTGCAGAGTATCAAGAAGAAGCCAAAGCTTGGAGAATCTCCAGTCTGGGAACCTGAGAGTTGCATCTCTACAGTCTGCAGATGACACTGTCCTCCCAAGAGAGGAGATCAAAGCAGAGTGTGATGTGACCGGAAGGAAAATTAGCACCTCTGTATCTGAGGTCATGGTCTACACTCGGAGAAACGCGACTTTTTCTCTGCAGATCAGGACAAATTGCTACCCAAGGGTCTTGTTCACAAGTCAGGGTAGAGACAATTGTGAGGCTCATAAGCAGACTGGTGCAGCAGCAGATGCTGTGTTAATATTGTACTGAACTACGTTGGTGACGTGGGAGCCAAGTCCGCAGATATTTTTCAGTGTAAATCCGTCATGAGTTCAGAGTAATCACTGCAAGAATTGGTTTAATTGGTTAAAAGAAAGTTCCTGTACTTTGGAGCTAAGAGAATTATCTGAGCACACAGAAATCTCTTCTATCGAAGTATGTAAAACACAAGGCATCGGACAGAGCAGCATCAATTTGGTTTGTCAGGCCCAGAACACCCATGTTCCTTATTCCTTGTATGTACATTATATGTGTGTGCGCTCAAGGGTTCTCAGCTCCCTTCAACTTGAGATAAAATCGGGACGAGTCACAGACTAGCTGGACTGAGTCACTGGGTATGTTACACCACATGACTGGATCCTCATGGGACCATGCCACGACGGCCCCCGACATGCTAAGATTAAATAAATGAAGACAGACAAATGTGAATTTCCTCTTGGGATTAATAAAGTATCCATCTATCTATCTATCTATCTATCTATCTATCAGAGTGAAAATCACTACTAACGTTTCCAGGCATGACATGGTCACAAGTAGGGTCCTATCGTTGTGTTTGCCCACTTCTGAGATGCCCACCAAATAATGAACTGCAACAAAGTCTGTCAAAGAAGTAATATTAAATGAAGAAACCAATGTTTACAGGCATAGAAGCCATTGAGCAATTTAGATATTCAGGCCTTGTGTGAATAAATAGCTTGGGTTATTTTTTTAAGCTTTACATCTACCTCTGATCTTGTGAAGAGTCAAATCAAAATTAGAGCGTCTGTTTGAACAGTTTGATCTCAGAATCATGGAACCCATAGGTTACCGTCTGCCTCTAACCTCTAACCCCACGTCAATCCCTCTAAATACTTAAATGGTCTCAGTGGCTTTCATCTTTTAAAGCATTTATGTCAGAAAAGAAATAGGCTTTCCACTCAGTAACACCTCAGAGAAAACCGATCTGCCTCACATCACAGCTTAGTGGAATACAAAATTCACACAACTTTGGATGGCTGAACTAAAACACACGCGCGCACACACACACACACACACACATTTCTTCCTGAAGCTACTGAAGGATCAAACAGGGTGCAATTCTATCAGTCTGTTTTCTTGTGATGCACGTTCGGTGTTTCAAACAATACAACAGCATTTATTTCTTTAGCACATTTACACATCAAAGTGCTTTCACACACGACTAATACGACTAACTCTGAAAATGCCATGTTTTGTGACATTTTCAAGTCAGTTATGACAGTTTGACTGTGAAAACGTGGAGTATGGGGGGGAAAAAAAAACTGCAATGTGGTCAACACAGGACTAACTTTTAGAGCCCATACAAAATGAAACGAATTATTAACTGCAGCCAGTGATGGACCAAAGAAAAGGTGAGTTGGGATTAAGTTTGAAATCCAATACATAAAATAACCAGTAACTGGGCTTTAAGAACATTCCAAGAGATAAGTCACTGATTGTGAAAGTCTATTAGTGTCCACCAGTAGAGCCGTTGTACTTTACCACCAGAATTCCTGAAGCCTACGAAAAAACTTGTAATCCCGGCCCACCTTAAATCCCTTTGCGCCTCTCCATCAGCGTCTTTTGTGTTGTAAATGTGTCGATCACCGCAAGCAGCCTGCTGTCCCATCCCCTGCCTTGACGGAGCTCAGCTTGGACAGAAAGTTCTCCCAGCTCAAGCCAAGGCTCCTTATCTGCGTGTGAGATCTGGAGTTGTATAGGGTAAATAATACAGTACATGGTTATTTGGAATACATGCAGGTCATGCGTGTTCCGTGTCTACAAAGATCTAGGTAAGTGTAGGATGAAAAGAAATGCGAGAAATGCTGAACACATACCTAAAGTAGAAACTTCTTCCATGTTATACTAATAGTGACGTTTAGTCCAAATATCAAATAAACACGTGCGCCTTATTCAAGAATATAACCAAAGGGAAAAAAAAGCATTCGATTTACATGTGGCTATCAATTAGTTAAAAACTCAAGCTCAAATGTCAATCGAAAGGGAGTTTACACGTATTCTTGAATGGTGCAGAATTAAGAACTGCTGCCTTATAACCCAAAGGTCTCAGGTTCGAGACCGGGCGCTCTGCGTTTTGAGTAGTGAGCTGCTATTATTATTATTACTATAATAAAAACACACATTTGATTCGAGTCTGTAACACCCGGTGTAAATTTTGGCTACTTGTAAAAGTTAGCGCATGTTTTCTTTATTATTCAGTTTTATTCACTCAGTGATGCTCACGTGGTACAATGAATTTGCCTCTCCTTCTCCAAGTTGATGGCATTTATCTCCATTCTTTTCACAAAAGCAGCGCTGTGGCCGATGTCTGGCTCAGTACCCACAATCAAAGATACGATGTGCTGTATTTATTTACTCTATACAACTCCAGATCTCACATGCAGATAAGGAGCCTTGGCTTGAGCTGGGAGAAGTTTTTGTCTGAACTGAGCTCAGTCAAGGCAGGGGACGGGACAGCAGGCTGCTTGTGCTGATCGACGCATTTACAAAACAAAAGACGCTGATGGAGAGGTGGCAAAGTGATTTAAGATGGGTCGGGATTACGAGTTTTTTCGTAGGCTACAGGAATTCTAGTGTTAAAGAGGCAAAGACAAAAGAAGTTGCTATATCTACTCTCCTCTTTTAAAACACATTCTTTATGGTTTTCATACCTCTAGCGAGGTTAAATGGACCCTGCATGGTGACTATAACAACTTTGGGCAATATTTCACATAAGTAGCTGAGTGCTGCTTCCATGTTCCAGCATATGATATGTTGGTCTCCTCAGCTGAAAGTGCTTTTGTTCAATCCATACATTATCGGAATTGCAAACTATCCTATCAGGATAGGCTCCAGGACCCCTCAATCTTTTTGTCTCCACGCCCCTGTCTTAGGAACGGAGTATTCTTTATGTTTTTGCCACTATTTTGTCTTGGAAACCCACCATCTCACTCAGCTCCCACCACACTCCACCCATCTACAGTATAACTCCTGCCAAGTACGCCAAGTATTTTGTTGAGGAATCACACCATATCCTGTACCAGTCTGGAAATTTGCCCTGTGTTAACTGCCAGTAGCCAGCTGTAAATCCACAACATGTGGATTACAAAGGCTCTCAGAAACTTCTTTTATGCCATAAGCTATATATAAAAATAAATATATATGGAACCTATATATGTAGGGAACATAAACAAAGCATACATACCTCAAATGGGTAGTCCTTCAAAATGGGGAAAATTTCTGGGTGAATTAAATTAAGCTGAGTCTGAATCTTGTGACTTCGAAGGTTATGAAGCCTCTGTACCTGTTCATTTAGAATAAGATGCTCTGTGTTGGGTCCAAACCTGCAGAGAACAGATAAAAGGAAATTCATTAAAGATTAACTGAAATACACTACGAGGGACATCAAACTCGGTGTCTTGAGTGGACGCAAGGTTTTACTCAAATTTCCTAATTAGAAGCAACTTGTTTGTGTCATTTAATTATACAGCTTATGTCTCTTATAAGATTTAGACTCATATTTTTAGTTTTTGAGATCATAATGAAGTTGTTTCATAAGGCAGAACAAATTAGTGCTTAACCCCTGGACATTTCTCTGTAACATTATCTAAACTGGTAGAGGAATGTGTTAAATGGCTAGCTCTTAGTTTAAATGTTAATTGTAACTTATTCTCAGTGTAATGTCTGCAGGCCGGTCCAGAGAAAGACGATGCTCAGGTGACGTTCATGGGCTGACAGAGGGGGCAGTTCAAGTATAAAGCTGGCCTGAGTGATGTAGCTCAGGGGACTTGGGGATCAAACACTTACAGAGCAGCACTTACAAGTCACCTTTCTTCTGCTAAAGTCCATTGGAGTAGGCATGTGGCCACCTGCAAAGGAACACGACTTGAATTGGGGAAATATGGGGTTACATGTGACCCCAGGTAAATGGTGTGAAACAGTCAGTGAACACGGCACAGGAGAGCACAACTTAAGTTAGAGAGAAGATCAAAACCACATGGAAGGAGCCAAGGAAGTTCAGAGCAGCAGGCAGCCACACTGCTAGTTGGCCGAAGAAAGACAGCAGTTTCTGTTGTGAACTAGACAACGGTCATTTTAAGGGTTATCTACCGTCTTTGTTGTTAGAGTGCTAGTCCATTTATCCATCTGTTACCCACTTAGCTCAGTACATTAGTAACCAATTCAAATTGCAAAAAGCGATTTAAAGGACTTTTTGTGCCATTGTTTAAGAGAGAAAGCAATATTTAAGAGTTAAATTTATCAGATGTAGAAGATAAAGCAAAAAAATAAATAAATAATCTGCCCTAAGAAATGTCTGGAAGACCTCCATAAACTGAGTTTAACAATCATCTGCATGCCTGCCCTGTGTAGGTTCATAGATTTAATTATTGTCATATGCACAGAGCACAGTGACGTGCTTGCATACACATCTCATTCAGTAATTCTCAACAAATGGGTTGCAGCCCACTTCAGGGTAGTGAGATACTACATAATGGTTATAATGGTTGTGGGTCGCTCTGGTGATCGTGTTCAATCCCATCACGCTCAATTTACCAAAGGGGCAGCTCACCACTCTTACGTTTATACTCGTTTCACCAAGACGACTGACGCAGCCCCCTCAATCTCTCACCTCACAGGTGGGTCACAAAGACAGTTACAAAAAGGTTGAGGAACACTATAGTAATAGTCAGTTGATTATAAGGTTACAGACACTACGTTGACGCAGCACATTATGAAGAAAAACATACGAAATGTATTTTGAATAATTTTGAAAATTACTGGAAACCAACAAAAGTTAATATGAACCAACAGGACTGGAAATAGACTGCCAATATGAACAAGTAGCACAAAAAAAAACCATAGAAGAGAATTAATCAATTGGAGAATACATAACAGCACACCAGATAATGTGATTTTTAAGCAGGACTTGATTAGTGGAGAGTTCATGTGAAGGCCAATGGAGAAATTCCTGAAAATATGAACCAGAAATAAGCATCTACTAAGAGCTCGAAAAACAAGTCAGTGGAAGAGTGAGTAAGCAAGTTAAAAAGGGGCAAGCACCACCAAGAGGTACTGGTAATCTACGGTGCTGGAATCAGCAAATCAGATGTCACAGCATCACCATCAGAAGTCAGCAGCATCATTTTTTGTTACAATCTGTTATAAACTTGTAAAGGAAGATTATTAAAAAGTAAACTGCTCTCAAAGTTAGAGGTGATGAAGGTGCGACAGAGGAAGAGTCAAACTCTAGAAAACAGAAAAGAAAGAACCCTAAGACCTCAAAAAGTGTAACTGACCTTTATTATCAAGTAAAATATTCACCATGAATCATCATGAAGACGCCCTGAACAGCTACATTTTGACTACCTCATTCTCTTAGTGAAGAAGTCTCATTTTTGGAACAATTATTTAACCTGGAAACTTTAGAGGTTTATTGTAAGGCCCTCTCCCTCCTTTGTTCACATTTCGATTACTAGAAATGGAAAACGCTTTATCACATACCTCTCAAGCCATTCTTTATATTTGTCACTCTGCAAAACTGATTCAGGTGTCATGTGCACCACCAGGGCTGCTGGGTCTTCACTACCTCCGACACAATGGCTGTAGATAAAGGATGAAGTGGGGAGGAGAAAAGAAAAAAAAGACAGGTTTTGTCATTTAATTTAAGCACACTGAAGAAACTGACTCTTATACAGAATAAATTACGACCATGGAAAATCTGGAGGTGGGACGGGGGCAGCCAGAACTCAAACTCATCCCCTTTCAGCAACTCCAACAATTGTAAAGTTCCATGTGGAGATTTCTGGCTAACAGTTCAAAGATTGGTTTGTAATGTTAGTCAAATGGAGGCGAGAACTAAAAGCATCCAAAACAACAAGTGAGAATAAGAATGTTTTAAACGCTTTCCTGAAACACGCTCTTATGGCGTTTCCACACCTAGCTAGCGTACGCAGTTTTTTACATTCTGAAACTATTTTCCCTGTAGTCCTAAGGCAATGAAGCTCTGGTGCAGACCAAAACAACTGGAAAACACTGCATTATGGGAAATGTTTCTACTGATAATTAGGCAATCTCTGTATAAAAATAAATCCACACATGCATACAAGTTCACATAAACAACTCACATAAGTACCAGTCAGACAGATCAATCCTAGTACCTGATCCAGACTTACAGCCTCTTAACCTCTCTTATGATCGCATCAAACAGCAGCTGAACACACAGAAAAAATGGCGCAGACTCACATGTGATCAGGTCACACCACCCAAATACAGAGTAAGGTGAGAAACGAATGCCCTTTGCGACCAAGGGTCAAACCCCCAAATCTTACACCACAGGAGCGACATGCACAATGTGGACACTGGAGGCACATTAACTTTGATACAATGTCTTAATGTGAATCAAACATCCCCAGATGAACATTACGAACAGATATTTACAGGCCTAAAGAGGGCAGACATGATTTGAGATACCTAAATGTGAAAGTAAATGAAGCAATCACGACAGCTGAATAAAATTTTTGGAAAGAAAAGCCTTACCGATTAAGATGCTCATTATTGCAGACTGGGTCAATGAACTCCTCACTGGGGCACTCCACGACTATAAACACTGGCCCAGGGTCTGTAGGTGTGCATACATCTTCAGGAAGAATCTAGAACAACAGGGTACACTAGTCGGATATGAAACTTACATCTGAAGATCAGAGAATCTGAAAAGACTTTATTGGCAACTCTAAATTGGGCTCCGTGTGAGTGTCTGTTGGTGTGGGTGGACTGGTGCCGTCTCCAGGGCTGACTCTTCCCTTGGGCTACAGTGGGTGAACAGCTTTGGATTCTTTAGGTGTCTAGCCGAGTGCCCACTTCCACTACACCACATTTCTCACATGCTGCATTATATTAAGAGACATAACTGTCTCCCATGTTTTGCTAATTCAGACAGTCTAAACACGTTTGGCTTCTTACCTCCTTTCCTTCAAACATGACACTCTTTCCATTTTTCAGTTGTGAAATTATTGGACCTATTGCTGCTGTTCCACTAAAAAGATAATAAAAATAAGCATATCAATTACACAAAAAGTATAGTTTCCTTAATTTTAGACAGTTTGAATATATTAAGAAGAAAAATCCCACCCTTATAATATCAGAACTGTTACTTACACAGGCAACCCCAGCTCCTTGGCCTTAGCAACCAAAAAATTTCCTTTCTTAGGGTGAAGCTGCAAGCATAAATAATTATTTTTAAAAAGTGATATTAATCAAACACTTTAAGTGGTTCAGAAGCGTCCACTTCATTTACATGACACTCAGAAATGACTTTCAACATCGCAAGCAGTCAAAAAAAAATATAGGAAAGCTAATCAAATAAAATTGAAGATAAAAGCCTCGACATCAGTTTTTGCTAATCTGTAGTGGTCAGCGTTTTCCTGGTATTCCAAATGAACGAGTGACATTTAAGAGCGATTGTCCA
Organism: Erpetoichthys calabaricus; assembly: GCF_900747795.2. Classification (NCBI taxonomy): domain Eukaryota; kingdom Metazoa; phylum Chordata; class Cladistia; order Polypteriformes; family Polypteridae; genus Erpetoichthys; species Erpetoichthys calabaricus. The sequence goes on along the minus strand of NC_041407.2, from coordinate 3,288,609 downwards.
GGACAAGGTATTCAAAAACAAGATCATTGCCTTATTAAAAAGCCTTAAGCAATTTTCCTTTAGCTAAGCTCTCCTTCTCGGGGGTGGGGTTTGATTAGTCTTCAAATTTGTTGGGTTATAAATTGATCTGTTTGTATGGAATGATTACAATGAAAATTAATAAAATAAAAATATTAATTAAATTAAATTAATTTAAAAATACAACCAAGACAGAAACAAGATCATTAAATTTTAATGTTACACGTTTCCATGTATTACAAATTAGAAAGTAGTGATGTCAGACATCGATTGGATTTATTGTAAATATGCAACATTTACCTTGCAGATGAAAGCCACAACTAATGATTGATCTTTTCTTGATTTTCTTGGACTTGCACCTGTGATAAAAGATATCAGAAAAGGGGATAAACAAGTAAGCAAAGATGGCATCAGGTACTCCGCAACAAATCATCATCAGCTGTTCACTTCCTCAATATGTTATCAGCTTTAACTTATACAACCACAAACCAGGGCTTCCCACAGAAAACAGAAATGAAGATCAAATGTTGCTGTGCCCATGTGTTAAAATGGAGTGTGCTTACTTTTACATATGACTAACACCAGACTCATTATCCTCGATTATTTATTTCATAGAATATCTTTCATGTGTGCAGTTACCTTTCCAACAGTAGGAAGGCTCAATGCATTTTAAAAAATGGAAATACTGAAGAATAGTTCATGAGCAACTAATGGAGAAAGTGATGAGAGCAGACCATGACACTCCATGACTAGGCGTAATCCCACCACTCCACTTCAAGTGGCCATCTTACCTTTACTACCACAGCTCTGATCAGGGTCACTTGTAAAGTTTTCATTTTCCTCCTGGTCTGCCCGAGGGGACTGGCTTGGGGAGGCTGTATCTGAGCTAGGGGAATGCTTCCTCTTGGTGGGCTTTAGCTTGGCTGCAAAATTACAAAACACATTGTAAAGAAGCACAGGGATTCATTTAAGCTGATCCAAATTAGGCAAAACGTATGTTGACCTGAAATTATGTCAGAAATTCTCGGAAATGTATCAGTTTGCAAAACCAAAAGTTGCATTTATGAGCGATTTACAATAACACACCAGATTCCCAAGTCCTTACAGTCAGTGAACATTACACTGACATCCCCCCAGGGATACCCACACAGACGCTCACTCACCAAAAATGGGCACCTGATGAACAGTCATGGTGTTGTCAGAGTGTGGCGGGTCAGTGAAGTGACGGACAGCTGGAAACAGATAAGATGGCTTGTATGAGCAACACTGTGCAAGGACAGAGTGCAAGATCATTTCAGAACAAGTCTACTATGCACTACAACCGGGAGGAGAAACAGACACATTTTAGCAATAAATATGAGCATTGTGCAAATGTTACCTGAAGCAGCAAAACTGGAATATGGATCAATTTTAAACCCCCCACCCCCTACATTTTAATTCCAATTTTGAATACAAACTTTACAAAAAGAAAAATTGTATCAGAACACTACACCATAATGCATATGCAAGGCATTATAAATTAAAATACAAAACCTTGCAAAAACATTCAGTTCCATTCTATAGATTCTAAAAGACACAATTGTTGTCAATTAAAACATTTACTGGAGGACTAACAGTTTAATTTCAAAGACAAAGTAAATGATTCATCAAAATTATATTTCTAATCCAAAGCACTGCCAATTAAAAAAAAAAAAAAGACATTTGTACTTTATTTACATCTGTCCATAGATTTTTATAATCAGAGAATCTTATTAGAAAAGTTTCCTGCAAGCATAATTTAAATATATAAACTATTCTAGTTACATACACAATAGCAAATCTAAACTCTAATTTACACAGATTATTAATTAATGTAAGGATTTAAAATGATATTAACACTACATAAATATCTTCAACAAGGAATCACTACTTCGTTTTCTGGAGTGGGTTTCAATTCCCTGCAACACTAAATTCGATTTAAATGCACTCAGGTGATTGATGAGTGTGATTGCCTCTAAAATACATTTTTACATAAATTTGCTCAATTATAACGTCCATTTTTGTTTTCAGTGCCTAGCTATTCATTTATAATAATTACACAAACTACTTAAATAATTGCAGTAATTAAGCGCATTGAGCATGGGAAAGGCGCTATATAAAATTAATTATTTTGATTGTATCTCGTTGATCAAATAACCCGCTGTGATCTCGGAACGGGACACTTATTCCATACCAAAAGACATATAACAAGAGACCTGTATGCCTTGCATGGTGCACGTTGATTACTTACATTTCAACCCGTTTTAGACAGATGGCACAGCTGGTGTATAATATCAACTGCAGTCATTTATATCCTCCCTCTCTCCATCTCTAACCCCAGCTGAAACAAACGGATATCTAAAATTTTATTTTTTCTCTTTCAAACCCAAGTACAGACTGAACAAAACCAAAGCAGTCAGTGAAGATCAGACATACATAGACATGAAGTGTCAGGTCCTTCTGACTGCTGCCCAATTATAAATGAGAGTCATTAAGCCCATTATCTATTTTAATTGATCTTAGTGACTTATACGAGTGTAAACAGTAAACGGATTACATGTTTTGTTTAACTATACTGGAGTTTTCCTCAGGATGATTCCTCAAGGTTTCAGGATCTAGCAGAATAACAAGACACCAGGTAAGCTGGTGTGCACCTTTCCTAATCATCTCAACTGAACTGACCATAAGTGGCCTCCAAACAAGGTGTAGAAACATCAAGAATGGCCAACAGAATGGGTCACACCTGAGCCGGAATTCTAGTGTCATAGCGCAGGCTCTGAATACTGGTGTCAAGTTTTTGTAAAAATTCTGTTTTCACTTTTTCTTCTGGGCTATTGAGTGTTGCCGATGATGGAAAAAATTAATTTTAACAATTTTAGAATCAGGCTGCAACATAACATGTAAAAAAGTGAAGAGTTCTGAATACTTTCTGAAGGCACTTTAAGTCATAGTAAATCACTTTCCCATAGGCTCAAACATTTACTAAAAATGTAGGAAATCACTTGCCTATATTTATTTCTTCCAGTGGTCCAGAAAACGCACGAATGGCATCCACATATTTTCCCTGCAAAGTTAAAATTGTACACAAGAGTAATAAAGTGACAGTCCTCAAAAATGGAGAATGCAAACAATTCTACATGCAAACATTGACTTAAAACAAACGTCTGAGCATCGAAGAAAACAGAATCCATAGGAGTAAACAGCAAGTTTAGCACACGGTCTGTTTAAATGGGATTGCTGCTGAAATTGAAAACAACGTGGAAAGCAATAAAAGAAGAAAAAACAACAACACCCCTTAAGTAACTGGAATTCTTAAATGTAATTTCTATTTCCACTCATATTTAAAGTTGCCTTCTTTCTACAATCTTGTGACCATCCCAGACTTTCTGGAGGCAGACGCAGCAAGTTTAGTGTGAGCTAAAATGTTAGACCCCCTAAATGGTAGGTTTACATATGGAACACCTTCAGCACAAGGCTAATGGTGCTCCAGTGGGGCCACAGGTACTAGGCTACTCATTTTTTCTGTCATTTTAATTCATTATTTTACAATTGCACAATGAATATATTTACTCATCTCTCTTTACTATTTTATATGAAGAGTATTCTATACAGCCTTCATGTGATTATTGTACGAACACTTCAATCTCACCTCCACAGCATTTCTGATGGCTGCAAATCACCAGAAGAAATTTAGTTTTAAAAGCAAGCAAGATAGTACCACTAGGTGGCACTAAAAGTCAAGTGGAGAAACCACTGCACTGTATGTGTTAAGTTCAGAAGTTTCAGTGCCGATCAAAGGTAACATTCGGAACAATCACTTTCTGCTTTAAATATGAGAGAAGCACACAAATACATTTCACACCCAAGTGTGCTCTACATCAGACAATAGATGAGAGCTGCAGGATTTCTTTGCAGCCTATTTAATGATCAAACATAATTTTTAAAGCATAAAACGTTGCATTTTTCAAGTCATTTCTTCACAGACATGCTATATATACATTTGCCAGGTGATAATGTGTTCTAAAGTTAAACATATTCTATAAATGTAATACTTTGCCCATACTGGTGCTTTACAATGGAGGCTATAGGGCACAGGGGAAAAGCTCAAAAATCTACCAAATACATCCATTTATGAAGCAAAGAAAGGTGTTGAGTATTGATCTGTGCCTTGTGATCACACACACTTTGTAAAATAATTTAAATATATCATTGTTGAACACAAAAAAAAAAAAAGGCCATTTTAAAAGTAGACCAGCCATGTGCGTTTCCCACTACTTCGTCGTCTGGTGCAACAACCTTTCATCCTTCAGGAGTCGTGGTTTCCTCTAGAAAGACCAAATCACAGTAAACTCTTCAGGTGGTTGGTTATGTTTTGATTGACTTCTGGATTTATGTGACAACTTCAACAATGAAATAGTAAAAGTACTAGTAAGCCCGCAATTCGCCAGCGAATCGGAAATCCAAGAATGGCAATCAGTTTCTGTTCCGTCCGATATCTGGATGGATGACATATCATGGAGGGTGGGTGCGTCTGGGGAAACGTCATTTAATTACATAGGCATATCTGTAGTAAAGCGGTCTCGTTTTGTGGAGATGTGATTCCATTGCCTTTGCTGACACCAACTGCTGGCAGAGTGGAACACAGCAAGTTCAGCCCTGCGTCCATATCCGGTTTGCACCGTGTAGTTTGGACGTCTGGGGATTCCGTACTGTAATACTGTAATTTGATTCACATATGCGCTGAATCCTCTCGTTTTTGTTTTCTCTGTGGACGCCGCTGCGTTTGACTCTGGGGCGGGTGCCAAACTGAATGACCGTTATGTGATCTACATTACTGGCACAGTGGATTAGAGCAAGTCTAGTTTACAGGTGGCGGGCTCGTTGCAGTGCAGCAGTGCGCGTGACATCCGGTTTACAACCTTCTCGTTTGTGTTTTCTGTGCAGTGCGGCAGTGCTCGTGCGCCTTGATGCGCCCATATCTGGTTTACAACCTTTGGTTAGTAAGATGGATCCTTACCATGAGAAAAACAGTACCAGGGCTATGTGATAAAATGATTATTTCCAGATCCCATTTGTAGTCACAGAAACACAGAAAGCATGGATCAATACTCCAAAAAATGGATGTATCTGGGACATTTTTAAGCATTTCCTCCATGACACATACCCTCTAATGTAAAGCACCAGAGAGGGCAAAGTATTTTTTAAAATTTACTAGGGGGCTCAGCCCCCTGCTCGCTTCACTTGCCCACCCCCGGGTTTGGTTTACCGGATATACAATTTAAAGAGATTGTTATTTTCATGGGAATTGTTACATATGCATTATTTTCACTTTTACTTTAAAACTTTTGTAAAAACAATACTAGTCCTTTATTTCCGGCCCCCGGCGTGGTTAAATCTCTTTCTCGCAGGACGTATAACACTGCTCGTGTTGTGAAGGGGGGGCTGAACGCACGCTAAGAAGAAGCGGTCGGATCATCTGCTGGCTTCCTGCTGCTGGCAGCACATGAGGTCTGTCTGCCAAAAGCATTCCAACAACTGCTTGGTTAGACGTCCATGAACTTGTTTTAAATGGTTGTCTCACTGCCTTGTCTCGCGGGACGTCAAATTGCAATCTCTTGGCACCAAGTTTCACGTTAAGGAACATGGCCAATCGCGTTTATCTCGCGGGTCTTTAAAGTGTCTTCCGAGAAGATCACAACTCGTCTCTCTTCCACCAAGATTTTTTTTATATAATAGAGAGAGATTGTAAACGGTTATCTTTGTAACACAATTTCACATGGCAAATGCATATATGGCAGGTTTATGAAGAAATAACTTCAACTTGAAAAATACCAAGGGTATCCCTTAATTGGTACCCAAACTTCTTTCAAGGGTGTAATAAAAAATAGTTTGCGCCTGACATGTTAAGAGAAAGACCACTGAAATAATACAAGTTTCAGTTTTCAAAATAATACCAGATTACAAAAATACATTTTTATAACACTGACAAAAGTTTTTCTACACTACTCAAAAAGTTTGCTCTTGCTTGTACAACCACTCTTTAATTTCTGACTTCACAGCGCGTCCCAGAGAGGTAGCTCTTCAGACTGAGGAACCTGTGGTAGTCAAATGGGGCTAAGGTGGGTCTGACATCTCTTTGAATCCACAGACTCGCAGAGCAGGCTTTTCAATCTGTGCACTGTGAGTGAGGATGGTGAAGAAGGGCGATGGTGGACAAAGCCTCCCTCTCTGGCTACTGGAAACACCACATCATGTTGGTGTAATATTAAGTAATGAGACACACAATAAATAAGGACTACACCCTCTACATCATAAAAAAGTGTACATGTGGTTTTCCCAGCAGTCCCTTGGACCTGGAATAGCTTTTAGTGTTGGAGAAATGCCACTCTTCCACTGTGTTGGGTCACACTGATGCATTCTTAAATTACTCCTAGTCTCGACTTTTCAGTGCCCTCAAGTATTGGATGTAATGCTTTATTTCAGGAGGTAATATTCTGGTTGCCCAACATGAACAGACCCTTCTTATGCTTAGGTGTGCATAAAGAATGGATTGAATGGACCACCAAGTAACCCAAGTAACTGTTTGCTCTCACATACACCATCACTCTTCAATTGTCCTTTACACGTTGTTCTGAGACGGCAACATGTTCTTCAGTAATCCATGTCAAAGGTCATTAAGTCCATTGGGTCCCCTTCCAGAGATGTGCCAATGTAACATACTGTAGTTCTACACCTCACACTTTGACTTCAGCCTTTTGGAGTGAACTGTGAACTGAGGTGAGAACGAGTCCTCAAAGTTGTATTGTACTAAAGCATTACAACTTCAGTGATAGAAAAACACTTCACTTAGCTCTGGAACAAGAAACATCCATAAACCATAAAAAGCAGCAACTGGTAACTCACCTATCTCGCATATTTTAGTACGCAGAAACAACTTGCAGTCACTTAAAAAATTACCAGCAAAGAAAACCTCCATTTAAGGCTCAAAACTTTTTCACCATTCCAGAACACGAGTACAAAAAACAAACTCTGCTGAATATTAAGATAATGGAAATATTGTAAAAATAAACCATCCAGGTTACCTTTTATCACCAAACAAATTAAGATTTTTATTTTAAAAATGGCCAATCGCCTTTACCAGTTCTACAACGTGACTGAATGGCAGGCAAAAGTCTCATATAATGGAGAAAGAAATATAAAGATTTGTTAATAGGAGGGCTTCACCATGACGGGAGGAACAAACAATGAGAAATCGGTTTAACTCACCAGCTGTGGCGGTCCAGAAAGCACACACTCAGGAACGCCAGTGTCCTTCAGGGTTAAGATCATTCCTGAATTAAAACACATTAACACCCCGTTACTTGATTAGCCTAAAACTGTAAATGACTTATTAAGCTACAAGGCAAAAAAATTATTGAAATGACTGAGCATATGTACATCCATCTTCCACACATGCTTATCCAGAGGAGGACTAAGGGGATGCTGAAGCCTATCCCAGCAAGCATTGGGCACAAGGAGGACCACACACACGTATATATATCAGGCACCAATTTAACTTTGTCAAGCCACCTAACTTACATGTCTTGTGGACTGTGGGAGGAAACCAAAGCTCCCAGAGGGACCCCACAAGGATAAACAGCGAACAAGCAAATGGCACACATAATAATGTTGTCAGATTCAAGCCTGAATTGATTCTAGTCGGTGTCACGGGATGGGGAGAGTCTATCCCAACACCACGCAGAACAACCCTAGACAGAGTGCCATTCTACGTCCCCCAGACTCACACAGAGCCAATTTAGAGACACTAATCAACCTATGGAAGGTTGGGGAGAAAGCCACACAGACCCTGGAAGAACCTGCAGACTCCACACTGACTAGGACCGGGCGTTCAAACCCAGGAAGCTAGGCCAATGAAGCATCGCTATTATACACATGGAATAACACATTGGCTCTAAAAATGAAACAAAGTGCAGTCATCATCAGAAGTGGCACAGTGAGATGATCAGAGTCTTTTGAGAGTTGGCTGGCATTTAGTTGGATTCTTATTTCCAAATGTAAAGGAATGGTAACACACTAAGATAGAGAGAAATGACAAGAGATCTCTAGTTTAGAAACAGAAAGCTGACAAAGAGAGAGTGCAGGATTGATTGCAAGTATCAGATGTGAGAAAAAAAAAAAAATAAAATCAAGCTGGCACAATCAACCCTATTTTAAATATTTCTCTCTATAAAAATTCAAGAATCACACATCTGCATTTATTAATGGATCGACCACACTGCTGTTTTCGTTAATTAGTACAGTAAAACCTTGGATTGCGAGTAATTTGGTCGGCGAGTGTTTTGCAAGATGAGCAAAAATTCTTAAAAAAAATTTTAGCTTGATAAACGAGTGAGGTCCTGCAATACCAGTAGTACGTATACGCTTTGCCTGACAAGCGTCACGTGATCACATCTGAGCCAATTGTAGTTCTCTTTCTCTCTCTCTGCAGGATTTTGGGTAATTGTCTCCCATGCTCTGTCTCAGTCGGCGCACCTCCATAAGAGCGTATAAAGTTTAATATAGCATTGTAACCGTGTGTGTGTGTTTGTGTGTGTGTGCGTGCGCGCAAAGCATTTTTTTATTTTGCTTGCGAGTGATGAGTCTGTTTAACGACAATCCAATGTCACATTTCCGCAAAATCCTCAAAAGGAGGCAAAAGCAACCGTCATTGGATGGGTTCCTCGTTAAAGTAGCACAAAAAGAAAAAGATTCCGGTGAGCCAACTGTGATTCCGTTAGTTAGAGTTAAAGTCATCCTACACAATAACCGTCCTCTCCTCTCGCCCTCCTACCAGGTAATTGTGTTTCACTAAACAGGTTAATTCATTTCACCGGATATATTTTTACTTTATATTTTGCTTTAATCATTTTTATATGAATATTTTTGGGTTGTGGAACAATTCATCTCAGTTTCCATTATTTCTTACAGGGAAATTTGCTTTGATATACGAGGGCTTTGGATTACAAGCACGTTTCCAAAATGAATTATGCTCGCAAACCAAGGCACCACTGTAATTTCAATCTGTAGATGTGCTGCGTAGAGCAGAAAAAATGAAGCATGCTAATTGCAATTGTAAATTTCTCTGTTTTATTTGATATTTTGAATCTAAACCTAGTCAGATCACCTACTGTAGAGACCACTTCATAATCCAAGTTGTGAGGGCTCAATACTAAGCACTAGGTGTTCTGTACAATTTCAAACACTGCAAACAGAGTGTGTTACCTACCAGACAAGCCACCCACATTCTCCCAGCTCATCCTCGTCACAAAGATGTTATCTAAACGGGAAACTTTGAGTCTGTAAGTAAAACAGGCTTTGGTCAGTGAAGTGAGGCAGCAAAACACTGAAGTAAACGCACAAACAATACTTACTTGTGTTCCTGCATGAGCCGTTGTGTTCCTTCGCCACAATTGAACAAATACCTGGAAGCAAATAAAGCAAAGACACATGAGCATTCCAGATTAAGCAGTTAAAAACCTGCAAACCCCGGTATCAACCATGTGCCGGGCCTCAACCTTTGGAAACTGTGAAAAGTAATATGGCGCAAGGAAGGTAGGTGACGGAAACAAGGACGATGGATTCAGAACAGTGACCGAACAATGTCTTTGTCATCTAGAATTTGTATATAGCATACACTTTTGATAGTTTTCATATATGCAATGTCACTGCTGATGTAAGGAAACTCTGCAGTAGCGAGACCGAGTTAAGGAATCAGATTTGCCCAGATCACCTTTTAATTTTAATTAAAAGATTGGGGAAGGGTATGCAGCCAATTCTAATTATTAAAAAGGTGGCCATCCAAGGGCCCATCCAGAATCGTGTTTTATAGCCTCACCCAACCAAATGCTACACCCTGATGCAGGAAGTGAGAGTTTGTTTGATGATCTAACCTTGGATCCAAGAAGTGCAACGTGGCCTCCATCCTGGCTGTGGAACATTAGGGGTGTTGGAGTCCCCAAATCCTGTCTACACGGTCATAAGCCTTTTTTCAGGCCTACAATGCACAAGTGCCAGTGTCACAAACAAAGGGCATTAAGCAGTTTTGCCACTTTAAAGAAGAGTGTGCAGGGGCAAAAAAAAAAAAAACACCCCCCAAATTATGCACAACGTTAGTAATAATTTAGTAAGTGTGACTGTCACTAATGTAACAGAATTTGGGGTTTAAACACTACAATTCCAGCTGTTATTATGCTTTTTATAGATTTCACCATCCTACCTTCACATGCCGACCACATAAATGTTTTCATTCATAAAATGGACAACTTTATTGTATTTTTGGCGACTATTCTGCTTATGGTTTATAAAGTCTTAAATAATCTCGCCCCATCTTATATATCGGAATGTCTGACACCTTATATTCCAAATCGTAACCTCAGATCCTCAAATGAGCGTCTCCTTAGAATTCCGAGAGCAAAACTTAAAAGAAGTGGTGAGGCGGGCGGCCTTCTGCTGTTATGCACCTAAAATCTGGAATAGCCTGCCAGTAGGAATTCACCAGGCTAATACAGGTACTGGTCATAAAATTAGAATATCATGACAAAGTTGATTTATTTCAGTAATTCCATTCAAAAAGTGAAACTTGTATATTCGATTCATTCATTACACACAGACTGATGTATTTCAAATGTTTATTTCTTTTAATGTTGATGATTATAACTGACAACTAATGAAAGTCTCAAATTCAGTATCTCGGAAAATTAGAATATTGTGAAAAGGTTCAATATTGAAGACACCTGGTGCCACATTCTAATCAGCTAATTAACTCCAAACACCTGCAAAAGCCTTTAAATGGTCTCTCAGTCGAGTTCTGTAGGCTACACAATCATGGGGAAGACTGCTGACTTGACAGTTGTCCAAACGACAACCATTGACACCTCGCACAAGGAGGGCAAGACACAAAAGGTCATTGCTAAAGAGGCTGGCTGTTCACAGAGCTCTGTGTCCAAGCACATTAATAGAGAGGCGAAGGGAAGGACAAGATGTGGTAGAAAAAAGTGGACAAGCAATAGGGATAACCACACCCTGGAGAGGATTGTGAAGCAAAACCCATTCAAAAATGTGGGGGAGATTCACAAAGAGTGGTCTGCAGCTGGAGTCAGTGCTTCAAGAACCACCAGGCACAGTCGTATGCAAGACATGGGTTTCAGCTGTCGCATTCCTTGTGTCAAGCCACTCTTGAACAAGAGACAGCATCAGAAGCGTCTCGCCTTTGGACTGCTGCTGAGTGGTCCAAAGTTATGTTCTCTGATGAAAGTAAATTTTGCATTTCCTTTGGAAATCAAGGTCCCAGAGTCTGGAGGAAGAGAGGAGAGGCACAGAATCCATGTTGCGTGAGGTCCAGTGTAAAGTTTCCACAGTCAGTGATGTTTTCTGAGGTCCATGGTCAACGAAGCCGTCTACCAGGAAGTTTTAGAGCACTTCATGCTTCCTGCTGCTGATGAACTTTATGGAGATGCAGATTTCATTTTCCAACAGGACCTGGCACCTGCACACATTGCCAAAGCTACCAGTACCTGGTTTAAGGACCATGGTATCCCTGCTCTTGATTGGCCAGCAAACTCGCCTGACCTTAACCCCATAGAAAATCTATGGGGTATTGTGAAGTGGAAGATGCAATACGCCAGACCCAACAATTCAGAAGAGCTGAAGGCCACTATCAGAGCAACATGGGCTCTCATAACACCTGAGCAGTGCCACAGACTGATCGACTCCATGCCACGCCGCATTGCTGCAGTAATCCTGGCCAAAGGAGCCCCAACTAAATATTGAGTGCTGTACATGCTCATACTTTTCATGTTCATACCTTTCAGTTGGCCAACATTTTTAAAAATCCTTTTTTTGCATTGGTCTTAATTGATATTCTAATTTTCCGAGATACTGAATTTGGGACTTTCATTAGTTGTTGTCAGTTATAATCATCAACATTAAAAGAAATAAACATTTGAAATTCATTCATTACACACAGACTGATGAATCTCATATACAAGTTTCACTTTTTGAATGGAATTACTGAAATAAATCAACTTTGTCATGATATTCTCATTTTATGACCAGCACCTGTACAGTGGAGCACTTCAAAAAACTGCTGAAAACACATTACTTTAACATGGCCTTCTCATAACTTCACTGTAATTTAAATCCTGATACTCTGTATATCCAATTCATTATAATAACTATCCATGGTAGCTCTAAAATCTGTACTAACCCCTATTCTCTCTTCTGTTTCTTTCTCCGGTGTCCTTTTGGTGGTGGCGAAGCACCATGATGTTCCAACAGTGAAGAATTAAAAGCCAGAAGTCTGCATGTCCATCATCGTCAAGTCCTTCCGTGAGAACCCTAGACACAAGAGGACTATTTCATTTATGTTAGGTAGAATGCCCAGAGGGGACTGGGTGGTCTCGTGGCCTGGGACCCCTGCAGATTTTATTTTTTTGTGTTTTTTTTCTGTCCACCCTTACTCTTTTTTTATGTTAACTAATATTGTCTTATTTTAATTTCTTATGTTGTTATATATTTTTTTTTTTTTACTGTTCTTCATTATGTAAAGCACTTTGAGCTACTTTTTTGAATGAAAATGTGCTATACAAATAAATATTATTATTATTATTAAATGGGTCCTACGATCAACAATAAAAAAAGAACCTTTAGGCTGGCTCACAAGTGCAAGCTGATAAAATTGAACTGATTTTTTTCCCTTTCAGTATTTTCCATGCTGCTGTCAATATGATGGAGGGAAGTGAAACATATTTAAAAAAAGAAAAGAAAAAAACTGACTTTCAGATGTGACGGTTAACATGTCTGATGATAATTTGTACCCGACACAAACTGCTAATTGGCAGTCAACCTGAGATGATTTATCTTTGGCATTTATAAATTGGAATTTGGTTATTTCAAAGTTAAACTTCATTTTCTCGTTGTATTTCCACAATTTTGCTCACTCCCTGCATTTGTTTGAGTTTACAAGGCAATTATGGGTGAGGAAGGCCCTCTTCAGCGGAGTCTGATGGGCTGCCACTCAGCCTGTCGTCGCTATTCTGTTCGTAGCCGACACACACACACACACACTTTTAGATTTAATTCCGCTCACCTCCTGGCCATCACTTACCTGTTACAGTCCGAGAAGACGTACACTGAAGGATTGTTGTCACGGCTGCCGGCTCCCACCACCTGCACGTAGACGATGGCGGGTCCGTGCTGCTCGGAGTTCCGCCGCAGCTCTCGGTTTCGAATGTGCCTCAGTGTGTCCTTTGGCGGCTTCGCCTTTTTCCTCGAGTAGCCCTCCGTGTACGGCGCCGTGGCCATGCTGGGCGACAGGAGCGGCCGCAGAAAAGTGCTCCGAATTGCCACACAGCAGACGCTCGGCTGTCGTTTACCTGCCGTACATGCAACTCGAAGACACAGGGCTGACGCGAGACTTCTACTAGCGAGAAACATTCAGAACCGACGGGGCACTTCACGATTCATAAAAGACGCGAGCTCTCCAGTGTCAGCGATCGGTCGCATTTTATATTTAGGCTGCTAGATCTAAGGGTAAAAAACAAACAAAAATTCAAATTAACAGTCGATATATTCCTGCGTTCATTAAGTTGTAGAGTTAAGGTCAACATTCACGTGCCCACAGCGGCGACAGCACTGATGCTTTCGTTTCCGGCGCCAGTAAAGTGACGTCACGCGCGAAGCGGGCGCGCGCTTTGACGTACTGGTTTGGTGTGAGTGCGCGTCAATATTATGATAGATAGATAGATACTTTATTAATCCCAGGGGGAAATTCACATACTCCAGCAGCAGCATACTGATACAAAAAACAATATTAAATTAAAGACTGATAACAATGCAGGTAAAAACAGACACTTTGTATAATGTTAATGTTTACCCCCCCGGGAGGAATTGAAAAGTCGCATAGTTTGGGGGAGGAACGATCTCCTCAGTCTGTCAGTGGAGCAGGACGGTGACAGCAGTCTGTCGCTGAAGCTGCTCTTCTGTCTGGAGATGACACTGTTTAGTGGATGCAGTGGATTCTCCATAATTGATAGGAGCCTGCTGAGCGCCCTTCGCTCTGCCACAGATGTCAAACTGTCCAGCTCCGTGCCTACAATAGAGCCTGCCTTCCTCACCAGTTTGTCCAGACGTGAGGCGTCCCTCTTCTTTATGCTGCCTCCCCAGCACACCAGGGCGTAGAAGAGGACGCTCGCCACAACCGTCTGATAGAACATCTGCAGCATCTTATTGCAGATGTTGAAGGACGCCAGCCTTATCACGAAGTATAGTCGGCTCTGTCCTTTCTTACACAGAGCATCAGTATATAGATACGAAATGGAACACTAATTATAGATTAAGATTCAAAAATAAAAATATTTATAACGATTTGTAAAAGAAACACATGTTTACCAAAATATATTCAAAAGGCAAACAGATATCGGAAATATAAATCTGAAAATTTTAATTAGCAAAATGTTTGGAAAATGCCAAGTATGAGTAGTCATACTAACAGGGATGGGGAAAATAAAGCCTCGGGAAGCTTTAAGGCAGGGGTGGGCAAAGTCAGTCCTGGTGGACCGCAGTGGCTGCAGGTTTTTGTTCCAACCCAGTTGTTTAATTATTAATTTAATTAAACCAAATAGTGCATGATAAATACACACAGGTGTAAATGGAAACAAGCTAAATTGAGGACTACTGGTTTCTTTTGTCATTTGAATCTTACAGCTAATAAGGAGCAATTAAAAAACGAGAATACAGCTGTTTGAGCCTAAAATAAGCAATAAAGGTTCAAAATTCTAACGAGTGACAAATTAAAAATGAAGCAGAAGTTTTACGTGAGCAATGAGGGCTACTTATTAAGCAATTGGGTTGGAACAAAAACCTGCAGCCACTGCAGCCCTCCAAGAACGACTTTGCCCACCCCTGATTTAAGGCTTTCTTTCTATTTGTGCCGAAAAAGATTCAAAGCTTTGAAGCCTCAGCCACAGAATGAACAGCGACATCTGGTGGTTAACTGAGGTCAAGGCAAACTCTCTTTAGCGCAAGTGAAGCAGCACTCACTGTTTCGGGCTCATGTCACCAGTAAAAGGTCAGAAAAGTCTGTGCTCATTTTATTCTGCTAAGGTCCTTGTCCATTTATACTGTTTAACTTTTGAACGACGTTTTCCGCTGTTAGTCACCATCTGTCACCAAATCTCTACAAATCTTTCTTTCCTCACAACCCAACATTGTTGAATGAGAATGATGTATTTTATTATAGGCTACCTGTTCATTTGGCTCCAAAGCTGTCAAACCAATAAAGCACCAATGAAGCACTGATGACGTTCGAAGCTTCAGATGTCACGGGTCACGTGACAGCGGTGTTTTGATACAAGCCCCAACAAAGTGGAGCTTCAGATTGACTGACACAAGCTTTGACGCTTCGGTATCATTTTCCCATCTTTACATACTAACATTAAGAAAGTATCATGCAATATTACTCAAAACAGATACGTTGTGAAGCACATATTATCCAGGTTCAAATTCAGCTTGCATATTTTGTAATATGGATACAGAAACTATATTGCATATGTTTAGCAAAAATGTTTTGGAAAGACCTGGCATATTTTTAGGTAGATAGATAAATAGGTGGAAAGGCACTGATAGATAAGACACATGAAGGCACTATATAAAAAATGGTTAGATAGGCAATATTATAGCTAGACAGATGATACTTAATTTGTCCCCAAGGGCAAATTAAAATTTTACACAGGCTCAAATATATATATATATATATATACTTCATTCATCCATTATCTAACCCGCTATATCCTAACTACAGGGTCACGGGGGTCTGCTGGAGCCAATCCCAGCCAACACAGGGCGCAAGGCAGGAAACAAACCCTGGGCAGGGTGCCAGCTCACCGCAGGGCACACACACACATACACCCACATGCCAAGCACACACTAGGGACAGTTTAGGATCGCTAACCTGCATGTCTTTGGACTGTGGGAGGAAACCGGAGTACCCGGAGGAGACCCACGCAGACACGGGGAGGACATGCAAACTCCACACAAGGAGGACCCAGGAAGCGAACCCGGGTCTCCTTACTGCGAGGCAGCAGCGCTACCCACTGCGCCACCATGCAACCCATATATATATACTGTATATCAGAGTTTCTCAACCTTTTAAGTATTTGCGACCCGAGTTTTCATAAGTTTTAATGGCGCCCCCCTAACATTTTTTTTGAAACCCTAATAAAATGTATTCCTATATTTGTTGCTGCCGATACACCGCTACAAGTTTAAAATTTTCCTACAAATAGCGAAATTATGCCACATATGGCAACATTTGTAACCCCTTTTTTGTTACTTCTGTTACTTTTGTTACGCCCCACAGTTTGAGAACTGCTGCTGTATATTATTATAAATATATATTATAATAAAGACAAACACCCCCCACCCCACCCCTATACACACATTAGGACTGCTGGCTTGAATTACAGAGAGCCACTGCTGTCAACAGAAACCTTGTGGGTGGCAATAAGGTGAGGTCAGACCTCGGATGGTACTCCATATTTAAATTTTATGTCATTAGCATCTGAATAGAGCAGGTCCAGCTTGTAGTGTCCATAAATGGGACTTGCTGATAGATGTTTGTTTCTTTGTTTGAAGTCACCAGCATTCAGAGTGATTCATCATTGATATTAGAGACAGAGAGAAGTACTGCCCTTAGTGGAGGAGTCCGAGTATCTCGGGATCTTGGTCACAAGGGACAGAAGGAGGGAACGTGATATCAACATATAGATATGGAGTGGCATCAGCTGTTCTATCAGTCCTGTGTGGTGAAATGGACACTGAGTCTACCGGTCGCTCTACACTGCTGTCCTCACCTATGGTCATGAGATGTGGGTAATGACTGAAAGAATGAGATCACAAGTTCAAGCAGCAGAAATGATAGTGGGGGTGACACAACGTGACAGTATGAGAAGCTCAGTGATTTGAGGGAGACTCAGATGACAGCCACTTGAGGTGGCTTGGGCAGTGTAGGGTGTAAGGATGAAGCCTCTCTCCCTAGAACTAATCTGGGCACATCACACTCGAGTGGAAATCCGCCAGCAGACCCAGGGACTCTATCTCTTGACTGGCTTGGGGACGCCTGGGAATTCCCCGGAACAGCTGGAATCTGTAGCCTGGGACAGGGAAGTCTGGGATGTCCTGCTTAGCTTTCTGCCACTGTGACCCTAATCAGGAAAAGCGGATGGGAAGGTGATATGAGATGAGATGCCATGAGAGATAATTTCTGTAGCTGAGTCAACCAAGATGATAGGACTAATCTGCCTGGGCAGTAAAGTGGATGGATTTAGTCCTCAGTTTAATGTCTGGATCACACATTTACTTTCAGTTGTCCTGTACTCCCTTTTCACATAAATCTCCAGTCCCCCTCCTGCATTTTCCACTCCATCTGATGAAAACTATCCAGCATTAAAACAGCATCTGAAATAAGAAGTGTAAGCCTGCTCTCCACAGTACCCCTAATGTGACAATACCTGAACTCGCCGTGACTCACCATGAGATGTAATAGCTAATAAATGTAGCAGCCAGAAGATGTGATCTAAGGGCTCTATACCCCTTGTACAGATCCCAGCCACCTGAGGAGCATGTCCGTCTCAGGTCCAGACCCCGCAATGTCACACTGCCCTCTTCTCAGAACCCTCATCCTTGAGGGTAACACAAACTCCATCCGTCTGAACATCTGAGGGGTATGAGACAATCTGGTCTTCCCTGCCTGAACCGAGCCATCGTGAGTGTGACTGAAAGATCCACCAACATTATTGCTAAACCAGTCCTCCATCTTGGGATTGTTAGTCAGTTCCTCATCCCACTTCTGCCACCAGTGTAATGACCAGGGGAGATGAGAGATAGATGAATGACATTAGCCACTTTATGATGACTGGTAGAGACTGGCATTTAAAAGGATCTTTGGCATCTTCAGCAGCCAGTATCACCACACAACGTAAATATTCTGTGACTCCGTATGCTCCCAGCTGCTTCAGTACTTTGCCCACTCACCTGGGGTCAGAGGGCAGCCCCTATACTACAATATTCTCCGCCTCTGTAACAAGGCCAGGGTCCACATCTGAAGGTCACAGGTAACTACGCATCAGAGGTAATGGACTCTAGCAGCAAGGCGACATGCTGGAAGTGCTCTGCTGTGTGTGCGCATCCTAAACGCCGTTCAAGGAGAAGCTTTTATGGGCTTCCTCATCAGACATACAGCTAGCCGGAGGGCTCAGTAGTGGTGATATCAGGGGGTCCCTGCCTTTGGGAAACCACCCACAAATCACACAGAACGTTAGAACATTTAAGGGGACAATACACCATTAAGGGATTACAAATGAAACCAACAGACATCAGAAAAAAAGTCACTCAAAATGATCAAAAACAACATTAAAACATAAAATGCACACTCACTGATACACAACACCCTTCTGTTCACAAGCCAGAGGTTTACGGTCACCCTCTCATCTTTTTGGTACTGTATATTTCTGAGACATTTCTGGGCCTGTGTAGGCTGAAGCCTGCAGGTAGTAGTTGGGTACGGGCTGACTTGTGATTGTCACACACACGCGCTTAGGAGGCAGTCAAGAAGCCTGGAGGTGAGTGAAATATCGCGAGACAAGGGGTTGATCCACAGTAATAACGCCTCTCTCTCTCTCTCTTCAGACAAAAAATATAAAATACCTCCAGTACATCTGGGTTTCCAAGATGACGACTGATCGTCACGTCCTCTTCTGACTCCCAAATACAACATCACTTCCGGTGCCCTCGTCATGACGTCACTTCTGGAGCCCTCGTCACGACATCACTTCCAGTTCCACCCCGATGACAACACTTCCGACTCCACATCACTTCCTGCTTCCAAGGATGACGCCACTTCCATCTGACAGCCGTGATGTCACCACCTGCCAACTCACTTCTGTCCTCCATATTTTTTCTGTATAAAACAGATAATTTAAACAGTGTCATCTCTAGACAGAAGAGCAGCTTCAGCGACAGACTGCTGTCACCGTCCTGCTCCACGGACAGACTGAGGAGATCGTTCCTCCCACAAACTATGCGACTCTTCAATTCCACCCGGGGGGGTAAACGTCAACATTATATAAAGTTATTGTCTGTTTTTACCTGCATTATTATCAATCTTTAATTTAATATTGTTTTTTGTATCAGTAAGGTGCTGCTGGAGTATGTGAATTTCCTCTTGGGATTAATAAAGTATCTATCTATCTATCTATCTATCTATCTATCTATCTATCTATCTATCTATCTATCTATCTATCTATCTATCTATCTATCTATCTATCTATCTATCTATCTATCTATCTATCTAATCTTGCCTACTATACCAAATTCTATCTATCTATCTATCTATCTATCTATCTATCTATCTATCTATCTATCTATCTATCTATCTATCTATCTATCTATCTATCTATCTAATCTTGCCTACTATACCAAATTCTATCTATCTATCTATCTATCTATCTATCTATCTATCTATCTATCTATCTATCTATCTATCTATCTATCTATCTAATCTTGCCTACTATACCAAATTCTATCTATCTATCTATCTATCTATCTATCTATCTATCTATCTATCTATCTATCTATCTATCTATCTATCTATCTATCTATCTATCTATCTATCTATCTATCTAAAAACGCCATTCTTGCATATGTACTTTGTCAATTGCTATACAGCATTTTGATTACGATTTCTAGTCTTTTTTCATTATTGTCCTTTGGACATTATACGGGGATGGTCCCCAACTCTTTTTTGTTACGTTGGAGTCTTATAATTCATCACATGATGAACCTTCTGTGGGCAGGCTGGCGAGGGTCCTGGTCAGCTTTGCGGAGCCTTTTGGAGGCCTCACACGACTCTCCCCAGGTTTGTGACTCCTGTACACGACAACAGCAAAAGCTATTTTTGTTCTTCGTTTCTGAATTGTCTTTTGTGTCCCATTTTTTGAAATCCTTTACAATAAATATTTAAAACTATGCAAGGAACATTGTTTTCATTGGCCTGAGGGTTTTATGGTTTTTCCTTCTCTCATTATTGTTACAGTAGACATTTGTGTGTTTTTCTGAATTTTAAAAGCCTTAGCCCCATTTTTGGAGCTGGACAGGCCCGAAAGCCTGGCTTTTGAGTTTGAGCTAGTTATCCTGGGTAGTGAGGCCTTTCAGGCGGACCTGGGCCAGAAATAAAGAGTTGGATTTTACCCTTTGTGTGGTTTCTTTGAGGTCTGCACCCCTTTATGTGCTTTTTTTGTGATGGATTTCACAACCATATTTTTTGTGAAACATGCTATAATGTAATATGAATTGATAAAAAAATAATGGAAGGTTTCACAAAATGGCTGAGCTCATTAAAATGATTTGCCTAAGTGTAACATGATAGGCCATGAGCGCACACCTCTCCATTTTGTATATTTGCATTAATTAAAGTGCTGTTAATATAAAGTGTGCCAAGCCAAGCCGCCAGATGAGAGATTTTACAGAGGACACAAGAATAAATATTAGCATCTTCTGGTTCCTTTGGCTATGCACCTGCCTATTAGGTTTCATTAGGCGCACTCTAAATGAGCCGTTAAAATACCTCCAAAAATAAACACGCTGTGCTGAAATTTGGAATAAATTGAATGTCTTTCTTCCACATGTTGAGTCCTAATGATCCTGAGCTAGGAGGGCCTCGCCCATATTTTAGCACTAATCCATACATATTGTCATGGTGGGCCTCACAGACACCACCCAGGATCCAAAATAATTAAACTTAGGGGTTCTTTATGCCATGATGAGCTTATGGTTCACCCCACTAGCACACATTGCTTATTTCCAGATCCAGAACCAGTAAACTACTGGCCCTTAGGCTTCGGGAATGTGACTCATTAGCTATTGAAACTAAGCAGGGTCCCTTAGTACTCACCCTGACAAAACGAATGACCGTCTTTCTAGTTGTACTCTGATCTGTTCTTTTTGTATTCCTTCTTTGATCCTTCTGGTATCGTTTCCTTTCTCAAATGATTTCCCCTCCCTTAGATGTCAAAGTCACTGTGCTCTGCTTTGGATGTCACTCTCACTTAATAAACTGGAGAGGTCCTGGAATCTGTAAAGACACAAAGAGGATGAGAACAAGTGAAAAACATTGGGGTACCAAAGATAACCTTAATTATGGGCTATGAAATACTGTAGAAGTAAAGATGGTCACTGTAAAGTTCAGAAGCCACTTTCTTGCCAGCAAATTATGACATCCTCATCTTGCTGGTCTCTGTTACCCCTGCAGAGATGGAAAGGGTGGAGTGAGGGGCAGAGCTATGGGTCATTTTTCTGGTTAGTGTCCTCTTGTCTATGGAGAAAAGAAAGAAAGAAAACAAGCAAGTAGCAGTGTCATCTCAAAATCCTGCCCTGGTGCACCCAAAATATTTCTCCCCACAAGAGACAATGCTTTCCTATGCATCTGGCAATTCTGTGAGTGTCATGAACTAGGAGTCCCAAAGCACATAAGTCCCAAAAGTACTTCAATAAATGAAGACCTGAGGGGGAAATCCAGTCAAAAACCCTGGATAGATGTAAAAAGGACATTGTAGAATCTTAATAAAAGAGTTGTTCTTAGTAAAAACTGTAGAGACAATAGGATTTGCCCAAACCAGTAAGGCAATCCTGTACAATGTCACGCGCGCATGGGAGGCAGCAGGAGGGTCTAGTTAAAGCTGAAACTCTGGCATACGGGGCTAATCACGTGCACTAATGCCTCTTCTCCCTCCTAGTCCACTTGCTCTCTCAGCACCAGACCATGCCCTCCAACGATCTCACTTCCGCCTTTTCTCTCCAGGTGACCCACCTCTTCGTCCCCCTCAGCTATAAAACCCACCAGCTCTGCTCTACAATCCAGTCCTGTTTTATGAAACAGTCTTTCATGATTACTCAGCGGAGTATTACACATCTTTTCTCTTGCAGCGACCTTACAATACACGGGGTGGATCCCCCCCAAGCCTTTAGCCTTGTTGTTTGCTTTCTTTAAAACAGCCAGTAGTCCCAATACAAAATCCAAGTGAAATGTCACAAATCCATTAACTACAGTGCACATCTGAATTCACAAACGGCACAAGAACTCACCACTCCTAACCGTGTTCAAAATGAACTGCCAGGAACTGTGGAAGACCCTCCGGGAGGGCAGTCCGTGGTGGAGATTGGCAGAGGGCCCTGCCTGTAGGGGGACCACCCACAAAACACATGGCACATAACAAAGGCAGATTATATACATAGAGAAAAACAAAAATAAAGAGTGAGGCACATAACATACATAAAAGAATCAAGATGGAACAAAAGAGACATAAAGCAGGAATTTGAACCCCAGCCAGAGGAGAAACCCTGGCTTAGATATAACAGTGAGGCTGGGGAAATCTCCAGGCCCTGATGGCTTTCCCCCTGTGCACTTGTCAGTATCCAAGAAGCAGTTCTCCTCCTCGCTCTTCCATTTGCTTACTGTATATACTCACGTATAAGTCGAGTCTTGAAACCTGAAAAATCGTTCATAAAATCAGATCCCGACTTATGCAACACAATTGCCTCCTCCAATCTCACATCAGTTTCTCAGACGCATCAAATTTTGTTGCAGCAGCGCAGTTACCAATTTCTTTTGCTACTTCAACGACGTTTAATTTAAAACCAGCTTCATGTTTTCTTCTGATTGAACGCTCCATTATAGATAAGAGGTACTCTTACAATAAAGGTGTATGAGGGTGTGAGATACAAAAAAACACTAAACAGTGCAAACGTCGCTTCGGAATAGTTCAGGTATTAACATGTGGTCACGTAGGCACAATAGAAAGAGACAGAGAGAAGTTAGGAGCACACACTGATACAGCGCATTGCCACACCTACATAGAAAAAAAGGCCATGTGCCCCGTGGTTACTCTCTCAGGTGGGCGTTAGCATATCATAATCTCTTGGACCAATAGAGTGAGTCTTCCGCATTCGACTTATACAAGTCAAGTCAAGTTGGGGAGCATGCACTGGCACAGCGCGTTGCCGCACCCACTACACATCGAAAAAACTTGGGATCCCGGTTGGAAACCCCCCAGGCAGACACGCGGTCCAGTCCTATCCTCCGGAAATTCCCCTCTATCTGCTGCAGCCAGGTGTTACGTGGGCGACCCCTTGGCCTGGTCCAGCCACTTGGGTCCCCGACAATGAGGATCTTATGAGCCGGATCACCCTCGGGGAAATGCGTCACATGGCAGTAGTGCCGTAACTGACGCTCCCTCACAATGCAGGTAATGTGCTTCATTTGGGACTCCATGAGCAACTGCTCATTCGACACAAACTCAAACCAACGGTACCCAAGGATTTTCCGGAGAGACACAGTACCGAAGGAGTCCAGTCTTCGTCTCAGGTCACTGGATAACGTCCATGTCTCACAACCATATAGTAAGACAGGAAGCACCAGGACTCTAAAGACTTGGACCTTTGTCCTTTTGCAGATATCAGGAGAGCCACACACCTCTTTCCAGCGACCTCATGACCCCCATGCTCTCCCAATCCGTCTACTGACTTCATAGGAAGAGTCACCAGAGACGTGAATGTCACTGCCAAGGTAAGTAAACCTCTCAACAAGGTCAACACTCTCTCCGCAGACAGACACACTGCTGATGGCCGTGCCCAAGAGGTCATTAAAGGCTTGGATCTTTGGTTTTTATCAGGACCCTCACAAGCCCAGACACTCAGACCCCTCGCTCAGTCTCTCGAGCGCCCTGATCAGAGCCTCCATTGACTCCACGAAGATCACAGAACCTTTCTTCACCAACAGATGCCCCACAGCCACTGGACCCCACGACCTTGCCCAACACCCAGTCCATACAAGCATTGAACAGAGTAGGAGCAGAACACACCGCTGACAAACCCCAGAATCCCCTGGGAAAAACGCAGAGGTCCTGCCTCCACTCTGCACAGCACTCACAGTCCCAGTGGACAGGCCAGCCATGTACGACATTATAAAATACCAGAAATTATACGGTAAAATCAAGTCCCGACTTATCCATGGGAGAACTTATCCACGAGTAAATACGGTAATTCCGCCATTTGAATTCATGTGAAACTTGTGGCAGATGGAGCAATGGATGCCCTCATGCCAGCCCTTTAACAGGTTCCTTTTCTTAGTTCCTATGACACCCTCATTTCTAGGGATTTAATGTTAAGCCTAATGGCTGCGGACCTGCTGGCTCAGTGCTCTAGAGTGTTGGCTTGAATCCTGGTACAGACTGGAAATGTTTCCTTATGGGAATGTACTGTAGAAGTGGCGTCCCGTCCAGGACTGATTTCACTTATTCTTACAGCAGTACAGAAGTGGGCTCATAAACAAAGCGGGTGCACTGTTGTAATTACAAAACTGTGTAGATGTTAATTTTTTTTATCTCTCACACGCTACGTGAAGGTCCAGTGTGTGCTGTATTAAGAGACAAACACGAAGGGTTTCCAGAAATGCGTAACAGTCTGCGCTGCCCATGCCTTCCATGTCAACGAGGCTCTTCAGCGGCGCCAGTGTGGTCGCGGTCGCAGTCACCAGCGTGGCAGAAGTTGGAGCCCAGACAGGCAGAGTGACGGTGGCCCGCTTTTCTTCACACTGATAGTTTTTAAATGACTTTCAAATGAGCAAAGCGCCAGCTGTGCGTCGTGGGGGGCTCCTAACTGGGCACAAACTGAACAGTCAGCCTGGCTGTATGTATTTACTGTGTGGGGGCAGACTAACCAGGGGAGCACTGACTGGAGGCCAGGAGCGATCAGAGGTGGTTACTGCACAGCCATACGGCGACACTGTGTGTGGGCAGGACGATGGCATCCTCATCACATACGGGCAGTGCAGTGCCAAGTCAAGGGAGCAAACACAACTTACATGCGAGTCTTTTAATTAGGCCATGTTCGCGTTTTCAGTGTAAAAATTTTGGGAAGGGGCAGTTGTCTTTCTCCTAGGCAAGCAAGCATTTTACCTCATGTTTGTATTATGGTGTTTATTGTTGTTCTGAGCTGTGTACTTTAAAAATTGATTTCAAATAAAACACATTCTCTGCAAGTATATATACAAGTGCATCTGGAAAGTATTCACAGCGCATCATCACTTTCTCCACATTTTGTTATGTTACAGTCTTATTCCAAAATGGATTAAATTCATTTTTTTCCTCAGAATTCTACACACAACACCCCATAATGACAACGTGAAAAAAGTTTACTTGAGATTTTTGTAAATTTATTAAAAATAAAAAAAACTGAGAAATCCCATGTCCATAAGTATTCACGGCCTTTGCTCAATACTTTGTCGATGCCCCTTTGGCAGCAATTCCAGCCTCAAGTCTTGTTGAATATGATGCCACAAGCTTGGCACACCTATCCTTGGCCAGTTTCGCCCATTCCTCTTTGCAGCACCTCTCAAGCTCCATCAGGTTGGATGGTAAGCGTCGGTGCACAGCCATTTTAAGATCTCTCCAGAGATGTTCAATGGGATTCAAGTCTGGGCTCTGGCTGGGCCACTCAAGGTCATTCACAGAGTTGTCCTGAAGCCACTCCTTTGATATCTTGGCTGTGTGCTTAGGGTCGTTGTCCTGCTGAAAGATGAACCGTCGCCCCAGTCTGAGGTCAAGAACGCTCTGGAGCAGGTTTTCATCCAGGATGTCTCTGTACATTGCTGCAGTCATCTTTCCCTTTATCCTGACTGGTCTCCCAGTTCCCCACAGCATGATGCTGTCACCACGATGCTTCACTGTAGGGATGGTATTGGCCTGGTGATGAGCGGTGCCTGGTTTCCTCCAAACGTGACGCCTGGCATTCACACCAAAGAGTTCAATCTTTGTCTCATCAGACCAGAGAATTTTCTTTCTCATGGTCTGAGAGTCCTTCAGGTGCCTTTTGGCAAACTCCAGGCGGGCTGCCATGTGCCTTTTACTAAGGAGTGGCTTCCATGTGGCCACTCTACCATACAGGCCTGATTAGTGGATTGCTACAGAGATGGTTGTCCTTCTGGAAGGTTCTCCTCTCTCCACAGAGGACCTCTGGAGCTCTGACAGAGTGACCATCGGGTTCTTGGTCACCTCCCTGACTAAGACCCTTCTCCCCCAATCGCTCAGTTTAGATGGCCGGCCAGCTCTAGGAAGAGTCCTGGTGGTTTCAAACTTCTTCCACTTACGGATGATGGAGGCCACTGTGCTCATTGGGACCTTTAAACCAGCAGAAATTTTTCTGTAACCTTCCCCAGATTTGTGCCTCGAGAAAATCCTGTCTCTGAGGTCTACAGACAATTCCTTTGACTTCATGCTTGGTTTGTGCTCTGACATGAACTGTCAACTGTGGGACCTTCTATAGACAGGTGTGTGCCTTTCCAAATCATGTCCAGCCAATTGAATTGACCACAGGTGGACTCCAATGAAGCTGCAGAAACATCTCAAGGATGATCAGGGGAAACAGGATGCACCTGATCTCAATTTGAGCTTCATGGCAAAGACTGTGAATACTTATGGACATGTGATTTCTCAATTCTTTTATTTTTAATAAATTTGCAAAAACCTCAAGTAAAGTTTTTTCACGTTGTCATTATGGGGTGTTGTGTGTAGAATTGTGAGGTATAAAATGAATTGAATCCATTTTGGAATAAGACTGTAACATAACAAAATGTGGAAAAAGTGATGCGCTGTGAGTACTTTCCGGATGCACTGTATATATACAGTAGATTACTCGCTGTAATGTAAAACAGTTAGCTCTGTTATGCACATGTAACAATTCCCATGAAAATAACAATCTGTTTAAATTGTACATCCGCTTCCCCATACGCGAGCGGCAGAACCATAAAGAGGCTAACGTGTAGCACAGGCCAGGGAGCAGGGGACGGAGCCCCCTAGTTTATCTAATTATTATATGAGAGGTTCCTACACAATTATGAGTGGCCGCCATTGAAGTTAAAAGGTGGACTAATCAGAAAAATCTTATCACAGACGGAAGGTAAAAGTTTGGACGCCTTTATGACAGACTTGGAGTCCCCAGCTATTTTCATTTTTCCAGGTCTCTGTGACGATGCGGGTTCCGCTCCATGCTCCCATCGTCCTTCTGGGAGCTCTTGAACCCGACACCGTCGGTAATGTCACTGATGAGCTAGACAGTGAGGCACAACAAAGCAAGGGGACGGTGCAAAAGTGCCAAGGGCTTTTATTTAAAACAACAAAAACAAAGTGTCCAAATTAAATAAAGTGCAGTGTATCAAAAGTCTTCATTAAATAAATAATCCATCCATCCATTATCCAACCAACTATATCCTAACTACAGGGTCCCACAGCCAACACAGGGCCCAAAGCAGGAAACAAAGCCCAGGCAGGGTGCCAACACACACCCAGCACAATTTAGGATCGCCAATGTGCCTAACCTGCATGTCTTTGGACTGTGGGAGGAAACCCACGCAGACACGGGGAGAACATGCAAACTCCACGCAGGGAGGACCCGGGAAGTGAACACCCAGGTCTCCCAACTGTGAGGCAGCAGCGCTACCCACTGCGCCACCGTGCCGCCCTAAATAAATAATCCATTAAAATAATTGAAAATTGGAGGTTAAAAAAAAACAATAAATAAATCCTTTAAAAAAACGAGGTTAAAACAACGGCTGGAAGCGGTCCCTTAAAACAAATCCTGGTGCCTTTCCTCTACTGGTGACTCCCCTGCTTCTCCCATCCAGGCTATGCACCCTACCTGCCACTGACCTCCTCTCTGCCTTCTCCTGGCTCCGGTGGGCTTCACTAAACTGCGACTTGGGCTCCCCAGCGACCAGGGCGCTCACACTGGGGCTTTCACGTCCCAAGTCCCGACTCCCGTTGCCCTTCCGCGGCGAGCCATCCTCCTTCTGGTCACTCCTGCTCTTCATAACATAACTCAATCGACTGCCGACCAAACACCCAGGCTCACTGCTCAGTTCCCCTCGAGCCTGCGCTCACTCACTTGCTCCTGCACCGGCTTCTCTCTCCCTCCGTTTCTTTCTTTCTTTCTTTTCTTTTTTTATTCCCCCTTTCCTAGCCGCTTTGCGCTTCTGTTTATCACGGGGACGTGGATCAGATGTGGCAATCAGCAGCTCCCGGACAACAATTACGGATGTGGACGACTCCTCACCTGTGCACTTAAGCGAGGACCACCCGCATCACGAATTCCCTGGCCACACTACCACGCCACCTTTCAAAGCCGCGAAGGCGGCGATTATTTATTTAAAAAATGGCCTTCTTGACATGAACTGTGGACCCGCCGCACCACAGTCTCTACTATCAGTTCTAATGAAAAGGTCTAACAGCCTTCAGTATCAAAACTGGGAAAAAAATGAAGAAAATCTCAAAGGGGCCGCCTGATGGTTGGTGTTGCTACCTCGGGGCTCCAAAGTCTCAGGTGTGAATGCCACCCCAGTCACTGCTTGTGTGGGTCTTCCTTCTGACATCCCAGTTTTCTTCTCACCTCTCAAAGACGTCTAAATCAGAAGGGAGTGTGCCCTGTGATAGATGTGCCGCCCATCCAGGGCTGGCGCCTGCCCTCGGTTTCCAGCTTGACGTCTCCCAAACTGGATATAAGTGGGCTACAAAATGGATGGATTTTCAAAGGGCCAAGTTTTTAAACAGCAAGTGCTTACCACTCAATGATCTCATCGGCCCAAAAATGATAAAAAGCAACGTTTTTCTTTTTTTTTTTTTTGAGTTCTGGCATCCGATCCTATAAATAAAGAAAATGTTATCCAGACCTTTCCCCTTCTCTTGTATAACATTTCATTTCCTAGACATTTATCCGTCCAGGTCTGCAGAGCTTACAGCCAAGTGACCTGCTGTTTTTCCCCTTGTTTTGTTTACAAAAGGCTCACGTAATCTGAAAATGATTTCTAACGCCAAACTGCTCCGGAGGCCTTTTCTGTGTCTTACAAAAATGATTTCCCTGTAAAGTGCTGGTCTACCCATCGGGACCTTGTCCTCCTAGGAGAACCTGCAGGACGAACATATCGTGAACCCCAGATTATGTCGACGCTTGCTTCATAAGATGAAGGTGAGTGCTGCTGATGCACAGCACCCCCTTCTGTCCAGTCCCCCAAGTTTCATATGGTACATGGTGGGCACTGAGGTCTGCGGGGGGCGCAACAGCTCCCCAAACCCAACACAGGCAGACACAGGAACAAGTCTTTGCAACACAAGGCTATCATTTGGCTGTGGGAAACGCTTCCCTCGTACCAATAAGCACAATATAAAAGGCAATTTGTCTCCAGCCTTCTCTCTTTCTTTCTCTCTTTCTCTCTTCTTGTGCCTCCACTCCTTCTCTGGCAAGCTGCGAGGTGGGCTCCTTTTATCCTGCAGCCAGGAGTACCTCCAGTGGCCCATTAGTGTGGTCCAGAAACACTTCCAGGTGAGGATGAAACCCGACAAAGTAGAGCTCTGCTGTCCCTGCAGCACCCCTTGTGGCACCCATGGAAACCAACAGGGCTGCACCGGACTTCAAATACCATGGAGCCCTGTGGGAGTCTGAGGCACCGCTGTAATCAAAGGGCACCTCCGGGGGAGGTAGTGCCCCACGCAGGGCCATCTTAACGCATGGGCACACTGGGCAGTTGCTCACTATGTATGTTGTGACTTGCTGAGTGGTTGTGTGGGCAGGGACCCCAGTGCACTGCTTTGCCCTGGGGGGGCTATAAGGCTGTTAAGACGGCCCTGGCCCCATGTCTGCTCTCTCCCCCCTTTAAGAAGGCGTCGCAGCCAGGTAAGGGCCCGGGCCGTCCACCACAGTGCGCATTTCACAGTATGTCAACAGAAGATCCCTTTAACTGTTGATCCTCTTGTTGGATTTTTAAACCCTTATCACAACTCTAACTACTCCTTTAACTGCCAATCACCTCACCACACTATTTTAACTCTCAGTCCTTGAACATTTCCAGGTGCATGCTGACCATTCATGGCTCACAGGAAGAGCTGAGCTGCACGATGCCAGCATGGCTTACCATACTATAAATCATGGCTGGCAGAACAAACCATGGCTGGGGTGGCAGACCGGGTCAAGCAGAAGACTTCAGAAATCCATGATATCTGCACAAAACAGTAATCTGAGAAACAAGAGCATTAGCAAAGACGGATTAAGACCCCCCCCAAAGGTCCCTGGGTGACTTAGCTGATCATACTTACTCTTAGCATGCGGGCACTGGGACATTTAATGAAGAGGTGAGTGTCCCCCTTGGTCATTGTGGCCAGCAGACAGTCTGTTGCTTCAGCGTAACCAAAATACCCTGATGGTAGATCTGCCACCTGAGCAGAAGGAAAATATAAAAATGGAGGCAAACGTAGAAACGGTTTCCATAACGATCAAAAAAACAAGCAAAGGTCAATAAGCACAAACATTAAACTTCAAAAGGAACAGAAACACAAGAGAAGAGGCCTCTGAATGCCCCAAATACATAATGTTGGGGTGAAGAGCCTCCGCCGAGCTCCCTCTATTAAATGCTTTTGCCCCTCAAATTCAGTGACTGATGAATAATATTGCATGGCAACAGACACTGATAGGAGAAGCCAAGGCTAAAGTACAGGCTGGCACAGAACCCCAGAGGGCAATAGAGAGCAACAGAGTGGGCGTGGCTGTGGGTGGAGCCTCAAATACTGATAGGAGGACCAGTGCTAAAGGACAAGCTGGGGTGGAGCTCTTGAGGACAATTAACAAGCAAAAGAATGGGCAGCACAGTGGGTGGAGCCTCAGATACTGACAGTAGGGATTAAGGCTAGAGGGCAGGCTGGGACACAACCCCAGAGGGTAACAGGCAAGCAACAGGGTGAGCGGGGCTATGGGTGGAGCCTCAGGTACTGATAGGAGGGACCAATGCAAAGGGACAAACTGGGTGGAGCTCCTGAGGACAATTAACAAGGAAAAGAGTGGGCAGAGCAGTGGGTGGAGCCTCAGACACTGATAGGCGGGACTAAGGCTAGAAGGCAGGCTGGGACACAACCCCCGAGGGCAATAGAGAGCAACAGACTGGGCGGGGCTGTGGGTGGAGCCTCAGACACTGATAGGCAGGCACAAGTTACAATTTACAGTATAAAGGAGTGGCCAGAGGAGAAGCCCCAACAAGATCCTGTCACTTTCCCAAATTGCATGCGCTCTTATCCATCATTCCATCTTTCAAACCTGCTTATCCAGAGCAGGTAAGCTGGACCCGAACCCAACGAGCATTGGTGCAAGGCAGGAACAATCCCTGTTTTATGTACCTTTTTATTTCTTTTCTGTTCTGTCCTCTTATTTCTGGAGTCTGGAGCCAATTCTGGAGTTTCGAAAGCCTCCTTCACAAATAAAAGTTGAACTTGACATACAGGTGAGGTGAGTGGCCGAGTCCTTCTGGAAATCTGAAACATAAAAAAAAAAGGTAGAAAAAGTTGTGAAACAAAGGAGTGAGCCCAGCACAGAGTAACAATAAATAATACAATAATCAAAACACTCCCGCCAACCAGTGTATAATTAATCCCTCTTTCTCGGTTCCAAATCCGAGATGAACAAGACAAACGGCTGAGCAGAGCTTCCAAACATCTGTTAGCTGACTGAGCGCTAGATTTGGGCTTAGCCCTTTGAAAACTGAAATAAAATATTGATTTTTCAGTTATAGCAGTGAACATTTCAAATGCTTCACCTGAGCTCCGAGGCCGTGATTTACATCTGTCTCCTGTTTTAAGAATTCCCATTCGTTTGAGCTGCTCATATAAATTCTCTTCCCCGTCTCACAAGTCTCTCGCTCAATGAAGTAGCAAAACAAACAAAAAGTTCAAATGGAAGGTTCTGGTGGAGCTGCTGTGCTGTGCTGGGAAAAAGCTGCCTGCCTGCCTGCCGTCCCTCCATCCATTCAGTTCAATTCAGTTTAGACGCAGCGTTCTGTAACAGGCTGACAGGTAAATGCAGTTAAAAAATTTCAACTAACTTAATAAATGAATAATGAATGGTGTTTGATTGGGAAAACGTGGATGACATCGGGTGTGCCTGTGAATCCTTTAATGAAGCCCAACAGCAACATTTATTTCTGTCGCACATTTTCATACAAATGAAGGAGCTCAAAGTGCTTTACAGGATGAAGAAAGAGAAAAAAGACAAAATATAACAATAAAATTAGATAATACTAATTAACATAGAATAAAAGTAAGGTCGGACGGTCGGGGAGGACAGAAAAAACAAAATCTGCAGGGGTTCTGAGCACACGAGACCACCCAGCCCAAATCCCACTGGGCATTCTACCTAACATCAATGATAGATAGATAGATAGATAGATAGATAGATAGATAGATAGATAGATAGATAGATAGATAGATAGATACAGTGGTGTGAAAAACTATTTGCCCCCTTCCTGATTTCTTATTCTTTTACATGTTTGTCACACAAAATGTTTCTGATCATCGAACACATTTAACCATTAGTCAAATATAACACAAGTAAACACAAAATGCAGTTTGTAAATGGTGGTTTTTATTATTTAGGGAGAAAAAAAAATCCAAACCTACATGGCCCTGTGTGAAAAAAGTAATTGCCCCCCTGAACCTAATAACTGGTTGGGCCAACCTTAGCAGCAATAACTGCAATCAAGCGTTTGCGATAACTTGCAATGAGTCTTTTACAGCGCTCTGGAGGAATTTTGGCCCACTCATCTTTGCAAAATTGTTGTAATTCAGCTTTATTTGAGGGTTTTCTAGCATGAACCGCCTTTTTAAGGTCATGCCATAGCATCTCAATTGGATTCAGGTCAGGACTTTGACTAGGCCACTCCAAAGTCTTCATTTTGTTTTTCTTCAGCCATTCAGAGGTGGATTTGCTGGTGTGTTTTGGGTCATTGTCCTGTTGCAGCACCCAAGATCGCTTCAGCTTGAGTTGACGAACAGATGGCCGGACATTCTCCTTCAGGATTTTTTGGTAGACAGTAGAATTCATGGTTCCATCTATCACAGCAAGCCTTCCAGGTCCTGAAGCAGCAAAACAACTCCAGACCATCACACTACCACCACCATATTTTACTGTTGGTATGATGTTCTTTTTCTGAAATGCTGTGTTCCTTTTACGCCAGATGTAACGGGACATTTGCCTTCCAAAAAGTTCAACTTTTGACTCATCAGTCCACAAGGTATTTTCCCAAAAGTCTTGGCAATCATTGAGATGTTTCTTAGCAAAACTGAGACGAGCCCTAATGTTCTTTTTGCTTAACAGTGGTTTGCGCCTTGGAAATCTGCCATGCAGGCCGTTTTTGCTCAGTCTCTTTCTTATGGTGGAGTCGTCAACACTGAACTTAATTGAGGCAAGTGAGGCCTGCAGTTGTTTAGACGTTGTCCTGGGGTCTTTTGTGACCTCTCGGATGAGTCATCTCTGCGCTCTTGGGGGTAATTTTGGTCGGCCGGCCACTCCTGGGAAGGTTCACCACTGTTCCATGTTTTTGCCATTTGTGGATAATGGCTCTCACTGTGGTTCGCTGGAGTCCCAAAGCTTTAGAAATGGCTTTATAACCTTTACCAGACTGATAGATCTCAATTACTTCTGTTCTCATTTGTTCCTGAATTTCTTTGGATCTTGGCATGATGTCTAGCTTTTGAGGTGCTTTTGGTCTACTTCTCTGTGTCAGGCAGCTCCTATTTAAGTGATTTCTTGATTGAAACAGGTGTGGCAGTAATCAGGCCTGGGGGTGGCTACGGAAATTGAACTCAGGTGTGATACACCACAGTTAGGTTATTTTTTAACAAGGGGGGCAATTACTTTTTCACACAGGGCCATGTAGGTTTGGATTTTTTTTCTCCCTAAATAATAAACACCATCATTTAAAAACTGCATTTTGTGTTTACTTGTGTTATATTTGACTAATGGTTAAATGTGTTTGATGATCAGAAACATTTTGTGTGACAAACATGCAAAAGAATAAGAAATCAGGAAGGGGGCAAATAGTTTTTCACACCACTGTAGATAGATAGATAGATAGATAGATAGAATTTGGTGTAGTCGGCAGGATTAGATAGATAGATAGATAGATAGATAGATAGATAGATAGATAGATAGATAGATAGATAGATAGATAGATAGAATTTGGTGTAGTAGGCAGGAACAGATAGATAGATAGATAGATAGATAGATAGATAGATAGATAGATAGATAGATAGATAGATAGATAGATAGATAGATAGATAGATAGATAGATAGAATTTGGTGTAGTAGGCAGGATTAGATAGATAGATAGATAGATAGATAGATAGATAGATAGATAGATAGATAGATAGATAGATAGATAGATAGATAGATAGATAGATAGATAGAATTTGGTGTAGTAGGCAGGATTAGATAGATAGATAGATAGATAGATAGATAGATAGATAGATAGATAGATAGATAGATAGATAGATAGATAGATAGATAGATATGAAAGGCACAATATATTAAGATGCCCACCCTCAATGCCTTCTCACTGTTTTATCCAGGGATCTTGAAAAGTATGGATACTCAGGGGTTAATACTCCAGTTACACAATGCTGACACGTACCAGTCTGCCAAGGTATGGCACTGCCACTATGATGCTTTCACTTTCCAGTCTTGATTTTGGTATTAATGGTCTATTTCCACTAGAGGGAGACAGAGCACTAGACAGTTAATGCACACAAAATGTTAGCAGGGCCACCTTCTAAAAGCCCATTGCAGGACTGCAGAGTACAGTAGGTGACACGGTGGCATAGCAGTGAGCCTGGTGGCCTAAGAATTTTAGGAAACTGGACTTAAATTCTTGCCCAGTCTCAATCAGTGCCAGGTTAATACTTTACTGTTTTCTAAAGGACAGGCTGGGGCAGAGCAACAGGGAGGGTGTGGCTGTGGGTGTAGCCTTAGTCGTTGATGGGCAGGTACAAGGTCAATTTGCAGAATAAAGGAGGGGCCAGGGGAGGAGCCCCAAACAGGTCCTGTCACGTACCTAAATTCCATTATCCATACATCCATCTTTGAAACACGCTTATCCAGAACAGGGGGCTGGAGCCAATCCCAGTAAGCAGAGGGTGCAAGGCAGGAACAATTCCTGGACAGGGCGCCACTCCATCGCTGCCATGTTTATCCCTTTACTACCTGAAGCCTTACACTTTCCCGCTGGGCAGGAATGGCTGTCTTCACAGAATATAACAATTAGGTAGACCTCATTGTTCCTGTTTAAATTCTTCCACCCTGCCCATCCCACAGCAAGATGTGGACTGATGAACGTGGGAGGAGTGAGAGATCAGACCCCACCTACATTTGTTTCTGCCCATCACTTCATCCCATGTCCTACAGGAGGGGGAGGATTACTGAATATGGGAGGGACCTGATGTCCGGCCCCTCCCCTTTGCACACCCCATGCTGAGGGGTAGTCGACTACACTCACCGATTAAATGGTTAACCATTCTAGCCCAGCCCTTCCACTTTTTTTTACCCCATCAATGTGCCACCCCTTATTCTCTCTCAGTGTCAGCCTTTGTACTGCCCACCGTGCCATCTGGCAGCCCTCATTTACCTGTCAGTGGTCTCTGTCTCCCTCTTTCACCCCCAGGTCCATGTGTTTTAGAGCCACGCTACAGGAAATGGTGCATGTCATTCAGTGTTTAGCGTACAGCATGGACCGTGGAGGATGAGTGAAGTCCTAAACAACCCCTCAGAGGTCCAGTGTGTGCTCTTCAACATAATAATTCATTACATTTATATAGCGCTTTTCTCAATACTCAAAGCGCTATCCACACAGGGAGGAACCGGGAAGCGAACCCACAATCTTCCACAGTCTCCTTACTGCAAAGCAGCAGCGCTACCACTGCGCCAACATGTAGCCCCCTGCCAGCTGACTGACCTGGTTATGAAAACTTAAGTTTGCTGTCTACATGCATTTGAATATGTGGTGCCCTTATGATACAATTCACGGCCATCAGAAGTCGGCGGAGTCAGCTCAGTGTCACAAAGACAGTGACATGTGCACATGGAGAAGAATCGGCCACATGTCACATTGGCGCTATACACC